>NC_090744.1:86846747-86876747 GCF_036898095.1 Palaemon carinicauda | reverse complement strand
CTGTATTGCCTCGGGAGTTGACTGATTCGTTTCAAAGGCCAGTAGATAATTTTCCTTTTATCAGGGCATCTGTACGTCTTATATTAATCTGATAATTGTTGCTTGTAGCTGTTTCAAAAACCTCCTAGGCTGTTTCGTAGAATAAGCTTCTGTCCTCCTCTCATTTAATGCTTCAGGAATTGACAGATTCATTTCAGTGGTCACTAGTTAACTTCCCTTTTATGGATGCATCTATACATCTATTAATCTGATAATTGTTGCTTGTAGCAGTTTAATAGGATAAGATTCTAGATTCCCCTACCAGAGTTGAGTGTTTCTATCATGTCTTCGTTCCTTTGTACTTGTTTGTTTTCTATATGTTGCATTGATAAAATATTTTGTGAATATATCTCTCTGTTAATATAAAATTTAAATTTCCTTATGATGAAAAGATGATAAAGTCAGAATTTTTCAAGTTAAGGCTATGACGGTCACGAGACAGGCAAAGGATTGGGTACTTCCTGCCATTTACGATAGGTGTGTCTGCTGTCAAAGTAGCTTCGCTGTTTCATATGGGGAAAGTGACCAATGGCATCTTCAGGTATTAAACCTCCTTGTACTTGAGAAGACTGGAAATAAGTTTTTACTAATCTGGTATGGGTTAAGGTCAGGTAGGAATTTGATAGAAGTATTAAGTGACGGTCTGAGAATGCGACCGTCTTATCAATAGAGGAGCGGATTAGCCTAACACGAGTTTTTCAGAGCTGTCAAATGGCATATGCCAGAGGTTAAGCACTCGGGAAGGCTTGATGAAAGTTAATTCAAATGGTCTTTTTAGGACACAATATGCCACGCTCTCGGGCACCTTAATTCGCCTTGGAATTTTAAGATTCGGGCGTCGCTCAAAAAAGCACTCAATATGAGCAAGGGGGTCGATTAACCTGGCAATTATAAAAACGAGTATTGGTGTCAAAGTGCAACATCTTTGAAGAGAAAGTTATTGAAAATTTATTCATTTTCATACCAAATTTGGATGAATGGGACTAAAGATCATAGACATGGACTTTGGTTTAAATCGAATAATGTAATACAAGTAATAGTTAGACTAATTAAGACTATAATTCTGTTAGTAGCACACTTATCATAAGGTTAATTTTTTCAATACTTATCATGTTGGAGTTCATATTATTTTTAGATTTTGTTCGGAATCTTTGTAGGATTTTGAACATATATATATATATATATAGAGAGAGAGAGAGAGAGAGAGAGAGAGAGAGAGAGAGAGAGAGAGAGAGAGAGAGAGAGAGAGAATGTTTAATGAATACTATACATATCTATGTATGTATATATATATATATATATATATATATATATATATATATATATATATATATATATATGTATATATATATATATATATATATATATATATATATATATATATATACATATATATATATATATATATATATATATATTGTGGTGTATATATACGTGTGTGTCTGTTTCTATGTGTTTGTGTGTGTGGCGATACGCAAACACTTTCACCACGTTAAGGTATCCCATCCTGAAAGGGCGATCAGCAGAGCTACAGTAATCAGGGTCACCACTACTAAGTTCGATTGCAGTGAGCGTTCAGACAAAAATTTCCCTCCATCACCTATCCGCCCTTGCCAGCATGGTAATGGTAGGTGATCAAACCCCAGGCATCCATTGATATATAGACCTTAGTCTTGCAGTGAAAGAGAGAGAGAGAGAGAGAGAGAGAGAGAGAGAGAGAGAGAGAGAGAGAGAGAGAACGCTGAATTAGAAATAAGATATTTTGCTAAATTGATAACTATTGTCATCCCTTTCAATTGGCTCTAAATGATTATTGTCACTTCAAAAATGATTTTTTTTTTTGGTACCATTATTCTTTTATCATATATTGTAGATTTAGTTGCTGATCAACAGAGACAACTTTCATCCGAAGGTTAAATTTTATTACAAATATATTTTTTTTTCTCTGATAATTTTGAGGTCTCCTACGAAGTTAATTAAACGTTGACAGTGATTTCTGGTGAAGATGGTCCAAATAGAAAATTTAATTAATAAAGGCTGAAGGTTTTCATATATAAATATTTAGGAATAATTATTCAACTCCTGTCCTTAGAATATTCATGAAAATATAACAAGGAAAATTAGTAGCCATTATACTAAATGATGATAGAATTATATACATTATTAGTGTCTCGAAGGGGGAGCAACTAAAGACAGGAGTTCATTTCTCAAAAACGCCTATTAGAATATGAAGTAAATTCATTAATATTTCTGGGCAAAATGACAGCACACTTTTCCTGAAGCTCTGTGACTGAAACTTTGATGAAAAGAAATGTATTTCCTGGCATCTAAAGACGAGCCTCTATTATGAAATTAAAGTAGATTAAGTTGGGAAATCTATGGAGATTTATAACTAAAACAGTGACCTCGAGGCAAAGAAATATCAGCATTGGAGAAATTTCTCAATTCGGTAACATCCCAACTTTTAATGGGAAGCAATCCACAGATACTGCTGCCATTTGTACTGGACGCATATGGTGTTGGGTCCTACTACAAAACATTGATGGAAAGATTTCCACATTTTACCATTTCGGGATTGAGTTTTTCATAACTTGTTAAACGTCCTAAATTCATCTCTCTCTCTCTCTCTCTCTCTCTCTCTCTCTCTCTCTCTCTCTGACAACATAAATAGAACAGTTATAAACATATATAATAAAAATAAATGTCAAAAAGTGTGTGATTATGTGAGTAATATATGAGTATAAAATTTATATATGATCATGCCAGAGAGATAAAGAGACTCTCTTTGCTTTGAAAAAAAAATGAGGCTTCTTGATCTATTTGAGAGAGAGAGAGAGAGAGAGAGAGAGAGAGAGAGAGAGAGAGAGAGAGAGAGAGAGACGTTTGGGAAGTAGACGGAGAGAAGTAAAGGCACACATGAATCTGCCCTTATAAGTTTATTGGAAAGATGTCCTTATAGGACAAAGTTGAAATGTGTTGCTTCAAGGTTATGTCAAATGTTCATTTCCTTGTTATATTCAAAACAACTCTAAAACCTTTGTTAATAAAAAAAGAACTTATTGAATAGAGACATATTTGAGAGAAAAACATTATTTATTTTTTTATTCTTTTATTTTCTTCCTATCTTTTCTTCATATATTTCATCTGAGTCGCATCCGACACACACACATACACACACCATAGGAATGGTCAAAATCTCTGAGGTCATTTTATGGAAAAAAATATATTTTTGCTTCTCATAACCAAATCAGTGATTGTAGTTAGTAGTGGTTAGTATACTGCGATGAACCGTGTCTACTTTAGAGAAATAAGAAAGCTTATGGATAATTTTTAATTAGTAATGGAATTTCTTCGCTCTATCAATTTTCTTTGTCATATAAAAAAGACTCTTTGAATATTGAGAAAATTATAAACTATCCGAACTGTCCTTTGATTAAGAAAGATAAAAGAGCCTTATATTTATGAAGATAATTTTTCTTGTCTTTTAAGTGCAATGTTGGATATTAGCTTCAAGAATAACAAAGAGAAGTGAAAAACATAAATATGAATGATTGGAAAAAAACGAGCAGATATAGTTCCCTACAAAAAAAGAAGAAAAAAAAATCATAAGATCTAACTACGCGCTTACGACTTAAGACTTAAGAGACCCCTTCTAGGACGTTGCTGAGTGTCTGTTTAAAATATCTTGAACTTTAGTTTGGAGGCTTAACTTTGGAGCAAGTGGGTGCTGTAGTTTTCCATTTCCAATTTCAATTTCAGTGTGAAATGGATTTAGTAATATATCAATTTTGCTGATTTCAATCGAAACTCATTACGAAGAGAAAACAAACAGTTAAAGGAAATATATGAAATAAGATAATATTGTATGGAAAGAGTTGAGAAAAAAAAATAACCAGTAGAAGATTTGAAAAAAGGTTATAAAGACTGAATTGAAGATCCGTTATTTCTAAGAAACTATTTTTGCCCTAAACTCTGTTTAGAACTGAAACTATGTTTGGTTCCTCACTTACTCTATGAAGCAACCGCAAGTCATTGTTCTCTAGTCTTGGGTAGTGCTATAGCCTCTGTACCATGGTCTTCCACTGTCTTGGGTTAAAATTCTTTTGCTTGAGGGCACATTCAGGCACACTATTCCATCGGCTTTCTCTTCATCTTGTTTAATTTTTTTTTAATGGTGCGTTGGGCAGGCTTAATAGAAGGGCCCTGGATGCCTTGTGGTTTTTCAAAAGGTCTCCTTTTCCATATCTGCTTCTTATCTTTTCTGATATTAATTCTCGAAACCATGGTTACTGTCCTCCCTTAAGATGAAATGGCTATCCATGAATATACTTATCCTTTGATTTTTAACAATTTTATTTGACAATTTATCGATAGTCTGAGTTGTATGGGTCGTTTGATATATATCCGTGCATATACTGTTTTTGTGATCATTATTGTTAAGTTTGTTTTAGAGTTTAATTGCTTACAATTCTCATTGTCTGGAGTTATTGAGCAGAATCTAGGACCAGCTTTTCCTAGACTTTGCCAGTCTCTTCTAATGCATTGCAATATTCGTGGATATTCTATTATGGTCAGAAACTTAGGCCTCTTAATGAGGCACTCATCTGAGCTCTTTATTCCAACTTTTCAGAAGCCAAAAATTTTGGAACGAGATAGAGAATTATTATTATTATTATTACTATCCAAGCTACAACCCTAATTGGAAAAGCAAAATGCTATAAGCCCAGGGGCTCCAATAGGGAAAAATAGCCCAGTGAGGAAAGGAAATAAGGAAATAAATAAGTGAAGAGAACAAATTAACAGTAAATCATTCTAAAAAAAGTAACAACGTCATAACAGATATGTCATATATAAACTATTAACAACTTCAAAAACAAATACTGTATGTCATATATAAACTATAAAAAGACTCATGACCGCCTGGTCAACAAAAAAGCATTTGCTCCAACTTTGAACTTTTGAAGTTCTACTGATTCAACAACCCGATTAGGAAGATCATTCCACAACTTGGTAACAGCTGGAATAAAACTTCTAGAGTACTGCGTGGTATTGAGTCTTATGATGGAAAAGGCCTGGCTATTAGCATTAACTGCCAGCCTAGTATTACGAACAGGATAGAATTGTCCAGGGAGATCTGAATGTAAAGGATGGTCAGAGTTATGAAAAATCTTATGCAACATGCATAATGAACTAATTGAACGACGGTGCCAGAGATTAATATCTAGATCAGGAATAAGAAATTTAATAGACCGTAAGTTTCTGTCCAACAGATGTAAATCAGGATTGAGTACCCTGTTTCTTATAAGTCCTGCAATGAATCTGGATGTCATGAGATTCGGGTTATAAAAGTGTGTGGCAAGCATAACATCTTTGATTTGTGTGTTCACTCTGTCAGAAATCAGAATCCACACTTGGATAATTCAATATTTGATTGTCTTCTTGTCATTATGGTCAAGATACACGAAGATAAAAGAAAGGTCTCTTTTATGCCTATTGGTGATTTCAACGCTCATCATAGGGAGTGATTAAATCCTGTTTTTCCTACTGATTTTCATGAATTAAGAGCTTTGGACTTTGCTCTGAATCAAGCTGTGAGCAAATCATAAGTGAAGCAAGTCACAGGTGTGATAACTGCTTGGACCTAGCGTGCACTGATTCTCCTGCCGTTATGCCAAGTAAGGTTTGTTTTCTAGTTGGGACGTCTGATTATTCCTAGATTTCGTTAGTAATTAAGACTAAGCAGCCAGTCCCTGGTGTGTCATACTCAGGTAAGATGTATGTAACATCTCAAGGAGACTGGAATGGCATTTTGAATGATCTTGTAATTCAATTGGTCACAATTGTATAAAGGTATTGAACCTGTTATTTTCTTGAATGAGAATCTGGTCAACATAATTGATAGGCTTATCCCTTTTTTTTGCCCAATGATGATTATAAACATACTTATTTTGAGAAGCAAGAGGCCTATCATCTTTGAAAGGCTAAAAGACCAGATTTGACTTGAAATAACTATACTTAGCTAAAAGCTGTTGTGCAGAGAATTTATACTTCATCTAAAAAGGAATACAATTTGTCCATTAAAGATACTCTTTCTGGTACAATCCAGGAAAATAAGTGGCGGGCTACTCTTAAATCTCCACTATTTGGTCCATAGACTCTAGACCTAACAGTTCCTCCTTTACTTAAACCAGATAAACCTTTTGGCTAATGCGTTTGATGGAGAGCAGAGTAATTAGAAACTCAATCTTCCTCATTCCGGTTTTCCTGAGGCCAAACTGTCTAGTTTAACTTTTAAATCTTGTGATAATAAAGCACTCTTGATGGACCTTGATACCTATGGAAGCGTAGACCCAATGGTATTTTTTCTTTCTTTATCATAAATACTGCTAATTTCTTAGCTCCTATGTTGTCTGTTATTTTCCTCCAGTTAGCAGAGGTTTCTTTTTGTAATTGTTAGAGAATTGGCAATGTCACTCAAGTAGGCAAATGTGTTTGTAGTACCTCTAGCCCTACTGATTGCCGACCATTTTTTTGATATCTTTAGACAAAACGCCTGAATAGGCATGCTTAAGGTAATAATCTGTTCAATACTTTGTAATTTAGCTTTCACAAGGGTCTTGGAGCACATAATGAGCTTCTTACAATCTCAATTGCTTTACAGAAATCGCTTGGTTTTGGTCAGAAAGTTCGTATGATTGGTCTTGATTTTAGAGCTGCCTTTGACCGTGTTTAGTATGAGGCCCTTGTTTAAAAATTAAAGCAATTGGGAGTAGGTTGGTCTTTTTTCAGCATCATTGTTGAATTCATAAGTAATTGATTACAAAGCGTTGTTGTTGATGGGAACCATAGTGAATATATCAGTGTGATATCTGGTATCCCTCAGGGTGTTCTGGACTCAATTTTTATACATGATATGTTGTTTGGCTAGAAAGCAAGCTTGTTTCATATGCAGATGATGCAACTCTCTTTGTCTCACTTCCACTTCCGAAAGTAGATTTTGGGTCGCTGAATCCCTTAATAGAGACCTAGCTAAAAAGAGTGCAAGGTGCAAATTATGGGAAATGAAGTTGAATCATAATAAAACTGAAAGTATGATTTTAAGTAGGTCAAGGACGGTGGCTCCTCAACATCCGGATCTCAGTATTGATAATGTTTTTAAAATTTTAGGTGTGATTATTGACAGCAAATTTACTTTTGAGAAACACATTAGGTCTGTGTCTTCTTCAATTGCAAAAAAAAAAAAAAAAAATTGGCTTATTGAGAAAGTCTTACAAGATTTTTGGTGATCAATCTATTCTGAAGAAGTGTTTTAATTCTTTCATTCAACCTTGTTTTGAGTATTTTTCTCCTGTCTGGTGTTCAGCTGCTGATTCTCATCTTAATTTGTTGGACAGAAACTTACGGTCTATTAAATTTCTTATTCCTGACCTAGATATTAATCTTTGTCACCGTCGTTCAATTAGTTCATTATGCATGTTGCATAAGATTTTTCATAACTCTGACCATCCTTTACATTCAGATATCCCTGGACAATTCTATCCTGCTCGTAATACTGGGCAGGCAGTTAATTCTAATAGCCAGGCCTTCTCCATCATGAGGCTCAATACTACACAATATTATAGAAGTTTTTTTCCAGCCGTTACCAAGTTGTGGAATGATCTTCCTAATCGGGTAGTTGAATCTATAGAACTTCAAAAGTTCAAAATTGGAGCAAATTTTTTTATGTTGACCAGGCTGACATGAGTCTTTTTATTGTTTATATATGACGTATCTGTTTTTGCCGTTGTTAATAGTTTATATAGGACATATCTGTTTTGACGCTGTTACTGTTTTTAGAATGATATATTGTTAATTTGTTCTCATCATTTATTTATTTCCTTATTTCCTTTCCTCACTGGGCTATTTAGGCTTATAGCATCTTGCTTTTCCAACTAGGGTTGTAGCTTGGCTAGTAATAATAATAATAATAATAATCACTTGTGGCATTGGAATCCCCTGTCACTAATCTTTTCTTTTTATATGATGCAGGTAGTGGCGTGCAGTTTTTGGTAATCACTGGTGCTGGCCATTCCTTTCTACGAAAGTCACTCTTCAGGACACGATGTAGACATTCTAAGCCTACTGACATTCACCTGTTACCTGCCAATGGATATGATATCCCCATCGACAGGTAGGAGAAACTCACACAATAGTTTGAGAGTGCAAAATATCATTGAAAATTCTTCATTGCCGATGTAACATCGCCACTACTCGGCAAAGATTTCCTGGTACATTTCTACTTCCTGGTTGATGTGGAGCATCAATGATTAGTTAACGCAGACTGGTACTCTTCAACAACTCTTCAACCCGGCCCCTCCTACCTTGCATTCCACATCATCACACTCACGGAGGCCTATGCCAACTTCCATACATCGTACATGGAAGTCTTCCGTACTGAACTTTGTCAAACAACCACAGCTCTAGAAATGTATGGTACTTATCACCATATCATGATAGCGGGGCCCTCAGAGTTCACCAGATTCAGGTGTCTAGCCCTGGATTGTTTAGCAGCTTCAAACCCTTGGTCATCGCCCTTATACATTGTACTGAAAAAAGATGGCTTCTTGCACACTTGTGGTGATTTCAGGCATCTGAACATACCGACAGTATGGGATCGATATCCCCTCCAAAATTTTGCCAAAATTACCTCCTACTTGTGCAAATCGGAGGTTTTCTCCACGCCCGACCTCTTGAAGGGGTATTATCATGTGCCCATTTACCCAGAAGACATCCCTAAGACCACCATCTTCCCCCCACTTCAGTACATACACCTTCAATTACTGCTATTTAGGCCTTCGTAATATTAGGGCCACTTTTCCACGCCTCACGGTGACCTACCCTTTGTGTATGTTAAGTGGACGACATACTAATGTTCTCTGACTCCAAAGAGAAACACCCTCGCTACCTACGCATCATTCTCAACCACCTACAACAGAACAGCATTAGAGTCTGGTATGACAAGTGTACCTTTGGAGCGAACAAAGTTCTTAGGGAACTACATCACTCCTAAAGGAGTCCACCCCCTCACTGAGAAGGCAGCAGGGATTCAGAACTTCCCCACGCCCTTGACCATCAAAGCACTGCAAGAATTATATGGTATGACTAACTATTATCACCGGCTCCTGCCCACCATCGCTGCCATTTTGGCCCCCTCTACAACTCCCTCAAAGGCAAGTCAATAGACCTGAAGTGGGGTCCCCTTCAAGAAGAGTCCTTCTGTAACGCAAAGAATTCCCTATCAACCTCTGCTGCTCTCACGTTTATCATAATCCGTTGCACACCGAGGACTTTCTAAATTGGCATTCATTGATTGCCTAAAACCTGTGTATCTCCTGCAAGATGACCCACCTACAGTGCACCCTATTTCACATGTATGTATTTATTAAGGGGTGAACCATGTACCGCACATGTTTCACATGCGCTCATACAATGTAATGCTATTTCTTTTTTATCATCTCTCTCTCTCTCTCTCTCTCTCTCTCTCACTGATAATAGACCAACCAGTTTAAACTTGCTATCGCATGCATTGATATGTTTGTATTTTTGTGACATTCTTTAATGGAAGTGCTTGTATATAAGCTTGTTATCTGTTGAATAAATTTTACTTGCATTCATTTCGCCTCTCTGTTAGAACCTAATTGCTGCGTTTGTGATGTTAGGAGAGAATTTCACATTAAACAAGTTGATATATGTATGGGGTTAGCTATTTTATAATTTTTTCTATTGATTTATCGATAGATATACAAATAAAATTAGTTGATTTCATAAAGTGTATTGTAAAGAGAGACACTAGAAAAGAGAGAGAGATGGTAGTGGAAAGCCAGTGTGCAAGTTAAACGTTTACGTTACAGTTTTGGTAGACATAACCATAGTCCAGCACAGGATCTGAGCTGATTACTCATGGGTGAGTAATCACCACACACTGTTTTAGATGAATCACGGAAGTCTTGCAAGAAAACCAGTAACAATGACGTCACCAGGACAGCAATCACAGTGTATGACGTTACCATTACGTCAGAAGACTGGACCAATAAAACAAAAGAACAGTCACATGATGTGACGTAATTTGTGCCACACCTAGATTGGCTAACAAAAAGTCATCTACAAGAAGGCAGAGCGTTCTTTCCTCACAGGCAATCCCAGTGAACGGTTTTCCCTTCTCCCCCCTCCTGGGGCGTGGCCCCACACCAAGTGCCAACATGACAGGCACTTAAGGGGACCGTCCGCTATGTCCTCCATTTTTTTTTTGTAGTTATCAAAAATACACCATTTCTATATATGTTTTAGGCATATATAATACCTTCACCATATGAAAATTTCATGACATTTGATCAAAGCCTTTTTGATTTTTTAGCAAAAATCATGATCTTTAAAAGTATTTTAGGTACATTTTCTCTGCTAATATGACACCAATTGTATTGAAAATGATACCATCAAAACTTCTTTATAAACCGAATAATTCTGTGCGACAGATTAGTGATTTTCCTTTTTCTTTTTTTTTAATGATTTATTTTCTTCCTCAAAACGCAAAGTAATCATGAAAAAAAGAAAAAAGGGAAAATCCAGATTCTATCACACAAACTTGTGGGATGTTTATTCCTCATTTCAATGATATCTTTCTTTCTAAAATTAAACAATAATTAAGTGAGAAAAATGTACCGAAGGGTGAATATGTATGTTTTAGAGTTATGAGCTCCAAAAGATTTGCTCTAAATTTTAGCTTTTTTCTTATAAAAATCAAACTAACATTATTATGACAATTTTACTTTGTACTTTCATTGTTTATTCCCACATGAAGGCTCCTTAATTGAGGTATTCAAACCCTAAGTTTACTAATACGCTAGGTGTGAGGGTGTCATGAGTTGCCACCGGCCTTTCATTGTTGCCAGAATTTTAGTTAGAATGTCCAGCTTTGTACTCTTTTTCAATTTTTCTTCTCTTCTTGGTTCTTTTTTGTTGCTCTCAGCTTACTTTTTGGTCTTTTTTTGACCTTAGGTAACATTAGCCTTGCTATAAAGTTGAAGAGGATGTTGTAAAATTAAAATGTACATACAAGCTGCAAGTAAAGATACAGACATCCATCGTAACTTTTATACTTAATTTGAAACTGGATGGTCTTCTCGTAGATCATAGTTTTCGTTCGCCTACCCTCTATATATGCCTTCGATCTCTGCCAAACGCACAAAATTTCGAAACATAAGCAAAAAAATCGGTAAATATGTGCAAAAATAAACACACAAAACCGATTCTGTCAAATTTAGTCATGCCGACGACGCAGTAAGGATGACGTCATCATTTAAACACTGCGCTATCTTCATTATTTGTAAAAATAATTAGCTGAAACATATGGAGAGCATGTACGTCATATTTCTGTATACATAGAAACAATAAAACTATTTTCGATTTTTTAAAGCTGTTTTGTCAAACACCGTAGCAGACGATCCCTTTAATTAACTTCAAAAACGCGGTTAAGTTATCCGCAAGAAATATGACAGAAGTCCAGTTGGAGAAGCTCATTTGCCTTTCAAGCAAGAGGTGAATGAAAACTAACTCCTGCCCGAGACTAGGTAGGAGGAATTTATCCAGACGAGGTGTAGATGGCAGGGCACCTGTTGAAGACCGAGTTCCCTTCCTGACCGCATCAGGGGACTCACGTGTTTGACATCCCAAATGCAAAGTGTGATGTAGCAGTCCACGGTTGCAGCCCTCCAAACTTTAAGAGAACTATTGTTATTCAAGTTTTGTGTATTTATTAATTCAACAATGTAGAAGATATTTGTTAAATCGTTGTTCACCAAAGCTCACTCAGTAAATTAAGAAAACTAAACGGTATTTTACCTGCACCCAAATCTCTTGAGGGTCTTAAATATAAAAGTAATTAGTGCTATGAAATAAATGACAGAAATAACTCTACATAACTATTAGAATAAAAACTTATAAAATAATCATTCAAAATATAAAAGAATTGAAGCTATTTCTTAAAGATTCTGCCCCAATAGCTTCACACGTTGCCACATTTTCTTATTCATCCATTGCTTAAATTTCTATTTATATTTTTTCCGTTATATTCTTTTAGATCTATTTCATTCCCTCAGTTGTACAAGTTTACGTCTATTTACATCTATTTCATTTCACTTATTATAGTATTCAAACATATATAATTTATCGTCTTAGAAATATTTTTTCCACTCATGTACAGATTAAGTTCAATTTTACATTAAGTTGGATCTGTTTCATTTCACTTCAAATATAAATGCAGATCAATTCACATATACACCATATTCATTTCGATATTTTTTTATTTCCCCAATTATATAAGTTTATTATTATTATTATTAATATTATTATTATTATTATTATTATTATTATTATTATTATTATTATTATTATTATTATTATTATTATTATTATTATTATTAGAAAAGCTACAACTCTATATGGAAAAACTATGACGAGAGCATCATGTCAACCTGTTCACTTCACAAATCTTATCCATCTAGATATAATCTATTTCTCTCATTACATCAATTGAAATGCATGTCCTACGATCAAAATTCATTGAATTCAGATATCGTATATTCTCCTGATATTCTCCTGTTGTATCAATTTAAATATATTTCAGTTCAACAGTTTAGATACAGACTTTATTTTCAAGCTATTACATATATAAAATTCTGATTTATTCCAACAGTTATACATTTATAACAATTATATTTCACATACACATTATTTTAGATGCATCCTATTTCATCTATTGTTTCAATTTCAATTTTAAAAAATAGAGGAAAGTAAATGGAGAAAGAATTTCAGAAAATTACATTAAAGTCAATCACAGAACCTTTTTTTATTCCAGAATTGGTTCTTTATTTACTGAACAAACCTTATCACTATTCAAAACCTAGTATTTTTCATATCTTCTGATGAATAACGGTGTCTTATTATTTAAAATTTTTATCCATCCAAGATTATATAAGTTTCAAGTAACTCAAAGCAACCCTTTCCTACTTTTGTCAAATCTTTCAATAGAAAAAAGTTCTAGAAATAATATGTTTGAAATATAATGGCACAAAGCAAATAATATTCTAATTTTCATCTTTGTGTTCTCATTCATGTCATTCATGTCTCGTATTTTTCGCTTGCTTTCATTTATGTTGGTTGAATCGAAAACGAATCCTCTTGAATGATTCCACTAATTTACTTTATAGTGAAAAGGGACCTTGTAGGACCCTCTACAACCCCCAAACCAACCACACCGACCTCACTGAAAAAAATGGCTAAACTTTCTCTAAAAACAACTTTATTAAAACGAACTTCAAAAGAATTTCTTCATAACTGGAAGCAATAAGAAAGAAAATGATAGTCGACTATATGCTTCAGTAATTGGAAAAACTATGATATTTTCAGGGAAAGAATTGATGCAGTAACGGTAACTGAGGGGGTTTTTATCTATATATTTTCAGCTTTTAATACTTGTGAATTATTAGCTTATTTGAGATGGGAATATCATTATTATGGGTGGGGGTAGGGGTATTAAAGGCTACAATATTAACTTATTAAAAACTGAGGATACGTTTTATATTCATAATTACCTGTAAATTCAACACATCTGAATATTTACAATCATGAACACATACTCAGTTAAACACAGACACATACTCCCATACACAAAGACACAGATATTTCTTTATCTTTAAATTTCAACGATGTATTGAGATCAAAAGCTTTAGATTTAAGAACCGAAATAATAGCCAGCTATTTTGATTATGGTTATGCAAAGAGCAAAAGTAATCGCTTTTACTGACACTAATTCCAACGGTTGTGTCGAAGAGGTGGAAACGAAAATCTCTAAGACGAAATCAAAAAGAAGAAAAATGTGAAAATCAACAGTGTGAAGAGCTTGATAAATATGGCTTTGGTAGTGATTAATACAATTATATAAAGGTTAACGTTTGAGAGAGAGAGAGAGAGAGAGAGGAGAGAGAGAGAGAGAGAGAGAGAGAGAGAGAGAGAGAGAGAGAGAGAGAGAGAGAGAGAAAGGTTGTTATATAAATATCTATACTAACACTTAATTATTATTTATATACTTAATATTCATAAACACGTAGAGATGACTATTTTCAGACATTTTTTTTTTTCAGAATAAACCTTGAAATTAATATTATTCTACATTTGATCCTTTTTGGTAATTTACATTTTATAGCCAAACCTACTTTATAAAATGGTTTCATGATTATTAAATCGAGGATACCACCTTGTGGGTGGAAAATTTCGTAGATTTAATTTATTCATTTAGGAAGTTTTCTCATAAGAAGAAATCTCTGGAGTGGAGAAAGAATTATTGGCCGGAAATTGAATGTAGAATTCGCTGAGTAGAAATAGGAAAACTAATTTCGAACTGTGTAGAGTTTAATTCAAAATCTAAAATATAGCTCGAACTCCGTCTGAAAGCATTCGAGTGTTCCGGAAGAGATTGGGAACTTCCTTGAACCCTTTGTCAATCTATCGATTGGAACTGATGGACGAAGACGAGTCGTTAATTTACATGATCCCTCATCTCATTTTAGTATGGTGGTTTCTAAGTGATATATTGTAGATATAGGGAAACTATAGATAGAGACAACATTCGAAATTTTTTGAAGGACGATATTTCTCAATTGATAATATTCCTCATCTTTGAATAATTAAAGGATTGAATCAACTAATACTGTCGAAACGAAATTATGAAAATCGAAATGGTCTATTTCCAAAAGTCTTGAAATGAACATGAAATGTTATCCATCGTAAACGTTATGAACACGATTAGAAAAAAACTTTCTGTATAAATATATAATAAATTCTTGTGAAAAAAAGAGAATCAAATAGATTTTCTTACATTACTGAATTAATTTCAAGGAAAGAAAACCTCCTTTATTATAAAGTGATAACGAAAAGCTCATTAGTTTTGGATCAGTTTATTGAATTCGTTCTAATCGCATTAGATCCTCTCTCTCTCTCTCTCTCTCTCTCTCTCTCTCTCTCTCTCTCTCTCTCTCTCTCTCTCTCTCTCTCTCTCTCTCTCTCCAATTTACGAAAAAGAATGCAAATTCTCCTCACCAATTTTACGAAAAAGAATGCAAATTCTGCTCTATTTAGTTAAATTTCGATGTAGTTATTCATTTGAGATCTGAGATATTGAATATGTCATTAACTTAGGATTTAAGTAAAAAATAAGAATTAAAAAAACAATTTCAGAAAAGCATTCAATGTTTTTCGTTATGAAAATTTGTGATCTACATGTGATGCCTTTGATCCCGACTCGAGTTAATTAGTGACCTTTCTAATTCATGGGATGAGAGACAATTGCTAGTTCCTGGTGTTGCTGATTAAAGCAAATTCTCTTTATTTTTCTTATCTTTTGATTTACGTGTAAACTCATTCGACAGGTCATAATTGTTAAGCTTTGTATTGGTGTTTTTTCTTTTTTCTTTTTCTTTTTAATAATTATTTACACGCCCTTTCCTAAAACTAATTATTTATGTCTGAGTCTAAATTTCTACAGAAATGGACGATCACGAGTCCCTTTCATATTACAAACAGATGCTTTAATTTCACCCCCCCCCCCCTCCATGTTTCCAAACAGATGCTTTCATTTCCTTTATTTATCCAAAAAAGGCTTTAATTTTCTTTATGCATCCAAACAAATGCTTTAATTTTCTTTATGCATCCAAAAATGCTTTAATTTTCCTTATGAATCCAAACAAATGCTTTAATTTTCTTTGTGCATCCAAACAAATGCTTTAATTTTCCTTATGCATACAAACCAATGCTTTCATTTTTTTATTCCTCCAAAAAAATGCTTTAATTTTCCTTTTGCTTCCAAAAAATGCTTTAATTTTCCTTATTAATCGAAATTAATGCTTTAAATTTCTTTATGCATCTAAAAAAAATACTTTAAATATCCTTATGCATCCAAAAAAAGCTTTAATTTTTGTTATGCATCCAAAGATGCTTTAATTTTCCTTAAGCATTCAAACAAATGCTCTAATTTTCCCTATGCATATAAAAAAATCCTTTAATTTTCTTTATGCATCCACAAAGGCCTTTAATTTTCTTTATGCATCCAAACAAATGCCGGAATTTTAACTTTCTTAAAAGAATATTGCCTCATGAAACTTAGACGATCAAGTTGTATCAGAGAATGTAATTTCTAAAGAGCTCATTATCTCTATTTGGAAGCCTTCCTTCATTTCCGAGAAATTTATCTTTGTCCTCCATATTTATCACTTGAAGTCATTATATCAAACTAATCATTAGCAAGTGAAATGAAATCAGATGCAGCTTTCATGTTGGTTGAGTCTAACTCTCCAATTGGCCCGAGGTATCTTAAAGAAATCACAAAATATTTTGATTTCAATTGAAGAGCAAATTTGACTCCCTGCCTTCATGTCTATTAACCAACAAATTCATTTGATCAGCTTTAAAGACCAACCAATGTTCTATTTTAGTTTCTATGAAAATTTAAAGAATTATTGTATTAGATAGAACATTCCCAGTACCTAATTAGAATCCCGAATCAACGAAATTACGTCTTTCCAGTTTTATTGAATGAGAAACATAAACAAAAACGTTTACACTACATCTCTCTCTGGACTTGGATTCTTGTATGAAACTCTTTTGACAGGGGATCAATACCAATACGAAGGCTAATTAATCCCGTGTCACCACCAAATGGAACAGTAGCATACCCTAAACTGCTCTTTCTGCCAGGCTTTATGATATGTAATACCAGTTGCTTTACATCTGACTGACTAAGATAAAAGTACATTATCAGTTTCCACTTTTCAATAAGGTCTTGCAACATAATGTGGCAGGCTCATCAAGATCTTAAAGGAAAGACAAGCTAGACATAACTGATTTTACTCTAACAACATAACATAAAACTTTAAAAATATGAAACATGCAATGACAAACATAAACAGGTTTTTCTTTTATTAGTGAGAGAGAGAGAGAGAGAGAGAGAGAGGGAGAGAGAGAGAGAGAGAGAGAGAGAGAGAGAGAGAGAGAGAGAGAGAGAGAGAGAGAGAGAAATAGCATTACATTGTAAGAACGTGTATGAAATACACGTGCATTAAATGGTTACCCCCTAAAAAAGACATATATGTGAAATAGAGAGCCGAACTCAAGGCGGGTCATCTTGCAGGAGATTGCAGGTTTTAGGCGATCAATGGAGACCCAGTCTTCTTTGCCACGGATGTTAATTAAGAGAGCTTTCGGTTTCCAATGAATAACAAGGAAAGGGCCTGTGTAAGGAGGTGTCAGTGGTGGCGTGCAAGTGTAGGTGCGCACGAAGACAAGTTTTGCAGTGTTTAAATCTTTTGGTGTGTGTTGCTTAGGTGGTGACTTATAGGTCTGCAGCATAGAGTAAATTTTCATTAAAAAGGACAAAGGCATTAGATGATTAGAGATTGTCGTAGAAGGCTGCAGACGAAAAAAAATCAGCAGTGATTAGCAATGGGTCGCCATACACCCTTTCAGCTGCTGACCCATTCAAGGCGTCCATAGGAGTGGTCCTTAATCCAAGGAGGACCCAGGGAAGCTGAGTAAACCAGTTGGCATCATTGCAGCGGGACATCATAGCTGCTTTGAGTGTGTGATGAAAGCATTTAATCCTTCTGTTATCTGATGTAGGGTGATGCCCAGGAAATTCGCTAATGATGTCCATAATTGAGGGGTGAAAGTGGTACCCTTGTCAGGTGTAATATGCTCAGGAATACCAAATTTTGCTATTCACCCCGAGCGTAAGGTGGATGTACATTATGATGATGTTGCAGTTTTCATGGGGATAACCACAGGCCATTGAGTGAAGCATTCAATGGATGGTAAACAGGTAACGGTGTCCTTGTGATGTGGGTAAGGGCCTTACTATGTCCTTAGTGATGCCATGCCAAATGAACTTGCTGTGCAGTAGATCAGTACGAGGGATGTAAGAGGCCATGGATTAAATAAAACACCTATCAGTGCTAGGGGTTAGGTATCCATAGCCATGGCCTACTTGTAATGACGCCAAATAGCAGGGTAGTATTGGAGTCACCGAGGGTGATGTCTTCCCAACGGAGCGATGTGCAGGCTGTCCTGTAGGCTTGGTACTCTGTATCTTTTCGTTGGGCTTCTGCCAAGGCATTGTAATCCAATCCCAGGTGAACAATGGCCTATGTGTTCCTTGACAGGGCATCGGCCTCGAAATTTATTTTTCCAGGGTCGTGTTGAAGGATGCAGTCGTATGCAGCCACAATAGAGAGATGTCGGCATTGACAGGCGCACTAAGCGTCATACTGTCGAGTGAAGGAGTGCACTAAGGAAATGTGGTCCATGTGAATGACGAAGGGCATACCCTTCATAAAGTGACAAAAGTGACTGACAGTCAAATACAGCACCAGAAATTTACGGTTGAAGGTGGAGGAGCCAGATTCCACCTTCGATACTTTTCTACTAAATAAAGTCGATGGGCAGGTCAAGCTGTTGACCACTTGTACGAGTACTGCACCAATAGCAACGTTACTGGCATTAGTGGAGAGAAAGAGAGAGACATGTTTCATGGAATATGAGAGAGCAGCATCAGTTGATAAGGCATTCTTTACGTTACAGAAGGCCGTATCCTGAAGGTGACCCAACTTCAGGTCTTTTGGCATTCCTTGAGGGAGGGGGTGTACGCCTTCAGGAGTGATGCAGTGCCCTAAGAACAATACTTCATAGGGGCCAAAGGTACACTTGTCGTATAGGATTAAAAGGCTGTTCTGTTGTAGGAGGTCAGGAACGATGCGTAGGTGAAGGTGTTCCTCTTTGGAGGAACAGTGCACAAGCCTGTCATCCTCATAACATTCACGAGGCGTTGAAAAGTGGCTCCAGTATTACCAAAGCCAAAACAGGAGTGATTGAATATGTTTGTGCCAAAGGGGTTGGTGATGGAGATACTTGGGATGTCTTCTGGGTTTATAGGCACTGGATAATACCCCTTCAAGAGGTCGGCGATGTTGGGAGGGATTAGGGTTACTGTTCAGTCTGCATGTGCAGACACCTGTAATCCCCCAAAGGTGGATGTAGCCATCCTTCTAACAACAACATTTATGTAAGGGGGCATCCATGGGCTTGACCCATTTCTTCCATTTTGATGAATGTTCGTTTACCGTCTGCCAGACAATCCTTGGACAGACACCTGAATCTGGCCAACTGGGGCGTTTGGCAAAGTACTGGTTAGAAGACTTCCGGAATGCAATGTTTAGGAGGTGGTCGTATGCATCCATGGGCGCGCTGATGTGAATTGTGTGGTCAGATCGGGTGGGTTTAAGAGGTGTCAATGAGTATGAGACTGCGTTGACTAAGCATCAATGTGCCACATCAACCGAGAAGTGGAAATGGGTGAGGCAATCCACATCAAAATTTGGCAATATTACATCGACAACAAGAAACTTCTTATGGTATTTGGTACTCACAAATGTTTAGTTGGATTCTCTCGTACCCGTGGGTAGGGATCTCATATTCGTTGGCATCTTCTAGGTAGATGTCAGCAGGCTTAGAATGACTATGTCATGTCCTGGATAGTGACATTGGTAGAAGGGAACGGCAAACAACAGTGCCTAACAAAACCCGAGACATCAGTACCTGCATCATGTAAAAAGAAAAGATTAGTGACAGGGGAAGTGGCTGCCACAAATTTCTGGTTTGAAGGCTTCCAGAATACAACTTAAGGAGGTGGGCGCAAGCATCCACGGGTGCGCTGATGTAAAGTGCGCAGTCAGAGCTGGTGGGTTTAAGAGGTGCCAACGAGTATGAGACTGCGTTGACTAAACATCGACGTGCCACCTCAACCAGGAAGTGGAAATAGGTGAGGAAATCCACATCAATTATTGGCAATATTACATCGACAACAAGAAACTTCTGATCGTATTTGGTACTCACAAATAATAGTTGGAGTGTCTCGTACCCGTGGGTAGGGCATGCATATCCGTTGGCAGCTTCCAGGTAGATGCTAGCAGGCTTAGAATGACTATGTCATGTCCTGGATTGTGACATTGGTAGAAGGGAAGGGCAAGCATTAGTGTCTAACAAAAACCGAGACATCAGTAACTGCATCATGTAAAAACAAAAGATTAGTGACAAGAGAAGCCACTGCCCCAAGTGATGGCCAACTCACAAGTTTTTTGCCCACTGACGACTGTCTGCGCATTTCTTTGTAGCAGCCCTAAATCTGGAGTAGTAGTAACATAATTACAGCTGCTGGGCATCAATAAGTGGCCTTAGGGATCGTTGGTTGAAGTATGAGGGAAGATCAGCATATATGGCTGGTGGGTGGCTTTTCTCCAATCTAGCACATCACAGGGTAGACATTTGTGTCCTACTGCATTCACATCAGCTTCAGTCAGTGTTGAATGGTTTTCCTTTTCATCAGGAATGGAAGCGTTGATGGAGGTCTTGAAGGTGGGGAAGTGACTGTCCCATAAGGTTTGGTTAAAGGTCGTACTCAAAGGTTACAAAGTAGGTTCATCCTGAAGAGAGCCGTCTGCAGCAGATTGCAGGCAAGCAATAATGGTCATTTCCATGAGGGTGAGCGAAGCTTTCTGGTCCTAAGGAGGCATGTTTTGAGGGCTTCATGCTTTATTGGGGCGTCCCCTTGGTTACAAAGCCAATTGGAGATTTCTGGGAATATGTCTTTAGGGATCACCGCGGGGACATAGTCTACTTTGCTGCTTGAGCAATTCACGCCCTTGATGCAAAACTGAACTTTGGCGTGCTGAAACTAGGCAAAAGCTTCTATACTGGCAAAGGGCAACAGTTCCATTGATGCAGCATGGATAAAATCTAGTTTGTTGTGCGGCATCGTATAAGATAAGGGTAGGGGGTAGCGATGAGCGGGAAGGTGGGCGGGTAACAGTTACTCTGGGAGTCAGCAATCTAGGAGGTTGATAAGGGTCCTAACGGAAAGACCAGCTGGACATATCTGACTTTATTCAAATAACATAACAAGCTTTTATACAAACTATGGCATAAAACTTTAACATTATGAAACATGCAATGGCAAGCTTAAATATGATTTTTTATTGTCAGTGCGGGAGAAAGCGCGAGCTAGAGAAAGAGCTATAGCATTAAAATGTATGAACATGTATGAAATTCATGTGCATTACAACACCAACACATACTCTGCCACGTGGCTTATATAGTACGTTCATTACTTATGCACGTTTCATCCAAGCTTGAAACTGATTTTTTTCTCATTAATTGTAGAAACGACAGTTTTAACTCGATTTTACGAAAAATAAACTTCTCAACATTCTAGAATTGCGCTATGAATTGAGAGCTTTCTTTTTATAATTTTCCTCGCGAGATGATATTTTGTTTCAAGTCAAAAATATCTATAACATTAAGAACTTAATTTTCTTGGTGTTAATGCCAGTGCTATATCATCAATGTTCCATTCACTATTTTTTTTTATTTGGGGGGGGGAAACAATTGTTTTCATTTATTTTCATTTTAAAAAGAAAAATAAGAAATGAGGTATAAGATTACTTTTTTAAAATTTCCACTTGCCTTAAATTCGTTATATATTTCTTTACTGGAGCATTTACTTCCTTATCCGGAGAAATTGATTTCTTACCTCTTCCAGAAAAAAAATTTTCTTATCACACAAGGTACTTTGACATTTACTTTTTCAGAACAATTATTTTACTGTTATTCTATCGCTCTGAATTATCCATTCCATCCATATCATTAAAAATATCTTGCAATATTTTCTTGAAAAGACACTTCTTCGACCTCTCTTCTCTGACTTTTGACCTTTAGTTTAGTTTTATGTCTGTATTAATTGCAGAATAGATTATCAAATTTTCATTGGATTAGATTCCATACGAACACACACACATATGCGCACGTATATATATATATATATATATATATATATATATATATATATATATATGTGTGTGTGTGTGTGTGTATGTGTGTATGTATAGGTATGTGTGTGTTTAAACTCACACGTCCATACAAATTAGTTATCTAGTTGAACATTTATCAGTGTTAAGCAAGATAAAGTCGAGCGACCATAGAATGGGGAAAAGTAAAATTTGTCTATTCTAAGGGAAGAAATAGAAAGCCTAATTTTAAGGAAGAACATGATTGCTTCTATAATAATGAGATTACGTTATCAATACAAAATAGGTATACTCAGCTATACGATGAAGTAGAAGCAAGTAAAGGAAAAATGAACAGTAGTTTTACCAAATTCATATTAGAATTAGGACAAGAGGTAAAGGAAAACTATCAGAGGACTCCAAAAATCTAATAAAGAAAAGATTAGATATGAGGCTAAGATTCAAGAGAGAGGAAACAGAATTAGCAGAAGTATCCAAAACAATAAACAAACTAAACACCCAAGATATTCGTAAACACAATCAGACAGAAATTGAAGACACACTAAAGAAAGGAAAAGGCATTACGTTAAAGAAAAGATTTTTTTTTTATATATTTCCGTTATCGCTTTGCCCTAACACAGATAACTTCTTTCTGCCTCTATGCGCTTGTATCAATCTGTTTGAGTTTTTATGAACTTCTTTCATGGAAACTTTTGATAGAAAAGCTCACTATTTGTTGAAATAAAGTTAGTTACATTCACTCCACTTATATGTTAATACCTAATTGGTACCTCCCCACATTAATGTGCCGAGGCACCAGTTAGGAATTAACTAATTACCGAAGTTGATGTAACTGACTTTATTTCAACAAACAGCAAGCTTTTATACCAACAATTTCCATGAAAGGTCACAATAATTCAAACATAATGATACAAGTACATACAGGCAGAAACCACTTATCAATGCAAGGGGAGAGCAATAACAGCAATATACAAAAAAATAGAAATACCGTTAGTGAACGTGCATGTAATATGCGTAAGGTACCGTAACAAGAAATAAATGTAGCCCATTTTAACACCAAACCAGTATCTCTCTCTCTCTCTCTCTCTCTCTCTCTCTCTCTCTCTCTCTCTCTCTCTCTCTCTCTCTCTCTCTCTCTCTCTCTCTTTATATATATTAATATATATACATACATATATTATATATATATATATATATATATATATACTGTATATATATATATATATATATATATATATATATATATATATATATATATATGTATATATATATATATATATATATATATATATATATATATATATACATATATATATATATATATATACATATATATATACACATACATATATATATATATATATATATATATATATATATATATATATATATATATATATATATATTTATATACATTGGGACAAGGAGCTGTGTAACCTTGTAGAGGTGCAGTGGCTTAAGCCTACCATAAGACTGCTTGTGGGTTATGTTGGAACCTCTGTGACCTATTTGGAAGCAAAAGGCTTATGGATGGTACGAATTAACAGCTCTGAGGGCTCACGACAGGCCTAGCAAGCCGGTGAGCCGCTATAAATTGCTCATGAACCGGACGACTTGCTTCAGAACGGACCCATTGATCAAAGGATGCCCCGGCACATCCTGACTCGGAATGTTATTGGACATGGACAAGGAAGTGGAGCTTTGAGATTGGGAACAATTAATCTAAGTACTTTGCGAGGTAAGGAGGAGGAGGTAATCATGATGATGGAGGAGAGAAATATAGATATTTTGGGACTTTGTGAAACCCGTTTACAAGGAGAAGGAACAAAATTATTGCATAACAATTACCAATTACTTTACAAAGGTGGAAGAGCTGCACGACACGGAGTAGGTTTTATTGTGAGGGAAGAGCTAGCTGGAAAAATTAGTCATGTAAATTACAAGAGTGATAGGATTATTGGCTTTTCCTTAAAGTTGGGAATGTTTCAAGCCAGTATAATTCAGGTGTATGCACCATAGCAGGGCTGCCCTCAAGAAGAAAAGGAAGAATTCTACAGAGATCTGCAGGAAGTAAAAGATTCTGTCCCATATGTAGAGAATATATTAATAATTGAAGACATGAGTGGACATATTGGGCAAGACAGGACAGGCATAGAGAGAATTTTAGGAGCGTTTAGCATTGGAGACAGAAATAGAGAAGGAGAAAACATAATTGATTTCTGCATGCAAAACCAGATGTCCATAATGAACTCTTTCTATAACCATAGAGACAGACACAAGTGGACGTGGTATCGGTGGAACTCGGCCTTAGGAGTATACACTGAAAAATCAATGATTGACTTGGCAATAACAAATAGCAAAAATATGGTAAGAGATGTAAAAAGTATTCCCTCTGTGTCATTCGATTCAGATCACAGGCTTCTCTTAATTAAATTAAAGACAGTGAAACCTAAACTAATTAAAAGCCAAGTGAGAGAAAGATTTATCCTTGAGAATATGAGAGAAGAGGAATGCTTAGTTAGATATCAAAACGAAATCAGTAGAGCTAAACAAATGCAACAGGAGAGCAACGACCCAAATGAAAAATGGAGACACTTTAAGATGGCTGTAGTAGGCGCTGCTAATAATACAGTGCAGAAGAAAAGAGTTCGAGGTAGGAGGAAAAAACAAACTGCTTGGTGGACTCCCACACTTAAGTCCGCTGTTACAAATAAAATGAAACTTTTCAGAAAATGGATGAAAACTTTGAGCTTGGAAGATCACAATAATTATAAAGAAGCCTTGAGAGAAACAAAGAATAAAAGCTCAAATAAAAAGAGAAACCTGGGAAAGAATAGGAGAAGATCTAGGAAATGATCTCCAAGGTACTAGAAAACTCATATATAGCACTGCTAAAAACTATAGAAAGGGAAGCCAACCACCCACTTATGTAATCAAAGACCCTATGGATGGGACAATTTTAACCGAACCCCGAGAAATTGAATTAGGATGGAAGCATCACCTTGAAACACTACTAAACAATGAAAATAATGACCTTGAAGAACATGTAGAATTTGATGTGGTTGGGGATGCAGAACCTGACATAACGACACAGGAAGTAAAAATTGCCCTCAATAGGATGAGAAATGGTAAGGCCCCTGGAGTGGATACAATACCTGCAGAGCTCCTTAAAACCATGTGTGAGGATGGAGTCATTTGGCTGCTGGAACTAATCGACATACTCTGGAATGGACAAATACCACCTGAAGACTGGAGAAGAGATCTAATATGCCCAATCTATAAAAAAGGTGACAAGACAAATTGCAAGATTATCATAGAGGAATATCCCTAATGTTACATGCTTTTAAAGTATATGAAAGAATACTTGAAACCAGATTGAGAGGATATGTTGAACCAAAGCTGGGGGAATGGCAAAGTGGTTTTCGGCAAGGAAGAGGGACAATCGATATGATTTTCTCACTCAAGATGATATTCGAGAAAAGCTGGGAATGGAACAGGGAAAGATATATTGCTTTTATAGACCTAGAAAAGGCTTTTGATAGAGTACCAAGAATGAAAATATGGGATGCCCTAAAAGACCCTTACTATGGAATCCCTGAGAAACTTATGAGAGCAATTTATAACACCTATCAAAACATCAAATCCAGAGTAAAAACAAATCAAGAGAATGAAGATTGGTTTGAAATTAAATCAGGAGTAAGACAGGGCAGCGTCCTTTCTCCACTTCTTTTTATATTGTTCCTAGATAAATGTATGAGGGAACGAGGCGAGGACGAAGCTGAAGATATGATCATCAACTTTCTGTATGCAGATGACCACGCAATGATAGCCCGCAACGCAGAAGCTCTCCTGGAAAACATCAACAACTGGAATGCGATCTTAACAGCAAATGGAATGCGGATCAACAAGGATAAGACAGAGATTATGCACCTATCACGAACACCAATTAACGTAGATGTAGAATTAGAAGGTCATACATTGAAACAATGTTGAAAGTTCAAATACCTAGGAGTGGAGTTTTGTGACCCAAACAATCCAAAACTGGAAATAACTACCCGAGTCCAGAAATTCAGTAACAATTTGTATCTGCTCTACCCACTAATGAAAGACAGAAACATACCTCGCAAAGTGAAAACCATAATATACCTAGCTATTTTAAGACCAATATTGACTTATGGCCATGAATCATGGACATTAACATCAGGAACTAGAAGCCAACTCCAAGCAGCTGAAATGAGAGCCTTAAGACTCATAAAAGGTGTGACAAGACTGGATAGACTACAAAATGAAGATATTAGAAGAGTACTGGGAGTGGAGGGGATTCTGGATTTTGTAGAGAGAGGGCAGCTTAGATGGTTTGGACATGTCAAAAGAATGGAGGAAGAGCGATATCCAGTAAGATTTTTGGAATGGACACCAGAAGAAAGGAGACCGGTAGGAAGACCAAAACTGAGATGGCTACAAAACATAGAGAGAGGAGTAGAGAGGAGAGGCTTCAGTTTGAGGCTCTATGAGGATCGCCAAGAATGGAGACAGTTCTTGAAGCAGGACGACTGACAGGCCTGGAGGCCTACCTGGCGTCTGGTGAGAAAGAAATATATATATATATATATATATATATATATATATATATATATATATATATACATATATATATACATATATATATATATATATATGTATATATATATATATATATATATATATATATATATATATATATATATATATATATATATATATATATATATACATATATATATATATATATATATATATATATATATATATATATACATATATATGTATACATATATGTATATATATATATATATATATATATATATATATATATATATATATATATATATATTTATATATATATATATATATATATATATATATATATATGTATATATATATGTATTCATATGAAATATAAAATATATATATATATATATATATATATATATATATATATATATATATATATATATATATATATGTATATATATATCATCATCTCCTCCTACGCCTATTGACGCAAAGGGCCTCGGTTAGATTTCACCATTCGTCTCTATCTTGAGCTTTTAATTCACTACTTCTCCATTCATCATCTTCTGCCTTGCTCTTCATATTTCTCAGTCATGTAGGCCTGGGTCTTCCAACTCTTCTAGTGCCTTGTGGAGCCCAGCTGAACGTTTGGTGAACTAACCTCTCTTGGGGAGTGTGAAGAGTATTCCCAAACCATCTCCATCTACCCCTCATCGTGATCTCATCTACATATGGCTCTTGAGTAATCTCTCTTATAGTTTCATTTCTAATCCTGTCCTGCCATTTAACTCCTAGTGTCCTTCTGAGGGATTTGTTTTCAAATCTACTAAATCTATTGGAGATTATTTCATTGTCATACTATGACTCATGTCCATAGAATAACACCGATCTCACTAAACTGATATATAGTCTGATTTTTTATATATAATTTTAAGCGATTTGATTTCCAAATTCTACTTAACCTAGCCATTGTTAGACTTGCTTTTTTTCAGTCTTTCACAAAACTCTAATCATAGATCCTAAATACTTGAAGGATTCTACCTCATTAATCCTTTCTACTTCCAATGATATTTCATCTTCCATTGCATAATCCATTCTCATCACCTCAATTCTCTTATTTATCTACAGCCCAACCTCGTGTGATATATTATGCATTCTGGTAAGCAAGCATTTCAAATCCTATGGTGTTCTGTTAATGAGGACGGCATCATCAACATACTCTAGATCTGTTAAATTCCTATCACCAATCCAGTCCAATCCTTTTCCACCATCACTGACTGTTCTACGCATCACAAAATTCATGAGGAGGATAAACAACATAGGTGACAACAAATTCCCTTGTAGTACTCCACTATTCACAGGAAATTCATTTGATAAGACTCTGTTCACATTAAATTTACACTTGCTATGCTCATGAACATATATATATACATATATATATATATATATATATATATATATATATATATATATATATATATGTATATATATATATATATATATATATATATATATATATATATATATATATATATGTGTATATATATATATATGTATATATATATATATATATATATATATATATATATATATATATATATATATTTATATATATGTATATATATATATATATATATATATATATGTATATATATACATATATATACATATATATATATATATATATATATATATATATATATATATATATTTACATATATATACATTTACATATATATATATATATATATATAAGTACATATATATATATATATATATATATATACATATGTATTTTGGTATATACATATATATATATATATATATATATATATATATATATATATATATACATACATATATATATATATATATATATATATATATATATACACATATATATATATATATATATACATATATACATATCTATATATATATATATATATATATATATATATATATATATATATATATATATATATACTTACGAAGCTGGTCCAACTTAAGTAGAGTATTTTATTCATGTATTTCATCTGTGTGATTAACAGATATATAGCCAGCTTGTAAGGTAATTTCTACTCATGTAGGATTAAGTAAATATATGTAAATTACCTAAGACTATCGTCATTCATTTACTTGTATTTTCATTCAGTTCCGCATATGTAAATTTACGTTATTTTAAAGTTTTTAATTCTCATTTCACTTAGTTTTATTAAGAAAGTCCTATGTAATCTTGTTGAAAAGTATTTATGAGACAAACGAGGTATGCTGTATGACAAACAACAGGGATTTTGTCATATTGGAAAATGCATGAAAACTCTAGATTAAAGTTCACTCATTTTTTTTAATGTTACAAGAGGAGGTGGGCGGAGTTAGCTGCTAAGAGCATTGCCTCGTCGAGCAACTTTAGTACCCTACTTCAAAAACTACCGAGCTGGCAACCTAACATTGTGAGACCCCACCCAGACCGTATGCACACGCATCCAATGCATAGCTGGAATTAACTTGAAGTTTCTAGAGTGAATTAGGATTATATGAAAGGGCATAGGAAGGAGAGATCCAGCCTGACATCCCACAAGAGCTGTGTTTCCGCCAGTCCTCTCACCAGCATCTATCCAGCCACTACCTATCTCCTCTCCAACGTGCATTGTCTCCTTTCAAACCTACATAGTGTTTTCTCTCAAATGTGTATTGTGTGATTTCTAACATTTAAATTTCTGTGGTTTAAGTTTGAAAAGTGCCGTGTATATGTGAGTACAGTTATATTATTAAACTTCTTGGTTATTTGACTGGCCCTGTGAGATTAGGTTAAACAGTAAAGTTTATCTATTTTTGCTTAATCGTTCGGTAAACTTGTATGAGCCTAAGGAAGTAAGAGTCACAGTTACATATATGTATGTGTAATCATTGTTTATTTTCTATAGTGTTAAAGTGTCAACTTTTTCATTAATATATATATAATATATATATATATATATATATATATATATATATATATATATATATATATTGGTGTGATACTGTTATTAACACACATTCGGGTTCCAATCAAATGTCATCTTCAATGTGTTGTATATTAGACTTGGTATGTTACATCTTCAAGTAAGTCTAGGTAAGTTAACTTTAAAATAGTTTATTCTTTAAAAACAGTTATTAACATCTCCATCACAGGAGTATTGATGGTTTGGTCGGATGACCATTCCGTATGACATCTAAGTAAGAACTACTACAAATATCCATATTGATGTTAAAGTTTAATTAGTTATTTCAGCACTCAATGATTTATTGTAAACACAACATTAATACCGGAAGGTACTTAGTTCCGTTCGAGAGACAACTCTATCTCACGGCTTGGTTGTGTTTACCCTTCATGAAAAATGTTACATTGCTGAGGTTTGGGATTCGCATCCTGTTTTGACATGACTATGGCATTTCTCACAATCTCCTACTTCCACAGTGACCT
>NC_090744.1:86819247-86834247 GCF_036898095.1 Palaemon carinicauda | reverse complement strand
TACAGTACACAATCCTTTGCAAATGTTTATTAATTAATGCCAAAACAAGCACGCCTAATTTAAATTGTAGTAATGCATCACCATGAGATAATCCCCATAAAGGTCCATAAATTCTGTTAGTATATTTATCTGTACCAACCGTGTGTCACACAATTGTACATAATTATTTTGTATATATTATGCTTGTATCTGCGCTCTTCCCTCGCACTAAAAAGAACCTGAATGATCATGTCTCCGGTTGTGCTCTGTAACATTGTCTGTCTCTCGAACAGGTTATGTCCTGTTGCCTTGAGGTTTTGTATATAAAGGAGAGTGTTCCTTAATAAACAACTCAGTTGATTGCTTCCTGCCTTTGAGTTCACAACCCTCTCTCGGCACCGTCACATATCCCAGGAGAAACGGAAAAGGTAGTCCTATAATGACTTCAAGAGAAGTCATTATATTAGCACTTAAGACAAGGAACTTTTTAATCACCACCATGTAGAAGCCAATAGAGAATGCCTATCACGTTCCGTCATAGCTTTTTAAGCCCGATTTTTTACACTTATATGACGTAAAAAAAATAACGAACGTAAAAAGTACCAAATATTAAGAATTTTCAAAATTAATTGGGCTAATTGTACTTGATACCCTCTAATGTACCAAAATTGGTATACAAGTACAAAAAAACATAACCATGTAATCCTGGGTGCCCAATCCTCTAGAACTAAGCAGGCTAGTCCGTAGCGTGTGTTGGCATCTTTCATAAGACTGGAGCGGTGATCCAGTCCAACCGGAACAAACCACACGGCAGTCCTCCGCGTGTATGGCCGGAGAGTTTGGGGAAAAAAAAGGAAAAAGTTTAGACGAAGGAAATTTCCATCACATTATGAAATCTAACCGGGATAGAAATATTTAGCTACGTTAATAAAATATGAAAGAAAAATTCATCCTTTTTTTTCGAATATGGGAGTGAAAAACATATACAGTATTTACAATTAGGAAATGCGATGAAATTTTCACCTGAAAATTGTGGTGTATTTTCCAAAAGCATCAACGCTTGGTGGCTCTTTGCACGCCATAAAGAATATCTTTTTTATTCTTCAGCGGGAATTTGTAATTAGCTGTATTTCTCCCGATTTTTCTCTCAAATGAAATATGACTATAATGAGATTACGAGGATTCGTTTGAAAACATCAGTTGGGAGTTTAGGCTTAATTCATTTTCAAGGGCGAGTAGAAGCTCTCTCTCTCTCTCTCTCTCTCTCTCTCTCTCTCTCTCTCTCTCTCTCTCTCTCTCTCTCTCTCTCTTTCAATTCTAATGGCCAACACATGAATTTACATTGAAATATCCTATGTAAATTTACGATTAGAAATAAATGATTGAACAGATTCCCAAAAATTATTAGTTGTTTTATGTTAATTTTCTTCTTTTTTTAAGATGGTCAAAAAATTCAAAAACTAGTATATATTTTAACCTGAATTTATTTTTTGTCTAAATAGATTTTCCATATCACCTGAAAATTTTTCGTTTTTTTTTTTATTCTAAGTTTAATAATCAACCTTTTATCTCCTCAAGAGCAAAGTTATCTCAGAATGACCTAAAACTTCTGAGAAATTCAGCTGTTCAAAGAAGATTGAGGTCCAGGGTCAGCTTTTGATCTCGAGAAGAAAGAGAAAAAATATGCTATCACATACGGTAAATATATATATATATATATATATATATATATATATATATATATATATATATATAGTTCAGAAAATAACTGGTAAAAGGCGAAACACGAGCTGAGCATTAACAAATTAAGTAAAAGGGAGAGTATAGACATTACAAATGGATATACAAAGAAATTAATGGCCTCTAAACGAAATTGAATAGCCATATTAGAGGAAACAAATTCAATTAAAAAATCGACCATATAATGAAAAGATAATTTAGCCGTAAGAATAAGTTATATACTGAATGTATATATATATATATATATATATATATATATATATATATATATATATATATATATATATATACATATATATGCATATATAAATATATATATATAAATATATATATATATATATATATATATGTGTGTGTGTGTGTGTGTGTATATATATATATATATATATATATATATATATATATATATATATATAAAACAATCAAGTTTTAAGAAACCTATCAAACTCCTAGTCAATGATAATAGTTATCTTAATCTCCACATCAAAATACTTCTTTATAACCATTCAGTTTCAGCAAACTGGGCAAAATCTCTCTTAGCTACTATTGAATACTAAAAGATGATCCTACTAAATAATATCTTCCTATCTTATTTAAAGACACTCTGTCTGTTCAGCATTTCAATTTAAAAAGCAAGGTTGTCCTTAAGCATTATCAAATACTTCAATTGCTGGAAATGGACCACAATTATCAATATAGTTCATTGTCTGAAACGGCAGATGAGGAACTTCGCCTTTGTTTTTTTATTGAAGGGAATCAATGAATTTGTGAACGAAAACGAGTCATTTCTAAGCGTTGTTGCTTCGAGTACCTTTGCGTTACTTCTGTCTGCTTATTTAGATGAATTTATAAATAATGACAATGTATACTCTTTATTATTAAAACTTTCGTAATGAATTAGGCATAAACTTTTCAGATTAGATTAAGTATTATTCTCCTGTGGCCATTACAAAATACATCGACCTAGTTAAAGATATCTGTAAAGTTATACAATTCTTTTTTTTAAAGCTAATGTCGCTTTATATTCCAGCAACAAGGAGAGTACTATTTTCGTAACTTCTATGAGGGAGTAGTGAAAGATGTCATGGAACTCGAAAGATATGAATTATAATAAATGCACAATGTTCTTCAGTGAAGAGTTTATCTTTAATTATTCAAAAGCTGAGGAATTAACTTTAAGCTATATTTTAATGTGTAACCATTATAAACCATTAGATTATTGAGTATCTAACGTGTAAACTCTAGAGAAAAATAGTTTTTGATTGAAGACGAAAACCATTAGGTACTTAGTGTCTCTAAATCTCTTTATAATATAAACAAACTCATCTTTCTCCTGTTGATTCGAGGACATTGTTGTCAACTATTGATCTCCGTTTGATTCCGTCTAGAACCATCTCTCCTCTCCCATTAAGTGAATCGTCATTGGACAATGAATAAACTCATTATTGGAGGCTAATTTCCGATCTCGACTAGCTACCTAAATGCCACCGTCTGAAATTGCTTTTATTTCAAAATGTATCAGGTGATGACAGGTCTTACAGGAGAGAGTATCACAGGCCTAGTTAAGTCCACTTTTAGTTGTAATTCACAGGTCCTCAAACAATTAACTCTTGCAGATATGCTTCGTACTTAACTACTCTGAACTGGAGAGTCCCTTCTATGAGACCAATAGGATTCCGTGAAAATCCTTCATAGTCGTTTACCAGTTGTCACATACGATGAATCGCATCAGCCCTCATTTTCAATGCTATTCTAGCTAATACTCTAAAAATAAACGCCACATGAATTTTCACTGAAACATTTCGTCTTGAAAATGTATAACAACTAATGACCTGTTTTAATTTCAATAAATATACATTGTCAAATACATTATAAAACATTGTGATGTATTTTGTCGTCAGGGCGCTCTGTCTTGTTAGAAAACCCTTTGAACTGAAAAAAATATATATCTGCTACAAGATGAAACAATCTTTGGAAACCCTTTGAAGTTCACAATAAAAGGATAAGATAAATAATTCTCTGATAATTTGTGCAATATAAGTATTTTCATTATTTTATATTTTTTATATACCATTTATTTTGTAACATACATCAATTGGATAGTTTTAGGACTTATTGACATTAAACTTGGACGGAAGATGCATAAAATGTTAATGGGAATAATTTTGCTTTAGTGATAATGGACTTTGGTTTAGAAAAAAATGCCTTAATACTGTATGAGAAACGATGAATAGTTTAAGATACACGGATAGGAACAATGATTATTGATGTGGAGAAACATTTCATCTGGTTTGTAATCTGATGGGTGACCACGATGGAAGCTGAGGAAAATTAGACACACACACACACACATACACACACACACACACACACACACATATATATATATATATATATATATATATATATATATATGTATATGTATATATATACATATATATGTATATATATATATATATATGTATATATATACATATACATATATATATATATATATATATATATATATATATATATACACTGGAGATATGTGTGTATGTGTGTGTATGTGTGTGTAGTTGTGATGGGTTACTTAAATGCTACAGTGGGTGCTGGAGAGATAGAAGGTGTCATTGGGAAATATGGCATAGCAGGTGAAAATGAGTGAGAAGAGACTGGTACATATATGTGTTGAACAAGAGCTGGTGATAAGTTGCATTTTTTTTTCAGAAAGATAATAGCATATATACATGGGTAAGAGTGGCAAATGGAATAGTGGTAGAAAGGGCTTTAATGGATTATGTGTTGATAACAAGTAGAATGTTTGGAAGATTGAAAGACGGACGTGTTTAGGGGTATTACTAACGGTATGCCTGATCACTTTTTGGTTGAAGGAAAATTAGTTGTAACAAAAGAGTGGGGAAATGGAGTGGGAAAATGTAAAAGGGAGGTATTGAAGGTTGAAGAGTTGAAAATACCACAGGCAAAAAGTGAATATCAAGAAAGGTAGAGAGTGGCATATGACAGGATGAAAGTGGGAGAAACTGGTGATCAAGAGGAGTGGAAGTTAGTCAAAGAAAATTTTGCTGGAATTACAAGTGACGTGTGTGGCAAGAGGATTGTTGGAGGTAGCATGAGGAAGGGTAGTTAATGGTGGAATGAAGGAGTGAGGGTGAAAATGGAAGAGAGAAGTAGGGCATTTGAAGAATGACTGCAGAGTAACAGTGTTGAGAAGTATGAGAGATATAGAGAGAGAAAAATGTGGAAGTAAAACATAAGGTAGCTGAGGCTAAGAGGGCAGGCAACTGGCGGTTGGGTCAGGGTTTGGCTCGTTCTTATGAAGAAAATAAGAAGAAGTTTTGGAAAAAAAGTAAAGATAGTGAAGAAAGGTCAATCGAGAAATGAAGAGACTGTGTTAGATGAAAAGGAGAGGAGACAAGAAAAAGGTAAGCTGAATATTCTAAAAGCTTGGTGAATGTTGAGGATAATAGGGAGGCAGATTTAATTGCTTTTGCGGGTGTTGAGGTGGCTGTGATTGGAGTTGAGAATGAGAGAGATCTTACAAAAGATGAAAGGAGAGCAGGAAAAGCATCTAGTATGAATGGTGTGATGACTAAGATGTTAAAGGAAGCGGGTGTGAATGTAGTTGAAAGGTTGGTGAGACTGTTTATTAAATGTTTTATGTTGTCAATGGTACCAGTAGACTGGGTGCGTGCGTTTATTGTTCCACTATGCAAAGGTAAGGGAGATGTGCATGAGTGCTGTAATTCAAGGGGTATCAGTCTGTTGAGTGCTGTTGGAAAAGTGTATGGTAGAGTGCTTATTAATAGGATTAAGGATAAAACAGAGGATGCAATCTTAGAAGTACAGGGTGGTTTTAGAATAGGTAGGGGATGTATGGACCAGATTTCTACAGTTGGGCGAATATGCAAAAAATATTTATCAATAGTTAAGGAGGTATTTGTTGCATTTATGGATATGGAGAATGCTTATGTAGAGTTGATACGGATGCAACGCGAAAGGTGATGAGAGTATACGGGATTGGTAGAAGGTTGTTGCAAGCAGTGAAGACTTTATAAATAGGCAGTAAAGCGAGTTATGTTCCTGCACTTGACTTAAAATATATCTGAATGTGTGCTACCAAAGACCCAATGCAGGTTTAGGGAGGAACCAGAGACCATCTACATGATTTTTCTTCTTTGAAACATGTAAACGAAAAATTTATATATATATATATATATATATATATATATATATATATATATATATATATATAAATATATATATATATATATATATATATATATATTTATATATATATATATATATATATATATATACATATATATAGTCTCTATTGACCTCTCAAGGCATTTGTCACAGTGTGCCATAAAATCCTAATGAAGAAAATTGCAAATATAAATTTCAAAGTAAATTTGTCAAAATGCTCCTGCACTTTCATTTTATGGTGGAAGCAAAAGTCAGGAATGACAACATGGAATCATCTTTTCCTGTGATTGATTGATTGATTGATTGATGGATGGATTGATTGATTGATTGATTGATTAGCAGTTATCTGGCATCCTGACATCTCAGGTCATTGACGCCGATCTTTTTCTGTGGAAATGAAAGTAAAGTAAGATGTTCTGGGCCCTGTCCTTTTCGAGCTGATCACCTATGTAATGACGTTATTGCAGCAAAAAAAAATTAGATAAAACTGGGCCTAAACAAAAGAATAACTCATAATTCTATATTAAAAAAGGTCGTTAGGGACGAAGGTTCGATATATGAAACACCGACCAAATTATAAAACAAAAATTGAATGCCAGGCAAAAAAAAATAAAATAAATAACTGAAAAAGATAAAAAAGGAATAAAAAAAAAAAGAACATAGCAAGAAACAGAGCGACAAAATAGGTATAATAGTTATGAAATGTAGTAAAAAATATCGAAATTCTCTGAGAATATCAAATTGGCTGCGTCAGCTGTCATTCCCTTTACCGTTCCTGGAGTGAGATATTTCAAAACAATTTTAAAGTATTAATACTACGTCAGTCCTTATTAAAACAGTCAAAAGACTGTCTCATTTATAAATCAGGCATTTTTTTAATCTGTCGGTATATATATATATATATATATATATATATATATATATATATATATATATATATATATATATATATATGTTGATATAAATATGTATATATACATATATATATATATGTATATATATATATATATATATATATATATGTATATAAATATATATATATATATATATATATATATATATATATATTTATATAAAAAAATATATATAAATTGATGAAAATAAGACTTGAAACAGGGCACCAACATGTGTTTGCTTTAGAAGATGAAAATTTAAATATTATCAACAAGAGATAGAGAGATAAAAATTACAGAAGATTTCTCTATAATGCTAAACAATAATGATATAAGAAATAACTTTGGAAATAAAAATACAAAACCCCTGAGTCGGTACAAAACATAACAATTACAGAAGTATATAACGTATTAAAAGTCATGTAAAGAGCCAAAGCAGCAAGAGAAGATGGTCTAACAACTGATTTGATAATTGATTGAGGAGATTTCATTGTAGTAAAACTAGCTGAACTCTACACCAAATGTCTGCAAGAATGCTCTTTACTTACGGCTTGTAAAAACCTTTTCATTATAGTAATTCACGAGAAGGGAGACATAAAAAAACTCAGTCACAAAGATGAAGTAGAGAAGAAAGAACTTGAAGTTCACCTTCTACCTGTTTGTAAATCTGATGATGACATTCTCATGGGGAAGAGATCATATGCTAGCTTTGGAAAGAATTATGATAATAATAAAACTAAGAGAGAGAAAAAGAGCGAATTGGATACGAGAGCCAAAAAAAAGAAGAGTATATTTTAACAACATGTAAGAAAAATAATTGGACGTGAAGACCTAGAGGTGCTAGCCACTTATTAACCCTCCAACACTACCAGGGTTAGGCACACTCTTGCAGCTACATCTGTAAACCCCAGCATCAGGTGCGCTGTTATTCATGGCTGAATTTACCTTCCTCCACCCCGAGATGCCAGAGGGGTAACCACCCAGATGAAGATGATCAATTCATGTCCTGTCTATTCGCTCAAGCTCAAAACGTCAAAGGAGTAAAACCAGATGTCCACCCATGGAGAAAGAAGTCTCCGGGTTTCACTTGCTCATTTCAAATTTATTGTGTTATGTTAATGGCTTCAATGAAAATTTCAGTGTGCACAACTTATAGTAATTCAGTAAAATTCTAAATTATATGGTGCTATCCATAACCTGCATTTTCTGACTGAATACTCTCCCTTTTAGACAAAGGGGCATTTTAATTTTCATAATCTCATTTTCTTTACCAAAAGCTCTCCATCCCATGCTTATCTTTCTTTTAGTTTCAGTCTCATGTCCTGAAGAAATACTGTCTGTTCTAGTAGGTATATTCATTAAGAATCTCTAGAGGTTTGTCCACATCTCTTATTTGTTGTCTGCATTTTCATTGAACATTATCTTAGTACTACTTAAATTCCTTTTCAGTCGTACATTTCTGCTTTCTATTTTCACATCTTCTAGCACCTGTTGCTATTCCTACCATGCTTTACTAAATAAAACTATGTCATTTGCAAATCTTACGTTGCTAAGGCAGTCTCCATTAATGTTAATTCTAACATTTTCCCATTCTAATTTTTTTTTAAACTTCTTTTAGGCACGCTATCTATAATTTAGGAGAGATGGGGTCTCCCTGTCTAACTTCTTTCTGAATCAAAATTTTTTCACCATTGTAGTTTTAGAATTGCTATACTACCCTTATAGCTTTCATTACTGCTGAAGTTTCTCATAGTCTATAAATGCCATATACTGTATAGTGATTTGTCATACTCAGTTGATGTTCCTTTATCTGGTTGATTACATATTGTAGATATGGTCAGTTGTTGAATACCTGCTTCTAAAATTTGTCCCCTCCCTTGGTTGATTTTCTATTCGACCTAATGTGATCTTTGTAAATACTTTATATATTACAGAGAGTAAACTTATTAGGCGGTAATTTTTCAGGTGTTTTTTTTTTCACCCTCTTTGTGAATTAATTTAATGATAACGTTTTTCTAAGCTGTAGGAATAAAGCATTCTTGTAGACATTTTGTGTGAAGTTCAGCAAGTATATTTATATATATATACATATATATATATATATATATATATATATATATGTATATATATATATATATATATATATATATATATATATATTTATATATATATATATATATATATATATATATATATATATATATATATATATATATATACATATGTGTGTATATATATATTGTGTGTATGTGTTTGTATATGGCTTTTGAAAGACAAATTCTTAAAAATCATTAAACGACGATAAAAGTTTAGAGTTTCGTAAAATTAATGTTATGCTAATTATATGCGATGTTATCCATAGTCTCGGTTGAAAATCCTTTTTTTTTAGCTTGAATAATTGTGAGTTTGATTTCTAACATTATATTATAGAAATTATGGCTCTGTGGAACCGAACGAGTACTACATTGAATTGGTTAATGTGGGTTCACAGTTTCCGGTAATTAGAAATGTTAAACACTTCATTTTCTGTAGCATTTTGATCAACATAGCTCTGCGGAATTCATTGTTAAACCAAACATAATCTGCAGCGGGGAAAGTTTTCAACCGACGAATTTTGTGGAATAAATGTCCAAAGATTTTCGGACAGAATTATTTAAGCAAATATTGCATCATGCCTATATCCTCTGCCTTAAAACTTTCTGATACCAAGGCAAGCTTAACAGTATAAAATGCTTCAGAGGTTCAGATACTGGAAAATATCAGTATACAAAAATCCGTCATTTTTCCATTATGACAAGCCTACATTTACATGAAAAAGAAAAGGAAATTGACCTAATAAGAATGTTTTTTATATTTTGGGATTTAGAATTGCAAGATTCATATTGCAATATTAAAAACGAATCAAGTGGTAATTTGAAACCAGCTTGTTGGGTGGGTTAGTTCTCAAGATACGTCGCTTGTAGGTTGCTCTCCTCGACTATTTCGTGACATAATGCTAAAAACGTATTTGTAGGAACATGCAAACAGCATATGAAAGGATTCTATTTTAATCCTGTTCGTTGTCGGTTTAATCATTACTAGGAATAACACCGTTATTTCCTATTTATTTTATTTACTCTCACCTGCTTGCATTGTTTTCATCAGATAACTTACTGTCCAATTTTATTTTAGAAACATTTTCTATTTTTTTATTATTTGGAGATAATCAGACCTAAAAACATCATCGTTAATATTGTCTTATATTGCTCTTGACTCTCGGTCTTTGATTTCTTCTGCATATCTAAAGGTTTAGGTAAAATCGTTTTTTGGGGATTTTTACCTGCCATCACTCTTCAATCTTTGGAATCTATAAGTATTAAAAGAAACAGTAAAACTGGAAACGAAGCTAGTTTTGCCTTTCATCAAAGCTTCAATGAGCTGTAGAAATACAGTAATGAGAGAGAGAAAAAAAAGAGAGAGAGAGAGAGAGAGAGAGAGAGAGAGAGAGAGAGAGAGAGAGAGAGAGAGAGAGAGAGAGAGTTAAGAAAATTGTTTTTATTGATAAGTATAAGTTCGAAGCAATGGTAAAAGTCATTTTAATGTACACAGTGGACAATGATAAACGCCAAAAAGACAATACTTGAAAAGTTATGAAATATGTTTCAAATTTGTACCCTAAATTAATTTTAGTTTAACCTTTTCAAAGGTTCAAGCAATAAAATGCATCAAAGGATTAACCAAATAACAGACACAGTCTTTTCAATTACGAAATACTTACTTTAAATAATGGTTATAGAATATCTAATGGGGAACAATGTTATTTCGCCTAAATCTAACTTCTGCAAGTGGGTCACTTCCTGCAGATGACTCAACAGGAAAGTGAGAAGAAAAGAAGAAAATTAAGTTTCCCTTTCGGAGTCTCCCGAGGCTTGGCAAAGAACCACCGCAATGTTTCACATGTTCATGAGGAGGCGAATTTACCTCCAGCTCCAGATCTCTCATGAATACTAAATCTGGAGTCAGTAGCAGAATGAGGAGCTTTATTTATCTTTCTCAAATATATTAAGTGTTCAAGAAATACTTTGACTAATGCGATACTGAAACAGTGTTGATACCAGCCAAATGCTAATCCATTACTCGAGGATGAGGGTGAAGTAGTTTGGGTATTCGATATCACATAAATTGGTTAACGCTACTAAAAGAAACATAATGAAATTGAGATTAATCAGTTGTTAGACTGTTTGAATGATAAAGAATAAGATAATGAAGACCAGTATCAAGAGACTGACTGATAGAGAGATACATTCATTGGTTCATTATCATGGTGAGTGTATATTCATATTATCATGGTTTGAATGTTATTATTACCATGCTTTGCGTATATCTTCATTTTACCAGGTTGTCTATAAGCTTTCGTATGCTGTCATCACCAAGTAGTGCGCATGTTTTCACTATTGTTATTATCATCACTTGCCAAGCTACAACCTTCATATGGAAAAAAGAATGCTACAAGCCCAAGGGTTTCAAAGGGGAAAACAGCCAAGTGAGAAAAGGAAATAAGGGAGTAGCAAATAAACTATATAAATGATCAGTAAATTGAAAAATATTAAATATTTTAAGATGAATAACAATGTTAAGATACGTCAGATATTTCTAAAATGCAAAAAAAAAGACCTATGTCAACCTGTTCAACAGAAAAAAATACAAAAAGTTTGAATTAATGAAGTGCCACCAATTCAACTATCATATTAGGCACATTATTCCAAAATCTGATCAAAGCTAAAATGAAACTTCTAGGATAAGTTATTGTGTTGAGCTTTGTAATGGAGAAGGCAAGATTGTTATAAATAACTGCATTCCTGGGACAACATATAGGATGGTACCATATGGGATGATCTGAATGCAAAGAATGATATGAATTATGAAAAAGCTTATGCAACATGAAGAACTAACTTAATACCGGTGCCAGAATTAATATCCTGTTCAGGATTATAAAAATTAATAAACTGGAAGTTTCTTTCCAGCAAATTAAGATGAGAGTCAGCAGCTGAAGACCAGATAGGACAGCAATATTCTAAACAATGTAGAATGACAGATTTAACATGTTTCCTAAGAATAGAGTGATCACCGAAAATCGTATGTATGCATACATATACACATTCATGCATATATCCATACATACAATATACATATTCATACTATGGAAGGATACAAAAAAAAAACTTTAAATCTTTCTTACTGATGAATAGTCTCCGCAATACTATCTTTCATCTGACTATCATTTCACCTAGTCTGTTGACCAGAAGGACATTTAAACCAAATATTTCCTGCAAACTCTATTTCCTAACATGGATACAAATAAAAACACAAATGGCGGCCACTATGCTCGCTGACTGGAGGGTCAACAATAAGTAACTGAAGCAATGCAAAACCTGCTGTACAAGGAATTCTTTGATGAAAAGGAAGTTTAAATAACTATGAGGACCTAGAAATACTGGAAAAAACTGAAGAAAGGTAAGGCATCCAGAAATATATTAGAATGCCAGAGATTCTTGACCTAATTCCAAATAGTAACCAAGAAACTAGTCGATAATATGAACACCTTTATCAATGGATGATCTGCCTCAAACGAGAACTTTAAACCTTGGTGTCAGCTCCTAAAATGCCATGCAATCATATTTGATCTCTTGCAAGCAGATCGAGAGGAGTCCTAAGAATTGCATCTAGAGACAATGCACTCTAGGAATTTTATGTTTGGGATTCTACGAAATGCTTTCGCTGAGGTTCGATGTACCTTGAAGATGCTAAGAACCTATCCGCCACTGCGCCATCATTCTTCAGAAACTTCTCTGAAGGCATCCAGAAGCTGGAGTAAACACTCAATCTATCATTAAAGCGCAGCAATGGAGTCATCGATCATTCTAAGTAGAAGCAATACATTACACAATGTGATATCAGCAACCATGAGATGATGTCAGTGAAAAATGTGTATCGTAAATATGTCGGTGTATTTGAGAGGACGTCGGAGGCTGGGCACAATCACGAATCATCTCAATCAACACAGACAGAAAAGAAGGATACATACATGCTATGATGTGATATTTTGAGGAGCAATGGCAGCTATTTTCCTTCACAACTTTGTAGCAAGAGGACATGATCTAACACAACAGGAATGATGTGCTCATTGCCTCCGAGAGAGGCAAAAAGAAATTAGACATTTTGCTCTGGAAAGTTCACCAACAAAACCTCCAATCTGAGTGATACTATTCATAAGGAAAACCTGAAGACCATGATCAATGCCAAAAACAGACAATAGGTGACTAGCAAAAAGGTTATCCGAGAATTAAATATGAAAGAAAAATTCAATCAAAATAACTTGAGATGGAGGCCTACTGTCCAAGGATATTTTGCAGTATGGTGGTGTTACCTCTCATTGCTGCTTGATGATGATATATATACTCATATATATATATATATATATATATATATATATATATATATATATATATATATACATACATATATATATATATATATATATATATATATATATGTTTGTGCATATATTCATATATAGATATAAATATATATGTATATATATATATATGTGTGTTTATATATGCATATATATATATATATATATATATATATATATATATATATATATATATATATATATATATATATATAGATATGTGTATATATATATATATATATGTATATATATATATATATATATATATGTATGAATATATATGTATATATATATATATATATATATATATGTGTGTGTGTGTGTGTGTGTTTGTGTGTATAAATACATATATATAAATATATACATATATGTGTGTGTGTAATTGTGCGTGTGTGGTTCTGTATCCGTGTGTATAAGGAGAGAGAGAGAGAGAGAGAGAGAGAGAGAGAGAGAGAGAGAGAGAGAGAGAGAGAGAGAGAGGGAGAGAATCTGATTTGGTTGTAGATTGAGTCAATGGTATTTTTTCTTTATTATCCTCAAAAATAGAGTGTTTAGAAAAGTCAAGAAAATGTAACATGATTTATATGTTAAGTTGAGAAATAAGAAAGTGGATCGTGAATGGAAACTGAAATGGAGAAAATTTGTAGTTGATCCAGCAAGATTGGTTCAGTGAAGGGAGACTTTATAAAGTACGTTTTAAATTCAAACAGAAAATAGAGAGGAATCTCCAAAGAAAGGCTTCAAATCTAATCACGATAGTATGTGCAGAATAATTAACATATCTTCATAATACCATTAAACTAATGATTGTCAAAGAATTACTAAGATCTTTTCAATAACAGTTGGGAATTTAACTTTTTAATATCAGTAATCATATTACTGTATATTGGTTGGTTTCCCAAATTTTTTACAATTCTACCTAGTGTTTCAAATATTCCACGGATGAAAACCGTTCAATGTTCCATGACTGATATTCCATCGTGTTCTCTAAGGCATATTATTATTTCAAAGCGTCCATGTGCATCGGTGAATAGCGAGAGGTGAAAGCTTGTGAATACGAATATTTCATTATGTACTAATTTTTAAGAATGATGATATATATATATATATATATATATATATATATATATATATATATATACATATATATATTTTTACAAAACTGGTCTGGGATAAGAGTAAATATTCTATTCATGTATTTTATTTGTGTATTTAAGAGATGTATAGCCAGATCATGAGGTGAGTTCCACTCACGTAGGATTAATTGATGTATGCAAAATACTTAAGACTTTCGTCGTTCAATTAATTGTTTCTATTCAGTTTCATATATGTAAATTTACGTTATTTTAAAGAATTAATCTTTTTATTTCACGTAGTTTTGTTTCGAAGTCTTATGTAACCTGTAGGTATGCTATATGACACATGAGGTATGAGCACGAGGGATTTCGTCATTTTTATGTTTCCACGTGTTTAGAAAAGACATGAAAATTCTAAAGTTAGTTTTATCTTTTTTTTTTAAAGATACAAGAGGAAGGTGGTTGGAGTTAGCTGAGAGAGAGTTGCCTCGCCACATATGTTGGTACCTCTCCTCGACTTGACAAGTTGGCAGCTTTGGCACCATAGCCCTGCCCACCAAGCTTCTAAACGATGTCCTGGAGGGTTTTAGATAAATTAATTTAATATACATATAGAGAGAGCCTAGCAATGCATAAGCAGCAGAAGAGA
>NC_090744.1:86794247-86814247 GCF_036898095.1 Palaemon carinicauda | reverse complement strand
TATATATATATATATATATATATATAGATAGATAGATAGATAGATAGATAAATATATATATATATATATATATATATATATATATATATATATATATATATATATATATTATACTTCTCTGAACTTAAATAGTGGTTTAACCTAAGCAATATACGCTATTCGGGGAATAAATCTTTAATAAGAATCATATGGATGGTTTTTCTTTCGACTCCCCAATGGGAGTTTGGTACTCTTTTATCCAATTAAGTCAAGAGGTCACCAATTAATTCAGCTGGTGATTAAAGGCATCAGAAATTAATATCAACTCTTCATTATAAAAATATGGAAAGATTTTTCTTCTTTGAGCTAATTTATTTATCAAGTTTTTCTTAAAGTCTTAAGTCATAAGTCAATTTTGCGTCTATAATCACCATTATACAATTAAATTACCATAACATTTCGATGGAAAAATAAGGTTAGTAACCTCTATGGAGAACTTCTTCGCTGAAGTACACAAAGAATTTCTCCTGCTTTAGGAGAGAGAGAGAGAGAGAGAGAGAGAGAGAGAGAGAGAGAGAGAGAGAGAGAGAGAGAGAGAGAGAGAGGGTCTTAGGGTGAGGGGAAGTATCCAAAATAGGGGGCTCAAAGAATTTTTTTTTTTTTATGGGATTTTAGGTAATGAATTGCAAACCTCTCCTGATAATGTTTTTATCAAAGGTCGAGATATAACAAAATGTGATTTTGAAGTTTAGCAATTCTTCAATGATGATCTGAAAATTATAAGGATAACGATTTTCTTATTGGAATAACTTAGAGAATATAATCTCATTTTGAAAAGCGTTTATATGATACTTGAACTCGACGCTTTTGTATAACTTTCCGGAAACTCTCTAGTAGCTTCTAACTAACTACATCCAGTGAGTAGAGGCAGAATCACGATACAGGCAATTATGATTAATTGAAGAACGTAGAAGTTGTAAATTATTTCAGTGAATACCACATACAAAAACTACTTTTTATATCTGAAATCCATAGTATGATATATTTTCCCCGTGGTTTTAAGGATACATATATATATATATATATATATATATATATATATATATATATATATATATATATATATATATATATATACATATATATATATATATATATATATATATATATATATATATATATATATATATATATGTATATATATATATATATATATACTGTATATATATATTAGAGAGAGAGAGAGAGAGAGAGAGAGAGAGAGAGAGAGAGAGAGAGAGAGAGAGATAAACTGTAGTTACATGAATTCAAATAAATAGAAGCCAAAACTAATCGTCTTTGAGAAAGGCATTTCAAAGCGCTCAGAAGATCATTTTCGGAGTCAGTTTAGCATTATTTGTAAATGCATTTGCGTTTCCTTACAGATCAGACTTTTATTCTTCACATGATTTGATTTATTAGAAATATATTAAGGATTTCTTTATATGAAGTCGCGAAAAGTTATTTCAAATGGATGAACTTGTAACTTGATTTATTGATCAGACTACGAATTTTGAAATTATTCTAATCCTAGAAGAAAAGGTCAGAGATGCAAAATATTGAAAGTTAATCAAATAGGTTAAGTTTCATTAATTATAGTACTATAGTTATTCAATTAATCAATGACTATCCATGCGGGAAGATATAGCAATAAAAAAAATGCCAAATGTAGAACGGGAGACTGTGGTAAGAGTCTTCTCTGATAACAGGAATGACTTGTACGAAAAAGAACTTTTTACTTTTATCGTTATGTCTCGTAAATTTCAGGATAATATTTCAATTTTATAATTTTGTAATAAACTTTGGAATTTTATGTAGTCCGAGAATGAATATCCATAATAGATAAATCTGAGAAATCTCGTCATTTAAAGAGTTAAGAAAGTTCAGAGTACCAAGACTAGATAATTAATTTTTCATTCGCTTTTCATATTGTTCTTAATCTGAGTCTGTCTTCTTTTCAACCATTATTTCCATAGAGGGATACGAATTCACTCTCGCAGAAGAGAGAACTTAGAGGTGACCAATATAAATTTTAAGGATAATGGTACCTGAAGGAGAACGATTCGTCTCAAATAATATTGGAATATTAGCGAAGGGTCGAAGAAAGTTCTAACTTTATTTTGGAAGACTCATATTCTATGGGAGGGAGTTTGAGCTGCATTTGAGAGTTCGAATTATACCCCGGAAAGCTTGAAATACCTTTTCCAGGGTCTTTTGAGTAATTTCTACATCTAGTTTCAAGCCAATAATAATTCTTTTTCCACTCCAAGAATGTTCTCTGAGGATAAAATATTTCCTAAAGGAATTAATTACATTTATGTTATTTTTCTTATATATTGTGGTATTGCATAATCAATTTAGTATGAGATAGTTTGATAAAGTAGGCTTAGCATTAATTGGATTGACAGTAGTAAAATCATAAATATAAAGGAGGGAGAAAAAGAGTTGAAACCGAGAAAACTAATAACAGACTCGATAGGCTCGTGGTTGTCAAATAAATACTATTAATCTTTATCCTTAAATTTTCTAGTTACACGAATATTAAAACAATAATCATAAATTAAGGTCAAATTTAAATCTATTTTCTAGATGAGAATAGATGAGAAAATAGTGTGTAGTTTCATACATTATATATTCTTCGTTATGATTTGGTCAAAATAGGTGACATTGTTTATTTCTAGTAAGATAAGGATCATTATCATCATCAGCTATTGCTAGTCCATTGCAAGACAAAAGCCTCAGACAGGTCCTTCCACACGCGTCTATACTCACAAATTTTCTTAGCTCGTCAACCCATATCGCCTTCTTTTTCTTCGCCTGCTTCGTTTGCAATCTCTACGGACCCATTATGTCATTCATCTTGTCCATCTACCATCTGTCATTCTCTTTATATGCCCTTTTCTATTTCTTACATGTTAAAATATACTCTACTTCAGTTTGTTCTCGTATCCATGTTCCTCTCTCTTGGCCTTTTCATATTATTCACATGATTATTCTTTCCATATTACTATTATTTGCTAACCTATAACCCTAGTTGGAAAAGCAGGATGTTTGAAGCCCAAGGGCTCCAACAGGGAAAATAGCCCAGTGAGGAAAGGAAATAAGGAAAAACTAGAAGAGAAGTTTAATAACATTAAAATAAATATTTCATATATATATATATATATATATATATATAATAAAAAGATTTTCATTTTAAAGTGGTATTTTACAATTCGTAATATCATTCTGTTTACTAAATGTTCTCCATACTTATCCTTTTTGGGGGGTCGGGGTCTCGTTTCCTGGAGAAAAACTTCCTGTCTGCCCTAAGTACATACGAGTATATTTAATAACTCTCTACAGGTTTGTCCATAACCATTATTTGTTGTCCCTCTGCATTTTCATAGAAAATTGTCTTAGTTTTACTCATATTTATTTTCAGTCCTACATTTCTGCTTTATTGCACTCTTCTATCATGTTCCGAAATTCCTCTCATAATTTACTAAATAGAACTATGTTATCAAGTTATTAAAGTATTCCCATTAATGTTAATTCCTACATTTTCACAATTTCAACTCTTAAAAACTTCTTATAGGTACATTGTGAATAATTTAGGAGAGATGTTGTCTCTCTGACTATTTCCTTTCTCTAGTGGAATTTTCTCACTAACTTTATCGAGTTTTAGGATTGCTGTACTTCCAGTATAAATATTTTCAAGTGATCTAACATGAGATTCATCTTTTCCTTGGCTTTGAAAGCCTTTAACTACCCTTGAAGTTTTGACAGAATCGAAATATTTCTCATTGAATAAAGGCCATACTCTGTTGATTTTCTAATTAGCTGGATAATTACATGTACAGTATATGGTCAGTTGTTGAAACCCCCCTTCTAAAGCCTGCCTGCTGTCTTGGTGGAATAAAATCTAGCTCGTTTTCTATCCGGCGTAATGTGTATAAATTTTATATATTTTTCAGGTCTTTTGTGTATTCCTTTTTACAAATTAGTATAGTGATAGCAGATATATTTGTATGATTAAGCAAGTTTTGCTACTATGAAATTTCCTCCATGTATTGTTAAATTAATGGTTAGGCCATCTTTTCTTGCTGCTTTTCCTCTTTTTATACCTTTTAATGCTTTATTCACTTCTCCCACTGTTATTTTTTGTACCGGCTCAGATGTTTCATTATTCCTATTGGCAAAACTTGTTTATTACATTACTATTGAATAGTATTATATAGAAATTCTCTGCAATTTTCATAATTCCATTTTTTATTGATCATATTTATATCCTAACCCTTTAAAGCAAATATCTGTTGGTGCCCTGTTCCAAGTCTTCTTTTTTTTTATCAATTTGATGCTTCTTCTTTTCTTGAGTGTTTCCTCATGCTTGGTCTGATTGTGTGTACAAATGTCTTGGGATTTTAGTTTGTTTCTTGTCTTGTTTAGTCCTGCTAATTCTATTTCATCTCTTTTGGATTTTACACTAATTTCAAATCTTTACTTTGTTAGGTGTATGGTCTTCTGACAATGTTCCTTGATCTTGTTTAGGAACATTTCCACATATCTCTCCTAGAGATTCAAATACAAATTTTTCTCAATTATTGTTAATTTATTCTATATTTCCTACCATTTCATTATGTAGCTGGTAGTTCCTATTTTCCACTGCTAAACTAAACTCATCAGATTTTTTTCTTATTACAAGAATGTTTATTTTCTTTCTCAAAATTACTTTCTTTAGATCTAGAGAATTTTTTTTTTTTACTATTCGATGGTCGCTTGACTTTAACTTATTTAACACAGTTATATATGTAAATAAATTATCTTATTCATTGAGAATAAGATATAATTAATTTTTAGTTCTCCATTTTGACTTCACCACATCTATTTTCTATGTTCTATTTTATAAAAAGAAGTGTTTGTGATTTTAAGATTTTTTTTTTCAGCAAATTCTACAAGCATGTCTCCTCTGTTATTCCTTGTGCCTACTCCAAAGTTACCTATTCCTGATTCTCCTTTTTTCTTCTGACCTACTTAAGCATTGAAGTCACTTTCCAAAAATGTAAATTGAGTCTTAGGTTTTTTCAAAAATATCTCTGGATCTTCATAAAAATTTTCTCTTTCTTCCTGTGCATGTTGTTGGTGCGTACGTTTGAATGATCTTTAGTTTATATCTCTTATTTACTTGGAAAATTAGGATCTCTAAAGGAAAATTATGTAATATTGCATTCGAAAAACAGATAGACAATGAATCATTTAGATATATTTTGTCAACTGATCGTGTATCTTGTAACACCAAAAATATTCACAATCCTATCATACACAGCGATGGAAAACGTAGGTCATGAAAAACATCACTATATCACTTTAATCACTTTCGGTCGAAAGCAACCTGCTGGAAGATGGTACGAAAATATTGAGTAAAAAGAGGCTTTTCATCCGGTGCTGTCAAAAAGCTAAAGAACAACTAATGCTGCATAAATTATGTTGATGAAAAGAGCAATTTGTCCGCAGCCTTTTGCATCAAGGGATAATATATTCTAGGTCTGATGCAGAAACGTAAATTGTTCTTAACTATATTTATCTTCTTTTTTTTTCGTTCTACCTTTTGTACATTAATGGGCGTGATAAAAATTCAGTATAAAACACAAAAGATTTCAGTAAAGTTATAAGCGCCGAAACAAATTATATGAAAAATATCTTTTTGTAAAAAAAAACTATTTAAATTTAGAGATAGGTTTTCTTTGCTTACAGTGAAGGATCCAAAAGATCCACATTATTGAAGCGATAAACAAAATAGAATTCCAAACTAAAAAGTATCCAAGACCCTTTTTCTCCAATAAGACTTTCCTCCAGAATGTCTTGCTTGGGGAAATGACAAGAAAATGTTCAAAGCTATTTTCACCCTCCAACTGCCGAATCAAGGATGACTTCCTGTGCAGAAAAATTCCAATGATTAGCCTTAACGTACACAGCTAACTAGCACGGTGTAATCCCCTTCCACAGACCAAGCATTCACTTCTAACTCTTTACCAAAGAATATGCCGTTTATGGGAAACGCGTTTTTTTATCACCTATTGTATCCCTACACCTCTATTACAATATTTCCCTCGGCATCCTCATCTTGAAACTTCTGGATAAAGCAGCATTTATGGCGAGTTCATTTCTCACTTTTTCTACCTGTATATGGAATAGTGGATTATAAAAATACACTTTTCACCTTAATTAATCTCTTAACCATCTATTCGACATATCAAATCACTTTTCGCTATTTTTGCCGATCTAGTTCCACACTCAAGTTGGAAAAAATACCTTGTTTAAAATCCATAAATACATTTTCCATCATAAGTACTTTTCTACCAAAGAACAGTGTTGTTCGGAAAATCCTTTGGGATGACCTATCAGGAACCATGCCCCTTAACTCCCAGATTATGACCAATGTAACGAGTAAGAGAACGTTGTGACTCAAAGGCGGAATGAAAACAACTGCGTGACTTTATTACAGAACATCCGTTTTTATATACATAAACTCTAACCAAAAAGGGCACAAAAGACATAACAGGCAATTTCATGTTCAACCGACACCTCACCGGTTAACAGTTAACGGTGATAAAAACAGACATGCTATTTCAGGTTCTTATCAGTGCGAGGGAGAGCGAAGATACAAGCATAATAGATACACAAAATGACATTTTGTTACTATGTATGATCGTGTGACACACGGTTGGTACAAAACAATGAAAAACAGTATTTTCAATAGGAGTAACATTAGAATATGTATCATCAATATAAACTATAAAAATGTTAACAAAACAAGAGGAAGAGAAACAAGCCAGAACAGCGTGCCCGAGTGTACCCTCCAGCAAGAGAACTCTAACCCTAGACAGTGGAAGACCATGGTACAGAGGCTATGGCAGTACCCAAGACTAGAGAACAACGATTTGATTTTGGACTATCCTTCTCCTAGAAAAGCTGCTGACCATAGCTAAAGAGTTTTCTTCCCTTAACAAGAAGAAAGTGGCCACTGAACAATTATAGTCCAGTAACCCCTTAGGTGAAGAGTTGTTTGGTAATTTCAGTGTTTTCAGGTGTATGAGGACAGAGTAGAATAAGTAAAGAATAGACCAGACTATTGGCTGTGTGTGTAGGCAAAGGGAAAGTGAACCGTAACCATAGAAAAGGATCCAATGTAGTAATGTCTGGCCAGTCAAAAGATTCCATAACTCTCTGGCGGTAGTATCTCAATGGGTGGCTGGCCTACAACCTATATACAATGATTTAAATAATTTAGTTTTTGAAATAACCTTACAGTTGCGAATGAAATGAGTGACCTTATATAACCCATGGACCAGTCATTCCCTAACCATAGATTTCGGACCGAAAGTGGGGTGGGGGGGGGGAGCAGCTGATATTTTTGGCGGCGGGGTCAATAACTCTTATACCAATATATATATTCAAATAAAATTTTAAGGGATTATATATATAAATTATATATATATATATATATATATATATATATATATATATATATATATATATATATATATATATATATATATATATAAGCTTTTATTCTGCCAATATTCATGTTCATGCCTACTATAGGCATTCCCTGGCTGCAACTTTTGTTGGTAAGTGACGATTTTAGCTAAAAAATAAGAGAGTGGTAGCAAACTACTAATAGAGTTTCACAGATATCCAAATGATTTTCAGGGGGTTTGATGGGTGTTATGTGAACTACATTCACACAAATTTTTGTATTGATGCTTGCCAAAGAAAAATAACAGTAGCCCTTTTTTTATATCCGCGGGAGGCCGATTTTCGGTGGCGTCGTAAATTAGTCGTAGAATACTTCACATATCTAAATGAAATTTGCAGGGATTTATGGGATGGATATTTACTTTGTTTCACCCTATTTACATGTTGATATCTGCCATAGAAAAGTTACAGCAAATGTTTATTTCGGTATGGGTTGAATGGTTATTTTTGGCGGAGTAAATATCCAAATGAAAATTTCAGGGATTGATGTGAAGCATAGTTTCCCTGTTCCTGCCAAACTTCATGGTATTATTTACAATTGAAAAGACACAGCTATCATGCAGCCTTTTTAAATATGCTGTTAAATGTAGCAACATTACAGTGAACTGCGTGATTGTGAGTGACATCAACGAAGGACAATTCCGATCTCATAAACAATATCCGTGCCGAGTTGCACCTGCTAGTCATAAACTGTTTGTAATATTGTACTATCCCCTCATTCATGAATAATTCAGCACAAAACTCAAAGAGAATACTGACATATTGGTTCTCCTTTGTCTTCACATAATACCTTAACTGTCAACCCTGTTCATTGCGTCACAGAAATCCATTCGGAACATTGGAGAAACCGTTTCACAAAGAAAAGAATGCCGCAGGTGTTTTCTTTGTGGATATGATACCCTGTCAAGATTCAATATCAAGAGGCAATAGAACTTTAATGTAATATTTTCATTTGCTTTATTGTATAGCTGATAAGAATCAAAATCATGTTGATATTTTAGGTTGTTCAAGACAGATGATAAATCTTCTGGTTGATATACACAGTTTTCTTATGATTGATTAGATATGGTGTTTATTTGAATATTTCGGCAATGTTTTAGAATTCTTTAAGAGTGAAAAAAAGACTTCGATAGTTGGTTAATAGTTTGAACTTTGAAGGATGGAATACAATCTCTCTTCATGTATGACGACACGCTTATTCTATGTACAGTTTGTTAGAATTACTTATCATACTCTAAAAATATTGTATAAATAATCAATATTGAAAACATATAATAGGTAGTCTTTGTAGTGTCTTTTTTTCCTGATAATTCTTCGAGTGTTTACTTTCGATATAATTACAGTACATATCTTATATGCTCGTGCGTCTGTCTGCACCAGCATGTGTATTAATAGCATTTGTTAATGAAAAAAAAAATCTCAGAACTTCAAATAAAGAATGGTGAAATCCGCAAGACTCCAAAGCAAGCGGCCCCTTGTTGGCAATAATTAAAACGAAGCCAAAGTTTAGAAATACAGATACAAAACAAATTAATGACTCCTGGACGCAAGCTTTCTAAAGCTCATTCATTGTCCTGCATCTGAGGACCACTTTGAGAGGATTGTGTCATTTTCATCTTTGGGAAAGGGAAAGAGTCCTAGTCGCTTATTGCTTGCAAGGATTGCCGAGTGCTTGTTCATTTGGTCTTCGGGGAAGCTAGAGAGATATATAGTGCAGCTAACAGGAAACTCTCTCTCTCTCTCTCTCTCTCTCTCTCTCTCTCTCTCTCTCTCTCTCTCTCTCTCTCTCTCTCTCTCTTATAATCGGTTAGGCTTGCTGGGAGAAGGTAAAGGATTTTGCTATTTTGAAATTTTGTAATGAATGTAAAATCAAATTAGAAAGCTTTTTACAATTACAGAAGAAATTTCGGTCGCTGAAAACCAAGATTATTTTCACGATATTTGGTGGTGGAAAAATCGAGTGACGTCGCAAAGGATTTGAAGCTGAAGTCGTCCTTTCGTGTTTTCAGTTTCCGGTACTTCCGTTTAAAGAATAAAAGGCAAACAAAATAACATGAGGTTTATTTACTCTAATATAAACAGTCACCAACCAGGATTTTTCATAATTAATGAGGAAATAAAAAAAAAACGAGTTAACAATAATATACTTTTTATTAATAAAATATATATACTAATTTGCCAAAGATACACACACATCCGTACACACATAGACATACACTCACACACACACACATTTATATATATATATATATATATATATATATATATGTATATATATATATATATATGTATATATATATATATATATACATATATATATATATTTATATATATATAAATATATATATATTATATATATATATATATATATACATATATATATATATATATATATATATATATATATATATATATATATATATATGTGTGTGTGTGTATATATATGCATATATATATGTATATATATATATATATATATATATATATATATATACTGTATATATAAGAATATATATGCATATATAGATATATACATATATATACATATATATATATATATATATATATATATATATATATATATATATATATTTAAGTGTGTGTGTGTGTATGCATGTATCTTCTATTAACAGTCTTTTTTTCCATTTTTGTATGGGGTAAGAACGGTTGCCTTCTTTTTGAAGGACTTTGCTTTGACTTTGGGGAAGACCGTAGTCCCTAATAGCTGCCCTGCCTGACATCACTTTAGCCCCAGGAGCGTATGTTCCTGCATTCTACCAGTCACCACCGTTCTTCCTCCCAGCAGTGAGGAGTCTTGGAGCGGTTATGTATACAGCTCGAGACATATAAGGTGTCTGTTGTGTTTTTAGGTGTTGGAGTGGCTTTGTTTGTGTCTGTATTAGTGTGTACACGTAACACTCATTAGCTTTTTTTTATATATATAAATATGTATGTACATATATGTAAACATACATATGTTTATATATGTATTTATATATTGTGATGGCGAGCAGTTAGGATATAACTGAGAGGTTCTCGTGAATGTGACTGAAGTTTATTTAGTCGGAGCTGGAGTATTTATACAACGTGCTCCAGTCAAGAACGGCACAAAAATTCAAACACAATGGTGCAGAAAAATATAAGAAAATACAGGTTATCAGGGATAATGACAATATACAAAAAAAAAGAAATACCATGACAATGTACGAGCGTGTGTGATACACGAGCAGTATATGGCTCCCCCCCCCCCCCCCCCGACCTCAAAAAGACATACATGTGAAATAGGGCTCCCAACTCTTAAGAAGCATAGTGTAGGCTGGTCATCTGGCAGAAGATATGCAGGTTTTAGGCAATCAATGGAGACCCAGTCTTTTTGCCACACATGCTGAGGAGGAATGCTTTTGGCGTATGACGGATCACAAGGAAAGGGCATGTGTAACGGCCCTTTACACGTGCCCTCTAACTTGACCTTCTAATTCAATACTTCTCCATTCATCATCTCCTACTTTGCACTTCATAGTCCTCAGCCATGTAATCCTGGGTCTTCCATCTCTTCTAGTGCCTTGCGGAACCAAGCTGAACATTTGGTGAATTAATCTCTCTTGGGGAGTGCCAAGAACATGCCCAAACCATTTCCATCAACCCCTCATCATGATCTCATTCACATATGGTTCACGAGTAATCTCTTTTATAATTTCATTTCTAATCCTGTCCTGCCATTTAACTCCCAATATCCTTCTAAGGGCTTTGTTCTCAAATCTATTAAATCTAATGGAGATTGTTTTATTATCATACTATGACTCATGTCCATAGAGTAACACCGATCTCACTAAACTGATATATAGTCTGATTGTTATATGTAACTTCAGGCGATTTAATTTCCCAATTTTTCTTAACCTAGCCATTTTCTGATTTGCCCTTTTCAATCTTTCACTAAAATCTAATTTTAAAGACCTTGTATTGTATATCCTAGTTCCTAAATACTTAAATGATTCTACCTCATTAATCCTCTTTCCTTCCAATGATATTTGATCTTCCATTGCATACTTCATTTTCATCATCTCCGTCTTTCTTTTATTCATCTTGAGTCCAACCTTGTGTGATATTTCATGCATTCTGGTAAGCAAGTATTGCAAAGGATGTGGTGTTCTGCTAACAGGGGCAGCATCACCAGAATACCCTAGGTCTGCTAAATTCCTATCACCAATCTAGTCCAATCCTTTTCCACCATCTCTGACTGCTCTATGCATTACAAAATCCATGACGAGGATAAACAACATAGGTGACAACACATTCCCTTGTAGTACTCCGCTGTTCACGGGAAATTCATTTGATAAGACTTGCCTAATATTAAATTCGAACTTCCTATGCTCATGAACAGACTTAATCAAATTCACATATTTAAGAGGAATTCCATAATAATGAAGGACTCTCCACAAAATTGACCAGTGCACACTATCAAAGGCTTTTTCATAATCCAAAAATGCCATCAATAGGGGATTTCTATATTCTACGAATTGCTGTACATGTCTTAAAAAGAAAATTTGGTAAGTATAACTTCTACCTTCTCTAAATACTGCTTGTTCATCTCTCAGCTTTTCATCAGTCTTCCTCTTCAATCTGTTTAGAATAAGCATACTATATATATTCATAACAAGTAACGTAAGTGTTATACCTCTGTAATTATTGCTATCAGTTAGGTCTCCTTTTTTTTCTATTTCACCAACACTCCTAATTCCCATTCATCAGGTTTCGCCTCTTCATGCCACATTCTACAAAATAATCTTGTAAGTAGTCTGGTAGTCACTTCATTTTCGGACATTATCATCTCAGCATTTATTCCATCGTATCCAGATCCTTCCCATCTCTTTAGTGTTTTCAGGATAGCTTCGACTTCAAAAACACTGAATTAATTCATGGTTACATGAAGGTTTGCATCAGCTTCAGGTATATCAATCAAATTATTCCCTTCATATCTCCTATGCATAACCTCATTAAATTGTTCCATCCATTTTTGTCTTTCTTCATCTTCTGTTGCTATAATAGAGCCATCTACCTTTTTGATGGGTATATGCTTCTTCTTTGCTCCAGTCTAGATTTCATTAATAATTATAATTTGCAATTCTACACCATAGCCACTTCTTGAATACATAGCTTTGTCAGCCTCATCTTCTTTACCGTCTAAATATTCGCTCCAGTCATTCCTGACTTTTCTATTGACTTCACTGTCAATACTGGAATACTTAGAATGCTCTACCTTGTAATTTTCATTACTTCATCGGAAACTTTTAGCAATCCATTTTTGTCTTTGTCTCCTTTTTAGAGTATCACAAGTATCATTTGATACCCATGTCTTTCTCCTTGAAACTGCACTCTTGTAACTTGCACTCTTGCAGCCCGTAGGTGTTTTGGTTGTTTTTTTTTTTTTTTTTTTTTTTTTTTTTGGAATAGGTAATTTGGTTGTGGTGTAACCTGCAACTTTTATTTGTAGGTGGATTGTGGGTTACGATGCGGGTTTCGGGATGGTAATAAGCAATGGTTTCTTTCTTATTTTAGAGGTGACCCTGCCTCTTTTTGGAAGAGGAAGGAAGTGACGGTGGGAGGAGGTGTCCTTCCCAAGAGATCCCACTGACTCCCGTCTTTTAGTTGGAGAAAAAGAGTTACAGCAGTAAGTCCCGATGAGTAGAAGAGCTCGGGAAGGAGTTTGAAAAGGTTCAGTTGAAGATATTGATATAGGTGAAGTAAAAAAATTCTTAGTGGGTTAAGCTTAAGTTATTAGAATGAGTGATAGTGTGAAGTTTCAGCTAAGTGAGAGAGAGCTGTAAAACAGTTTTTGTTAGTGGCTTTGAGTGGTAGAGAAAGGGTGGAATAAACATTCCTGTACCTGAAAATTTTAGAACAAAAACAAAAATAAAATATTACTTATCATTGTTGTCATTGAGACGTCTCTGTGCTGCATGGTTGAGATACCTGAAATTAAAAGATATAAGGGAGATTGCAAGTGGAAGAAGAGCTAAAAAGAGGTGAAAGGGTTGCTTAGGTTACAAACTGGTGCTGTTACTACGTTATCTTGGTGGAGGGTAGCTGCGGAGAAAGGCTGGGAAGGCATCAACATTGCCAATTATGTGTTTGACAATTGCTGTTGCAGGTACATGATTGTTGGGATTGAGATCCTGTCTGAGTAGGCTCATATGACAGTGCAGTGGGTAATGCTGTAGAGGTTCTTCTGTTGCTTGCTAGCAGTAGCTGCACGGTCTTTCTGGTCTCTGCTGTGTTGCTGGGTCTTCATCATTGTCCATGATGATTTGCCAGTTGCACAGATATCCCAGTTGCAGTCTGCAAATGATAACTGCGATTTGACGGGGTATTTGTCTTGCTATTGGATATGGTACTAGATTTGCGGGTTTGATGTACCATTTAGCTGATCTTGATCCATCAAGGAAGGCTCGTCTTACTTCGTTTGTCTTTTGGATGTTGCAAAGCAGCCATTTTATTCTTGATTGTTTTAAGTGAGGGTTGAAGAATGATGCTTATTGTCTGGCACATTAGGGCAGGTTTAGCTAGGTGATCGGCTTTGTCATTGCCAGTAATTCCAGTGTGACTTGGGACCCAATTCAGGGTTACTTGCCTGTTGTTGCCTTGATGAGCTTGGTTGGCAGAGTGTTCTAGGGCTTTTGCGATTGCCACTAGCTCAGTTTGTAGTGTGGAGGCGTAGTTTGAAAGTCTCCAATTTTCTCTGTAGCCTGATGGAGAGGGATGTCGCTGTCAAGTGATCCATCAGTGTAGTAGATATTAGGAGCTGGGGTGTTGCTGATTGCATTTTTTGCTGCTTCTGTGAGTTGTTCTGGTGTGCAGAGAGCTTTGCTTTCTGCTGGAAGGATGGTGAAGTTGTATAGGATAGGTTCCGGAGCCCAGGGGGGCAGGAGTGCTGTAGCCCTCGTACTTTTGTTGCCCCATGGTCTTATGGGCCTCATTTTGCATTTACATTCTTCTCAGTGTGTCCAACAGTCTCTTTGCGTGAGAATTTGACAGATCTATCTATTCCGCCAGAGGGAGAAGTCTTTTAAGTTTGTTGTTCAGTGGGCAGTCTCTGTTTGTGAAGATTGACTTAAATATGGTACTGCTGTTCCTGATGTCAATCCTGGCTGAAAGGGAAATTAGGTTAGTTTCGGCTCTTAACAAGCAGAATCTAGTCCACATTGAAGAGCCGCTGATAAGTCTCATGGCATTGTTTTGCACCACGTCCAATGATGCTTTGTGAGTATCGTTCAGTGAGGTGAGCGTAGGTGTTGCATAATCAATGTGAGATCAAATTGCTTGTACATGAAACAGTCTTAGGAGGCTGTTTGATATTCCTTGTTTGAGGGAGGTCATTCGTTTCATGGCTTATAGACGAATTTTTGCTTTCTCTCTGAGGTAGGTTACTTCATTGGCCGGTGATAGAGTTTTGCTGATAATTACTCCTAGGTACATGAATTGGCTTACCCATTCAATGGCTTCACCCCCCAGAGTGAAGTTGTGAGGGTTTTGTGGGTGTTTTGTGCCCATAGCTTCGGTCTTGTTAGTATTGATCTTTAGGCCAAGGTAATTGCATTTAGCCTGGATCATGTCCAGTGCCTTTTGAGTAGCGTTTCGTACATGTGCTTTGTGTAGGCAGATGATGCATAGGTCATCGGCGTATATGAAGATTTCCACTCCGTTTGGGAGGAGTAGACTGGCTAGATTCTTCATAAGTAGATTGAACAGATAGGGGCTTAGTATGCCCCCTTGTTGCATTCCGTTTTCTAGGGGGATGAATTCGGAGGTTTTTCCTTGAAAGGTGGCTCTGGCTTCTCGGTTTAGTGTGTAGTTCCGAGTCCAGGCCAGTAGATGTCCTTTTACTCTTTTTTAAACAAGTGTAAAGAGGATGGCAGGAGAGCTGGCTAGCTCAAATACTTTCTTAAGATCGAGAAAGATTACAAAGGCTTTTTTGTCATTAATTGTTTAAGAACATCAGTAATACATTCTTGAGTGCCTATGCCTCTCCTGTAGGCAGCACAGATAATCAAATCTATGGGTCATTAGGTGTCTAGTTCCTTGTGTTTTGGGATGGGTTTTGTGTCCTGTTGGTTCTATGTTATTGGGCGTAGTCTTTCAGTGTGTGTTCTGTTGATTAAGTGCAAGTACTCCAACTTCGCAGGCCTTCCCATGTTCCTTAGCATGCTGTATGTGATTAAGTCAGCTCCAGGGGCAGTGTCCTTTCTACCTTTTGCAAGAGCCGTGTTGAGTTCTTCCATGGTGTAGGGGTTGTCGGTGTCATCTCTCATGTTGCAGGTGGCTTCTATTTATATTGTTCCTGGTTGGGAGCAGAGTTCTCTGCCTGTTTATCGTTTGCAGAGGGAGATTTGTGCTTTTTGCTCGGTTGGCAAAGTTAATAGCAATTCTGTTTGCTTCAGTTAATGGGTCTGGGTGGGTGACTCTGGGTATGCTGTATTTCCCAGAGTCTTTGTTGAACCAGTCCCATATTTTTGCTAGGGATGTGTTGAAGTTGATTCCGTGGCACCATGAATACCATTTGTCTGTTTTCACTTCCAGTGTTACCTGTAGAGAATGTTTGGTGATTTCCACAAGTAGATCATGAAGTTCATCAGTTCTGTATTTCCTGAAGAGTTTTCTGGTTCAGTTTATTCTGGCATTCATTTCTCTGATGCGGCTGTTGTAGTACCAGGCATTGGCGTGTTTCCTTTCAGAATACTTTTTCTGAGGCATGGATACACTGGTGGCTGCATCTACTTAATTGTTGAAGTCAAGTGATAGGGTGGAAATGTCAATGTGAGGGTTCTTGGTATATTCCAGAGCCCATTCTGTCATTGCTGCCTCGAATCTTGTCCAGTTAGCAGAGTCTTTGTTCCACCTTTTTTGGGTTAGAGGAGGAGGAGGGTATTTCTCCAATTCGAATTCAACTTCTATGGCAAGGGGATCACTTGTTAGTACAGGAGGCAGTTTCCATTTGGCACCCCTTTGTATAGTACTATATAGGAAGGTGAGGTCTAAACGACCACCCCTTAAATGGGTTGTTTCTGTAACGTTGTTAAACAATGTTACGTCAGGATATTCTTGCAGTAGGGCATGCAAGTGTCTGCCTGTCTGATTTGTTGCTGATATTGAGTTCAGAAACGGGTGGTGAGCGCTGAAGTCCCCTGCAATTATTGTGACATCCTCAGAGGCGGCAGCAAAGAGCCCCTCTGCATTGATGCTTTTGGCTGGAGATTTGTAGATATTGTGGACTGTGAGAGTTGTGGCTAGCAGAGATATCTGAACACTGAGAGCCTCTGCCTCTGTCCCACAGTCGATGCTTTGTGCTCTTTAAGAGGGGATGCTATTCTTGATGAGAGTAGTTAATCCTCGTATTGTTGGGCGTATCTTTGTTGTGTGTGGTTGTGTTAGGATCGTTTAATGGAGGGACTACGAAGGGACTTGAGCTTGAAGTTCCTAGGTAGCATTAGCAAAAATGAAGTAATCAAAAGACTTCTGAGTAAACTTAATCTTTTGGGACTTTAAAAAGTTACAAAGAACGTTATAAATGGCAGCAATGAAAGCCTCCATGGGACAAGAGATAAGGTCATGATCATTCCATTCAGTGACTGGGGGGTGTGGAGGGGTGTGAGGCGCTTGAGTGGCTTCTGACAGTGGAACTAGGTAGGCTGGGAAACTTGCTTAAGGAATTGGAGGTGCTGGGTGTGTGGGTTGCAGGTGCGGAGGAGGATGAGGAAGGTTAATGTCGAATCTGCTGGGAGGCAGCAGAAGGGATGGGAGGAGAGGTAATTCTAAGTGTTGAGGGTGTGGAAGGAGTGTGGGAAGGGGATCGTTTTGACTTTGGAGGAGGTTTGGGAGGACATTGAGGCTTAGGTGCTGGGGGGAGACTTGGAGGAGAAGGAAGTTCAGGAATGGCATGTCTGGAGGGATTAGGATATTGTCGGGAGGTGCGATTGGTTTGTGGATGGGTGTGGTTGATTGGAGGTTGGTGAGTTCAACGTTGCTGACGTGGGTGCAGGTTGTAGTGGCGATCTACTCCCTGGCGGTCAGCGATTGCTGCAGTCTTGCAGGACATCCATCATGCCAAACATGATGAGATCCTCTGCAGTTAGGGCAATTTGCAGTGGTGGGATGTCCGGCCTTGGACCTGGCAATGCAGTAGGCTGTTGGGTGCTGTCTGCTGCTAAAAACTACGCTGATCTCCGGGCCTGTGAAGCAGCTCCTGTGGTGCCCAAACTTCTGACACCTAAAGCATCTGAGAGGCTCTCGGAAGTACTCCTCAGTGTAGAAGGCACCCCAGTGGCCGAAGGAGAACTGTGGAGGTCGTGGTCCCTTGATGACTGCCTCCAGCTTGTGGGATCTTCTTCCAGCCTTCCCCTCACATCTCTTGGCAGTGAGAATGGAAGGGTGGTTGAGCACAGGTTCGAGTGGCAGGTCGAGGTCGTACACTATGATAATAGTAGTGGGCTTATTGGCTGGGTTGAGGTGTAGGACGTTGTCCTGTTGCTCAATAAATGCCTTGGTTTGGTGGTCCTGGGCAGAGATGACTAGTTGTCCCCTGTGATTAGGATGAATAGTCATATTCAGATGTGGATTCTTGGCCTCCATGGCGGCTATGGCAGTATACAAGGTCGTGTTGGGGCCAGGAGTGAGCCTGAATCTGGTCGGGTGTGACGTGCTGTTGGTGGGGTGCTGTGGAGGTGGCTGCTGGGCAGGATTATTGTCGTTGTCCTAGCTGTCTTCTTCTTCTTCTTCTTCTTCTTCTTCTATTGCTGCTGGTTCTGCTTCTTCTAGGTGCTCTTCAGTCTCCTCTTGAATGTCCCTTGAAGTTCCAGGGACTGGCTCCATTGCTGGTTGGTTGTTAGAAGTGGTTTGCTTCTTTCTATGGCTCCTCAAGGTGAGACTTCTCGGATTCATTATCCTTCCCTTCTCCACTCTAGCACGAGGGGAGGAGGTAGGGAGGGGGGAAGAACCTCTGGCTGCCATCGCAAGCACACGATGGTAGCCTTGTGCTTGTCGAACTCAACTTTGGTTATAGGTGGTCTCAATAACACAAAAAAAAGGTGTGTTAAGGTGCAGTTCAGATATAATCCGAAATCGCTAACACTTGGAAAATCTACGGGCAAAGCACCCTTTCAACAACTCCAACACTACCCTCCTGTGTGACGTCAGTAATGGTAGACCTAGACAGTGGTTATCATTTATGGCCTTTCACATCACTTGCACCGTTCTACTGCACAGCTTCTGAAGACAAAGTTCAATTGGCATAGCATTAATAAGGGTGATAAGGATTGGATCCGCGCCTGTAATTCATGCCAAAGCTTAAAAGTACATCGACACACAAATACAGGAATCGCATCTTTCATCAACCTCAGCGGCGCTTTACCCACATTCATGTCGATGTTGTAGGTCACCTAAACACATCATAAGGAAGCCATTCCCATGTAAAATGCAACGTCCGCCTCATGTACATCTCCCTTACTCTCAGGATGGATAGCAAGATTTGGCATCCCTGAGCATATTACATCCGATAGGGGTACCACTTTCACCCTTCAATTATGGACATCATTAGCTAATCTCCTGGGTATCACCTTCATCAGACAACTATATACAACCCCTCTGCCAACGGTATGATTGAATAATTTCACCATAACCTCAAGGCAGCTTTGATGTCCCGCTGCAAGAACTCTAACTAGTTTACACAGCTCCCCTTGGTCCTCCTGGGACTATGGGCCACTCATAAAGATACCCTGGATATCTCGCATTTCGCCAATCTTTATTTGAAGTTGAGATATTTTTTTCATTAACAAATGCTATTAATACACATGTTAGTGCAGACAGACACAAGAGCATATAAGATATGTACTGTAATCATATCGAAAGTAAACATTCGAAGAATTATTTAGGAAAAAAAAAAACACAAAAACTACCTATTATGTGTTTTCAATATTGATTATTTATACAATACTTTTAGAGTATAATAAGTAATTCTAACAAACTGTATATAGAATAAGCGTGTAGTCACGCATGAAGAGAGATTGCATTGCATCCTTCAAAGCTCAAACTATTAACCACCTTTCGACGTCTTCTTTTAGCTCTTAAAGAATTCCAAAACATTGTCGAAAATGTTCAAATAAACACCATATCTAATCAATCATAAGAAAGCGGTGTACATCAACCAGAAGATTTATCCTCTGTCTTTAGCAACCTAAAATATCAACATGATTTTGATTTATATCAGCTATACAATAAAACAAATGAATTTATCATATTGAAGTTCTATTGCCCTTTCTTAGATACCTGCCCTTTATAATTAACTTCAAGTGTTTGGTCATATATATGAATATAAATGAATAGATAAATATATACAGATGTATATATATATATATATATATATATATATATATATATATATATATATATATATATATATATATATATATATATAT
>NC_090744.1:86788975-86793747 GCF_036898095.1 Palaemon carinicauda | reverse complement strand
AAACTGAAACAAACAAAATTAACAAACTTCATGTTTAACACCAGGAATCACAATAATATATAGATATATTGAACATCTAGCACGTATAATCAGGATCAGGAAAAGTACTGCACTTGATTACAGTCTGACGAAGAATCACTTGTGTCAAGATGAAATATTTCAAGATCCAATGACCAAGAGTCTAAGGTTTAGGACCAAGTATGCAGAAGACTGATCCAGGTCTAAGGACTGATCCAGGTCTAAGGACTGATCCAGGTCTAAGGACTAATCCAGGTCTAAGGACTAATCCAGGTCTAAGGACTGATCCAGGTCTAAGGACTGATCCAGGTCTAAGGACTGATCCAGGTCTAAGGACTAATCCAGGTCTAAGGACTGATCCAGGTCTAAGGACTGATCCAGGTCTAAGGACTGATCCAGGTCTAAGGACTGGGTCTAAGGACTAATCCAGGTCTAAGGACTAATCCAGGTCTAAGGAGTTCTGCAAAATATAAACATATTTACAGCTAAAAACTTTATGTAATATAATTGATTTCTTGACTGCAGATGATGCAGTCAATTGCACAATGAAGTGAAACATTGAAAACATTGTTTAAACATTAAGCTTAACCACAGGTTGACATATTACATTTCCAATTCACAAACAATCTTCATTATTTATACAGTACACACTTGTGAACACTTAATCACTTTAACACATTATATAATACACTAATACATGAAACAATTTATGAAAAGGTGTCTTTTTAGTACTTACTGTTATGGATGGCTAGGTGTCAGGTAGTGATTAGAGAAATGCCGGGGACACTCCATGTTAAGAAATAAAAAAAAAATCAAGGACAACCAAATAAACAGAAATAACTTCTTTAGTCCATGGAGTGAAAACATAGCCAAGAGATGGCAGCACAGCATTCCTCGACAAACCCCCTTACTAAGTTTGAACGACAGGCAACAAAAAAAAAACTATATGCATCTACTGATCATATCTGAACACATTATCAGACCCTCTTATGTACTCGATAAAGAAAGAATATGGTTGCAAACTTAATGCCCAACGCATAAGGCGGTAATTCTTATTTTTCATACTACTAAGATACTTAAGAGGTGCATGATCAGTTTGAAGAACAAATTCTTTGCCATACAAATATTCTTTAAATCTTTCTATTCCCCAAACAATAGCAAACAGTTCTTTTTCAATAGTAGAGTAATTTAATTCAGATTTATTTAATTTCCTACCTGCATAGCAAACTGGTTTAAACACACCATGATCCTGCAATATAACCGCACCCAAACCATGATAAGACGCATCTGTTCGCAAATAAGACTTCTTTTCTACATCAGGCAACATCAAGATAGGAGATTTTAAAAGATGAGCTTTAAGATCATTGAAACATTTAAGTTGATTATCAGACCAATTCAATTTATTACTACAGTTTTTCTTCAATAAATCATTAATTGGAGCAGACAAAATAGAAAAGTTTTGAATAAATCTGTTGTAATATCCTAATGTTCCCATAAATGAACGTAAGTCCTTCTTTGTTGTTGGAACAGGCATATTAACAATATCATCTACTCTGGACCTAATAGGTGATAAACAGTTATTTCCTAGTTTATACCCAAGATACTTTATTTCATTGAATGCAAAGAAACATTTATCAGGACCAGCTGTTAGGCCATGGTCACGAAGTCTTGAAAGAACTAACTTAATATGATTTAGATGATTACTCCAGGATTTACTGAAAATAACAATGTTATCAAAATAACAAGATACATTTGCTAATCCTGACAACACTTTTCGCATCAATCTCACGAATGTTGCACATGCGGTTTTAAGACCAAATGGCATCACTTTAAACTCCATTAACCCATACTTGGTAGAAAAAGCTGTAAATTTCATAGCTCTAGGATCTAATGGAACCTGCCAGTACCCCTTACATAGGTCTAATTCAGTAAAATATTTAGCGCCATTCATTTTATGTAAATAGTCATTTATACTAGGCATCGGTTCTGCATCAAATTCAGAATATTTATTAAGAGCTCTAAAATCAACACATAAACGTATACTTCCATTAGGTTTCCGTACAATAACAACGGGTGAACAATAATCAGAAGTTGAAGGTTTAATAATATCCATATCAATCATTCTATCTACCTCTTATTGAATTCATCGAGCAAACTTAAAGGAATTGGGTAATTCTTAGCTCTGATTGGTTCATCACTTTGCAATTTTATATTATGAGAAATAGTCTTAGTACGACCAGGTGTATCACTCATGACGTCTGTAAATGACTTCAATAAACATTCAAGATCATTAATTTTATCAGATGACAAAGATTCACAAAAGTTATAATTACCAGAGTCTTCATCTCTTGATGGCAATTCACAACAATTATTGTCACTAATGGCAATAACAGGCTGTACTTCAGCTTGAAGAGCTGAAAACAAATTTGATGAATTTAAAAGATCATTTACTTGTTGAATTACACTAACCTTAGATCTTCTATGATAAGTCTTAAGCATATTTGCATGATATAACTTTAATCTATTTCCTACTTTGACATAGTAATCAACACCATTAGAATGGACATCAGTGATTATATATGGACCTTTCCATTGCATAAGGAATTTATTTGAACTATTTGGAAGCATAACCAAAACTTCATCATTAACTTTGAATTTACGAGAGGTGGTTTTCTTATCAAAATACTCTTTATATTTCTTGGCACTAACCTTGCCATTATTTACTGCAACTTCAGCCATGCTCTGCAATTTATCTCTAAGGTTAATTATGTATTGATAACTAGTAGTTAATTCTCTATCAATACTATTATTAGATACCAATTCATGCAAAATATGTAATGGACTTGTTACATTTCGACCGTACAGCAATTCAAAAGGACTGAACTTTAAACTATCATTTAGAATTTCCCGATATGCAAATAAGGCAACATTAATGTATTTATCCCATTCATTCGGATTATCAATACAAATTTTCTTTAGCATATTTTTCAAAGTTCCATTCATACGTTCAACCATTCCGTTACAAGATGCATGATAAGGACTGGTGTAAATGGCTTTGATACATAATAATTTATTAATTTCAGACATAAGATCAGACTTGAATTGAGTGCCACGATCACTAAGGATTTCTTTGGGTATACCAACTCTACAAAATATCTCCATTGATGCCTCCGCTACAGAAACTGTATCAATATTGCGCAAAGCAACTGCTTCGGGATACCGAGTAGCCATATCTATCACCGTAAGAATATACTTATGACCTTTCTTAGTACAAGGAGTGATAGGACCAACTAGATCAATAGCAATACGTGAAAAAGGTTCATTCACAATGGGCATTGGCACTAAAGGTACTTTCTTGGTTTACTGCTGAACTTTTGACACGAATGAAAAGATTTACAAAATCTATGTATATCTAAGCTTGCCCTCGGCCAATAGAATTTCTGCATGATCTTATCTATAGTCTTACGAGATTAAAAGTGTCCCGCCAACAAAGACTCATGTGCTAACTTCATTATTATATTACGGTACTGAACTGGCACAACTAACTAATTTTCCCACATCTTCAGGTTTACTACTTTCAAGACACTTGCGATATATTAAATCTCCAATATTTACGTACTAAACTGTCCGACATTTTAAGGTTACACTTTCTTCGTTATCAAGCAACTTACGGATACTAGCAAGTGAAGGACATTCTTTTTGATACTCACTAAATTCATCAGAATTAAGACCATATTCCTTATCCAAAGATTCAAGATTACTAGACAGAGGACGTTCCTTTACTTTATCCTTAGCTTTTGCTCTCGTTACAACATTAACGTTAACGTTACGATCAGAAACAAACTCATCACCGTTTATTAAACTTAAACCTGCATCAACATTATGTTTAAGTCCAGGTATAAGACCAATAATGACATCTGCGCAACGTATGGGGGCAACAATAGCTTTAACTTTACCAGAAAAGAATTTAGACTCAACAATTTTATGCACTGTATTTAGGTACAAAGGTCTACCAAGATAGTCATAAACTTTCACTTTTCTGCCTCGAGGGTAATTTAAAGGTACTAATGTATCTCTAACAACCACGGTATTGCACCCAGTATCAAAAACTATCTCTACTGTCTGGTCAAAAATCTTCCCATCGGTATCAGTTACACAGTTATGCAATTTTTCTTCACGGCCAAGTACTACACATATTTTAGGCACTACTTTATCAGATTTCTTATTTAATTTGTACACAGGGCAATTAGGACGAATATGACCAACTTCACCACAATGATGACATTTAACATTAGAATCAGATTTAGTTACCGAATTCGAAACTTTTAGGAGACTTTGAAATATTATCAGCAACAGGTTTAGCATGAGGTTTAGAGGGAATTTTATCATTACTCTTACGGCATTTCTTCATACCATGAGCAACTAGATATCTGCACTCAGCAAGTTGACATGAATTCTGAAGTGACTGTTCTAGCAAAAATGAACGAAGATCATGAGAACAACTAGACAACATTTGATCAAAAATCATAAAATCTCTAACAGATTCATAATTTTTCTCTACATTTGCAAGTTCCAACCACTTATCAAAATATTGTCCCAATTTACAATTGAACTGTACAAAACTTTCGTCAGTATCAATAATAGAATCTCTAAACTTCCTTCGATATACATTGGAATTTATGTGAAAAGCTTTAAGCAGAGCTTTTTTAAGTGAAACAAAGTTATTGACAATATCGCTAGACAAGCTACAATAA
>NC_090744.1:86778975-86783975 GCF_036898095.1 Palaemon carinicauda | reverse complement strand
TTAGTCAATAGATAGAAAAGAATGCAAGGTATTCTTTCATATGTCTCTAAGACACAAATAAAATAGGTAATGCTTTAAATCAACACATAAACAACAATTTTCTAACACATATAGGTCCAATGTTCAACACAATGGCTAACAAACTGGAAAAACTATACGCCAGCAAACATGACATCATACTTAAAAACAACAGAGCACACCTAAACTATAATATATCACCAAGCATAATTACAGCATCTGATTGTATACCACTCATAATTAAACTCTCAACTAAACCAATAGTTAGAGAATAAAGAAATAGACGAAACATTATAAAAGCTAACTGGGAAATCTTTAAAGATAAAATAACTAGGAAAATAGCCATACAGAAACTAGAAATAGATCTAAACAACAATTCAACTACAACAGAAAACATAATAAACTCATCAATAAACAAATGGATGTCTGACATCTCAGAAACAATGGAAACAGTATCTCCAATAAAGAGAATATCATACCATAAACATACCCTAGATAGCGACTACTTGAAACTACTAACACAACAATTAAATTATCTATAATCAAACACACATAGGTGGATAAGGGTAACATACACCCTAATTGGAAATGTTCATAATAAAATAATCGAAGAATCCAACAGATTAAACGGAGAAAACTGGAATAACACGATAATCAAACTAGGACAAATATACAAAGACCCAGAAAAATTCTGGGAAAAACTACAAAGATTACTGGAAAAACCCAAAACAGAAATACCATACTCCTACCCTTACCAAGAGGATAAAGTAGATGACACCGAAGATCAAATTAAATTACTAACCGAAACATGGCAATTACATTCGAAATCATAGAAGAAGAAAATGCAAAATTCGACAGAGATACAGAAACAGAAGTCCTCAACTTCTTACAAGGAAATAGGGAACGAATAATCTATCAAAATCCAGATCGGCAAAGACTGGACGAGGACAAATACTTAACAGCAGACATTAAAACGCACGAGATAATGAAAGCAGTGAAATCTTTCAAACACAAAACAACAGATAAAAGTGGCATAGGTAAGTTAATGCTATAAAAACTACCTATGGTGGCATGGAGAAGACTCCAACAAATATTAAACCTTACACTCTCATGGGATATTACCCAAAACCAAACAAAGAAGGAATTCTCATACTTCCCCCTAAACCAGGGAAAGACCCAAAACTACCAACAAACAGAAGGTCAATCACTCTGCTGGAAATGCCGAGAAAAATGTTTGAAAAAATCTTAAACACAAGACTAAGGAGATTCCTAGAAAATAATAACAAACTCTACAAACACCAACACGGTTTCAGAACAGGAAGAAGAACTGAAACTGCCCACATGGCATTTTACGAAACTATAGCCATGGACCAACTAAATAAAAAACACCAATGCAATGTCATTTGCAGAGATATCTCAAAGGCATTTGACAAAGTATGGCATAACAGCCTCAAACATAAAATCCTCCATTTAGAACTACCAATGATAATGGAAAAATCTCCCAAATTACACGAAAGAATAGTAGTAAGGATGGGACGCTGGGAGAAACAATAGATATAAAAACTGGGATACCACAAGGGAGCATACTATCCCCAACACTTTTCATAATCTACACATCAGATATGCTAACCATCCCCGAATATGCCATAGATTACTCCTATGCAGATGACATAACTTAAGTAATAATGCATCCTACAAATTCAAAGAAGATTTCTGAAAATAAAAACAAAGAGAGATAAAAACAATAAATTATTACGAAAACGAGTGGAAAAAAAATTAACAGCAACAGATTCTAAGTCTTATCAGTATCTAAAAATAACAAGAAAGAAAAAAACATTCAATTTAACAATGAAGTTAAAATCATTGGTCTCTTTATCAAAGGAACAGGCAAAATCTGCCATAGCAAACAAAAACTCAAACTGGAAAAACATAAAAAAGGAGCATTAAAACGTTTCAAACTATTGGATAAAAATATAAGAAAAAACCTCTCTAAAACCCTGATAAGACCGCTATTCGAATATCTAATAGCACCAACATGCGCAATGACTATCAAAGATGAAAACCCTACAAAAATTCCAGAATGGAAACATAAGAAACATACATAGCCTAATCCATGCTAATAATAATAATAATAATAATAATAATAATGATAATAATAATAATAATAATAATAATAATAATAATAATAATAATAATAATAATAATAATAATAATTTCCCAAATTAAATAAAACGAAACGCTACATAACATACACAATCTCAAACCAGCAAATGTCAGATACCACAGAAGAGCCACGCAAGCCTGGGGGGATTGAAAAACATTTACCCAGGACTTGCAACAAGTGAGGAAATAACTGATACACAAAACGAGCATTTTTGGTGGAAAAGGATAGCCCCTTTCATAGTTTAAGATGAACCAAATCCGGAGTATTGAAATAAACTTATAAAATAAAAGTACATAGTCATAGATAAAAAACCAAGCCCCCCAAAAGGGATAATCATGCAAACACGAGTCCCTCGGAGACTGGCAAGGGAACTCACCTCCAGGAAGTCCACAAGGCATGATATCAACGCAAAAAACAAATAACAAAGAGCTATTGGGTCTGTCTCAATCCTTTCAACTCCCACTGTACTTAACTTTAACAATATTCCCTCCTTATAATCCTAACTTGCCCTCCCCTCCCCAACCTATCCTATCCCCTTATACTGTAGCTGTAGCTATAAAACGTGTGGATATCTGCAGTTACAATCCAAAGTTTCAGAACAAGATAAAACAGAAAAAATCAAGAGTTGCCTTCGAGAAAAGCTTTACCTTACGACTAGAGCAAAGATGTTAGTACCTAGTTAAAAAGCAGTAAAGAAAATTCCCATTTATTTCCTTTCAAAAATTAAAAACAATAAAACTGTGCTTCGTCTGTGTTTTACTTGTCCTTATTATTATTATTATTATTATTATTATTATTATTATTATTATTATTATTATTATTATTATTATTATTATTATTATTATTATTATTATTATTATTATTATTATTATTTTTTTTTTTTGACATTTGCTAAAGTCTTTGAACATTCTTCCGCATAATTTTTTGTCCTGCCTTTGCTTCCCTGGTTTGCAGTGACTCTGTTGTTCCTTTATATGTTTATGCCTCTTTTTTTAGTTATTTCATAAAACCACTGAGACTCCTTGAGAATTTTTTGAGATAGTTACCCCAGGTTCTCTCTCTCTCTCTCTCTCTCTCTCTCTCTCTCTCTCTCTCTCTCTCTCTCTCTCTCTCTCTCTCTCTCTCTCTCTTTGTCAAACTCCGATGGTAAAATTTAACACTTCTAAAATTCAAGGCATAAGATATCACATCTGAATTCCCTAATTGAACAATATAGATTAATAGGACCGATACTTTAGGCGACAACTCGCTCTAATAGGAACTGCTTCGATAATCAAGTTATCAATTTTCCCTCTGTTTTTTACTATTTATAATAGACTTATAGCTATATATATATATATATATATATATATATATATATATATATATATATATATATATATATACATATATATATATATATATATATATATATATATATATATGTATATATATATATATATATAGAAATATATATATATTATATATTTTATATATACATATATAAATATATATATATATATATATATATATATATATATATATATATATATATATATATATATATATATATATATATATCAAGCTTTTTATCCATCTATTCATTTCTATATATATATATATATATATATATATATATATATATATATATATATATATATATATATATATATATATATATATTTATGTATTTTTCCTGAAAGAAGCAGAAATGTTGGAACTATAAATCAAATCTACAAGCTACACAATAAAAAGGTCACCCCAAAAATGTTTTGAAATTAAAAATATAAAATGTGAAATAAAAAAAAAACCTATTTGTGATATGAGTATTTTTAGATGACAAGTAGCCTCAAAATTCTGGAAAATTCTAAGTGATGAATTTATTGTTGCTTAAATAAATGAATATATATATTTATATTCACACACACACACACACACACACACACACACACACATATATATATATATATATATATATATATATATATATATATATATATGTATATATATACATATATATATGTGTGTGTATATATATATATATATATATATATATATATATATATATATATATATATATATATATATATATATATATATATATGTATATATATATATATATATATATATATATATATATATATATATATATATATATATACATATATATATGTATAAAATTACATATATTTATTTATATGTATATATATATATATATATATATATATATATATATATATATATATATATATATATATATATATATATATATATATATATATATCTTCTCCAACGCCTATTGGCATAAAGGGCCTCAGTTAGATTTCACCAGTCGTCTTTACCTGAGCTTTTGATTCAATACTTCTTCATTCATAATCTCCTAGTTCACGCTTCATAGTCCTCAGCCATGTAGGCCTGGGTCTTCCAACTCTTATAGTGCCTCGTGGAGCTCACCTGAACATTTGGTTAACTAATATCTCTTGGGGAGTGTGAAGACCAAGCCAAAACCATCTCCATCTATCCCTCTTCTTGATCTCGTCCTCTTATGGAACACTAGTAATTTCTCTTGTAGTTTCATTTCTAATCCTGTCCTGCCATCTAACTCCCAATAGGTAGTAGGCTGGCCAGGGCACCAGCCACCCTTTGAGATACTATCGCTAGAGAAGTTTGGGGTCCTTTGACTGGCCAGGCAATACTACATTGGATCCTTCTTTCTGGTTACGGTTCATTTTCCTTTTGCCTACACACACACACACACACACACACACACACACACACACACACACCGAATAGTATGGCCTATTCTTTAAGTATTTCCCTCTGTCCTCATACGCCTGAC
>NC_090744.1:86761475-86771475 GCF_036898095.1 Palaemon carinicauda | reverse complement strand
ATATATATATATATATATATATATATATATATATATATATATATATATATATATATATATATATATATATATATATATAGGCGCGGACCCAATTCTTAGCATCCTTAGAAATGCCGTACTAAATGAACTTCGTCTTCAGCAGCTATGCAGTAGAACGGCACGAGGGATGTGAAAGGCCGTGAAGGAAATCAAACACCTGTCGACAAATGGGAGCAGGAATCCAAGGTCGCGGTCTACCAGTACTGATGTCACAGAGGAGGGTGGTGTTGGAGTCGTCGAGGGGGATGTCTTCCCAACAGAGGGATATGCAGGATGTCCTACATGCTTGATACTCTGGATCCTGTCGTTGGGCTTCAGCCAAGGTGTTGTAATCCAATCCTAGTTGAACGGCAGCCATCGTGTTTCTTGACAGGGCATCGGCAAAGGGATTCATTTTCCCAGGGATGTATTGAAGTGTGCAATTGTATTCAGCTATGACGGAGAGATGTCGGCGTTGACAGGCGGACCAGGCGTCAGACTGTCGAGTGAAGGCGTGCACCAGAGGCATGTGGTCTGTGGGAATGACGAAGGGCGTACCGTCTATGAAATGGTGAAAGTGATGGACAGCCAAGTGCACTGCCCTGGACAGTTTTCTGCTGAAGAAGGCCAATGGGCGGGGCGAGCCGTTGACCTCATGCTCGAGTACTGCAGCAATAGCAACGTCTCTGGCATCAGGGGAGAGAAGGAGAGGGGCATGTGGGATAGGAAAAGTGAAAACTGCAGCGGTTGATAGGGCCTTCTTTGCATTCCAGAAGGCCACTTCTTGAAGGGAACCCCACTTCAGGTCCCTTGAGGGAGGCGTAGAGGGGAGCAAGAGTGGCGGCAATGGCTGGCAGAAAACGGTGATAATAGTTTATCACACCCAAGATTTCCTGCAGAGCTTTGAGGGTCGAGGGCGTGGGGAAGTTCTGAACGGCTGCTACCTTCTCAGGGAGGGGATGGACTCCTTCAGGAGTGATGCGGTGCCCTAAGAACGACACTTCGTTGACGCCAAAGGTACACTTGTCGTACCGGACTACAAGGCCGTTTGGTTGCAGGCGGTTGAGCACGATGCGCAGGTGACGGAGGTGTTCCTCTTTTGAGGAAGAGAATACAATTATTTCGTCCACAAAACATACACAGAAGGGGAGGTCCCCTAAGATGCCATCCATGAGACGTTGAAAAGTGGCCCCAGCATTACGAAGGCCAGAATAAGAGTAATTGAAGGTATATGTACCAAACGGAGTGGTGATGGCAGTCTTGGGGATGTCTTCTGGGTTCATAGGCACCTGACAATACCCCTTCAGGAGGTCGAGCATGAAGAAAACCTTCGCTCTGTGCAGGTAGGAGGTCATGTTGGTGATATTTGGGAGGGGGTAGTGATCCGGTTCTGTTTGCATGTTCAGGCGCCTGTAATCCCCGCATGGACGAAGGGAGCCGTCTTTCTTCAGAATGATGTGTAAGGGTGATGACCATGGGCTGGAGGCCTTTTGGCAAAGGCCCATTTCTTCCATTTCAGAGAACGTCTGTTTAGCGGCTGCCAATCGTTCCGGTGCCAGACGTCTGAATTTTGCGAAGACTGGGGTCCCGTTGTCTTAATATGGTGATAAATACCGTGCTTGGCAGGAGCCGTGGGGATTTGGAGAAGCTCTGGACGGGAAACTTCCGGGTACGACGTGAGGAGGTGGGTGTAGGAACCCGTGGGTAAGCTGGTGTGGAGAGGGAGGGTGGAGGGGGTCGGCTGAAGAGGTGTCAAGAAGTACGAGTCTACGTTGACCAATCGTCGGTGGGCGACATCGACCAGAAGGTGGAAATGAGAGAGGAAATCCGCACCGAGGATTGGAAATGTGACGTCAGCAACGAGAAACTTCCAATTGAATTTACCGTTTCCAAACGATAATGTGAGGTTCTCGAAACCGTAGGTGGGTATCACAGATCCATTGGCAGCTACCAGCCGGACGTCGGCAGATGTCGACAGACTACATTGTGTCTTAAAGAGTTCCTTTGGCAAAAGAGAACGACAAGCACCCGTGTCTACCAAAAATCACATGCCCGTTCCTGCATCATGTAAAAAGAAAAGATTTTAACACGGGAGGCCACCGCCATGAGCGATGGCCTACTTACACGTTTTTTGGCTACTGACAATGCTTGGCACATTTCTTCGCGGGTGCCCCGAATCTGTTGTGGTAGTAGCAAAACTGCGGCGGATGGGAGGCAGTAAGTGGCTGTAGAAGTCGTTGGTTGGGGTGCGAGCGAGTGGTGGGTGGTGAGTTGGTTTGTTGCCGCTTCGGCACATCTTGGATTAGGCGTGTATGTCCTACGACATTCACGTCAGTTTCGGTTGACGTTGAATAGGCGTCCTCTTTGTCAGGAGTGGAGGCGTTGATGGAGGTCTAGAAGGTCGTGAATTGGCTGTCCATAAGGCCGTTGGCTTTGGTCATCATTTCCTTTATGGATAAACTATAGACATTGGGTATGGCAGAACGTACAGGTTCGGGTAAATGCCGTATCCAAAGGGCACGAAGTAGATTCACCTCACGAGGAGAGCTGTCTGCGGCAGGCTGCAGGTGAGCGATACTGGTCATTTCCCTGAGGGTGAGCGAAGCCCTTTGGTCCCACAACGGTTGTTGAGAGAGCTGAAAAAGCTTTGCTATACGGGTGACTGACGACGGTGAGTACTGCTGCAGAAGGTATTTTTTGAGGGCGTCATACGTTATTGGGGTGTCTCCTTGTTCACAGAGCCAGTCGGATATTTCCGGGATGGTGTCCTCGGGTATCGCCGCGAGAACATAATCTGCTTTGGTAGTTGAGCTAGTCACGCCCTTGATGCAAAACTGGACTTCTGCACGCTAAAACCAAGCAAACGCCTCTCCGCTGGCAAACGACGAAAACTTCAATGGGGCTTCTCCAACTTCCGTGAGGTCCGCCACAGTACCAATGACGGAGGGTTAAGGGGTGGGGTTGGAAGGCGGGACAAGCGAGCCGATTTCTGGGGTCACCAATATGACGGGCCGAGAGAAGGTTGTAATTCAAAGGTAGGATGAAAGTAACTGAGGAAACTATATTACAGAACACTCGTTTATATATATATATATATATATATATATATATATATATATATATATATATATATATATATATATATATATATATATATATATATATATATATATATATATATATATATATATATATATAAGCCCAGGCAAAAAGGGCATACAAAACATAACAGGCAATTTCATGTTCAACCGAAAAGCTCAGTGGTTAACAGTTAACAGTGAGAAAAACAGAAATGTTATTTCAGGTTCTTATCAGTGCTAGGGGAGTGCGAAGATACAAGCATAATACTTGCAAAATATGAAATGAAAATACTATGTATGATCGTGTGACACACGGTTGGTATGGTATATATGCAAAAGAATTCTCATTGACCGTCATCTTTCTTCATGGCTAAATGGTACGGTCACTGTCATACAAGCATCTTGGACCAGGGTTTGATTCCCGGCCGGTAAGATGCTATTGTGTTTGAGTGATTTTGCATTGAGACTTTGATCAAGAGGTCGTTATGTTACCGGGTTCCTGGCAAGACTTCTGGGGGACCAAAAAAAATGCATGGCAATGACTCATTCAACTGAGTAATCTTTCTCACAATGGATGTTTGTTCTCGAAAATACAACATCAGTTTTATGCTCACACAATACTTTTACACTTCTCTCTCTCTCTCTCTCTCTCTCTCTCTCTCTCTCTCTCTCTCTCTCGATGCTAGTCTCTCTCTCTCTCTCTCCCTATCGATGCTAGTCTCTCTCTTTACGAAATCAACTAATTCTATTTGTCTTTCTATCGTTTAATTATCGAACACAACTTACGAAATAGCTAATCACATTATTATTAACTTTTTCAATGTGAAATTCTCTCTTGACATCACATATACATATATTATAGTGACTAGCGAATTACGTAAATTCCCCAGCTCAAAAACTCACCTGCTTTATATTACATAATCTGATACACAAGAAAAACCTCTGAGCTCCGAAAATAATACGCAACTCCCAGACGTCAATATATTTTAAACACTGACTATTTAAAGGTCTCTTTATGTTACACTCAAAACAAAAAATGGCTGATTACTTTACTTCTAACGGAACTAATCTTAAATCAACTTTAAGGACACCGCTCACTTCGTCGTCCAGAAAATCGACAAACTATTTATTTATTTGAATTCTCCTTTCGCCACACCGTGGTTTCCCATGTATATATATTCCGCTCTATCAGAGCTACATTTTGATATATGTATCATTTCATTACATGTTTCTGTTAACTCATAATTAGTATATTTGTAAGTGTAAGAAAACACATATATTTTGGCGGGCACTTCAATCTGATTTGGCACCAGCGCTATCCTACCTTTCCGTCCGCACCTTGTAATATACTCCTGTGCACATTTGAATAAAGTATCAGTTGATCTCGGTGACGCTTGTCTCACTGTCCTTACAACTGGTGACCCCGGAGTTGAAAGTAGCATCAGCGGTTTTGGCTTTGCCATTAATGGACTTATTACGACCGTGCTACCTTCTCTATACTCCGTTACCTTAGGCACAAGCCTGCCTTTGGTTCTCCCACACTTTGGTGAACGTAAGGCAGTAGGATGAGCTTAACCAACATATCAACTTCTCACCTCTTCGCCGACTCGTCGTCTGGCCACGATGCAGGAAGCAACACGCCCATCGCACCCAACGGCCTCGCCTCCACGCCCAAAGTCAAACTGCCGCCCTTTTCTCAACACAACACCGCTTCCTGGTTCCTGAGAGCAGACGTACTCCTCCGCATCGCTAGACTCAGCGACTCCTGCGCTAAGGCTGACATCGTTCTCACCTCCATACCTGAAGAGGTATTCGACAAGATTTCCCCATGGCTCGACGCCCAGGCCGGCCAAGTTTCATACGACGACCTGAGAAAGAAAATCATCGGTATCTACTCCCTCTCCGTCTCAGCAAGGGCACAGAAAGTACTGGACCTCGCCGGCAAGCCCATGGGTGACACCTCTCCTGTCGAGGCGTGGAACGAGCTAACCGGCCTACTTATGCTCCCCGAAACAGACAGCAACGGCCGACGACGTGAGATTAGCTTATCTCGCGAGATCTTTCTTCGACGCCTACCACAGGACGTAAGGGCCCAATTGACAGACGCGACATGCTCCCGATGAACGAACTCCTGTCGAAGGCTCAGAAGCTCCATGAGGCCTCCAAAGCATCTCGCCTCGGAGCATCATCGTCAACACCACCTCCGTTCTCCTCCTTTGGCAGCTGCTCTTCCATAGACTCCTCGGCAACGGCCCTTGAGGACGACGAGATCAACATTCTGTCAAGAAAGAAACCACCACAACCGACGCGACCGAACCCTAGGACTAACCCAGCATGGTGCTTCTACCACCAACAGTTCGGCAGTGACGCCAAGAAATGTAGAGCACCATGCAGTTTCCCTAGAAGATGACGCCAGAAGCATCCACCTGCCACCATCGCAGCCCCAGTTACCCAAAACAAGAATGGTTTCTATATCCTCGATACCATTTCCAACCGTAGACTCATGGTGGACACCGGCGCAATGCAGTCAACGTTCCCACCTTCCAAGTCCGACCTAGACCGTGGTCCCAACAAAAACGCTCCCTCACTCATCGCCGCCAACGGATCTCCCATACGGTGCTATGGGATCAAGACTCTCAAGATATCTATCAGGGGCCGTTCGTATTCTTAGCCCTTCGCTATCGCTGACGTCAATCGCCCCCTCCTCGGTGCGGATTTCCTCGCCTACCACGGACTCCTCTTCGATGTCGCTAACAGACGTCTCATCGACACGGGAACCTGCCAGTCCTGCGCCCTAGAACACGGCCCTGCAATAATGTCCGTATCCGCCGTAACGACGCACCCCTACGCCGACATCCTAAGAGAATTTCCCGAGGTTTTCAAGCCCGCGCTCCGACACTCGCCAGTTTCCCCGTCCAAGCATGGAATCTACCACCACATCACAACGACAGGACCTCCCACTCACGCCAAATTCCGCCGCCTCCCGCCCCAGAAACTGAAGGATGCCAAACGCCCCTTCGAGGACATGGAACGTATGGGTATCTGTAAGAAAGCATCGAGCCCCTGGGCATCACCCCTGCACATGGTAAAAAAGCCGGACGGGTCCTGGAGACCTTACAGCGACTACAGGCGCCTCAACCTCATCATAACACCCGATCATTACCCGCTGCCCAACATGCAGGACCTAATGAACGCATTGCATGGCGCGAAGTATTTTACCAAGATGGACCTCCTCAAGTCTTATTTCAAGGTCCCCGTATTCCCGGAAGACATCCCGAAAACTGCCATTGTAACGACGTTTGGATCCCACACCTTCGCATACTCAACCTTCGGTCTACGCAACGCCGGGGCGACCTTCCAACGACTAATGGATAGCATTCTGGGTGACCTACTTTTCTGCGTCTGCTACGTCGACGACATCCTGATATTCTCGAAAACCAAGGAGGAACACCGGACCACGTCCGCACCGTCCTCAAACGCCTACAGGAGAACGGCCTGGTCGTACGTTTCGACAAATGCACGTTCAGTGCGGAGGGAGTGGATTTCCTTGGTCACCGCGTATCCTCGTGCGGGGTAAAACCCATGACAACCAAGGTCGACGCCATCAGAAAGTTCCCGATACCTACGACCATCCGCCAACTTCAGGAGTTCCTGGGGATGGTCAATTACTACAGGCGCTTCATCCCCAACATCGCACAAACCCTGTCACCCCTCGACGACGTCCTGAAAGGAAAAGCGAAAAAACTCGAGTGGGGTTTGCCCCAGCAATAGGCATTCGCCCGGACGAAGGATGCCCTTGCGAATGCCACCACCCTGGCTCATTTCGACGATAACGCGCCCCTGCGACTAACAACCGACGCCAGCAACGTCGCCTGTGGGGCTGTGCTGGAGCAACTCGTCGATGGTTCTCCTCGACCGCAGGTATTCTTCAGCAAGAAATTGAAACCCACCGAAACAAGATACAGCACCTTCAATAGGGAACTCCTCGCCGTCTACCTCGCCGTCCGCCACTTCAGGCACATCTTGGAGGGTACTCCCTTCACAATCGCGACGGACTATCAACCCCTCGTACACGCTTTCACGAAATCGACAGACGCATGGTCCTCCCGACAACAACGTCATCTCGCATCAATTACCGAATTCGGGTGCACCATACGTTACGTCCCAGGAAAGAAAAACCCAGTCGCGGACGCCCTTTCAAGGATTGAAATTGACGCAATCCACCTGGGAATCGACTACGCCAATCTCGCAACTGAGCAACGCACCGACCGAGAAGCACAGGATCACCTGACGGGGCCATCCGCGCTCGAGATAAGTGCGATTCCCCTCGGACTAGCAGAAGTAACTATCCTTTGCGACACCAGCACAGGCCGCCCACGTCCCTGGATACCAGCCTCTTGCAGAAGGAAAATATTCGATATCATCCATGACTTTTACACCCCTCAGGACGCACCACCGCTCGCCTTCTGTCTGAAAAGTTTGTCTGGCCTTGGATAAAAAAGGACGCCCGGGAATGGGCGAAGTCATGCATCAACTGCCAGTCAAGCAAGGTCATCCGTTACACCGAATCGGGGGTAGACGATTTTCCCCAGCCAAAAAGACGTTTCGGTCATATACACATCGACGTCGTGGGACTATTGTCCCCTTCTGGATCTGCTCGCTACCTACTTACGATCATCGATCGCTCCACGAGGTGGTTGGAGGCATCGCCGATGACCGAAGCTACGACTCAAGCATGCGCCGAAGCCCTCCTGTCAAGCTGGGTGAGCAGGTTTGGCGTTCCTGACGACATCACGACAGACAGAGGCTTGTTTTCCTCTCAGAAATATGGCTCGTTTTGGCGAACCTGATGGGAACAACGCTCCACAGCACCATGGCATAAAACCCCGCGGCAAACGGCATGGTCGAAAGAACTCACCGCGCCCTCAAGGCGTCCCTGATGGCGAGCTGCACCGACGTGGACTGGAAATCACGGCTTCCTTGGGTACTCCTCGGCCTTCGCACCGCCCCTCGCGCAGACGGCGAACCTTCGCCCGCCCAAAAGGTTTACGGGGAGGCGCTCGCAGTTCCTGGCGAATTCTTTCCCTCATCAACCGACGACACGCAGCTGGATCACCTAAGGGACATCGCCAGGAAGTTCAGGCCAAGTCTCAAAACTTACCAGGACAGAACCAAGCACTTCAAGCCAAAAAGCCTGGATGACTGCGGGTACGTTTTCGTCCGTGTCGACGCTCATCGACAACCACTAACTAGACCTTATCAAGGCCCCTACCGGCTAATTAAAAAGACAACGAAAGCCTTCCTTCTCGACGTCCATGGCCAAGAGGACTGGGTCTCAATAGACCACGTGAAACCAACGTTTCTCGAAGGAAGCGACACCACCTCCGCCGGACCTGGCAGATCCAGAGTTCCACCTCAAAACAAGGCGCCCAACGAAAGAAAAATCATCAAACGACGACAATAGGAAGAGATCCTTACGCCTCTCCGTTCAAAAACAAGAGGAACCCTCCGACGCCCGAAAAGATACGAAGATTGATCATCAGCCCTCTACGCCGCCTGATGTCTGGGGAGGGGGGGGGGGAGTACTTGTAAGGACACCGCTCCCTTCGTCGTCCAGAAAATCGACAAACTATTTATTTATTTGAATTCTCCTTTCGTCACACCGTGGTTTGCCATGTATATATGTTCCACTCTATCAGAGCTACGTTTTGATATATGTATCATTTCATTACATGTTTCTGTTAACTCATAATTCGTTATATTTGTAAGTGTAAGAAAACACATATTTTGGCGGGCACTTCAATCTGATTTGGTGCCAGCGCCATCCTACCTTTCCGTCCGCACCTTGTAATATACTCCTGTGCACATTTGAATAAAGTATCAGTTGATCTCGGTGATGCTTGTCTCACTGTCCTTACACAACCTTTTACTTCGGTTCTTTGTCAGGGGATACGAGCAAAGCAATGAAATAATTATTCGTAATCGATAAAATACATAATTTGAAAAATTAAATATATTTCATAAAAGAAATAATTCAAATATTATCATCCCCCCAAAATAACTCAAAATTCAAGTCTGAACTAGACCTTACACGAAGACAAACTAGTATTTCAAAAAAATAATACAATCCCTTTTTTTTCACCGGGAATCAATTCAAGAAAACAATAAATTTTGACAATTAATGAAAAAAGTTTGTCCCTTCAAACCGTCCGCTATAGTGTTTGATATAACAACTTTAAAAAATTGAAAATCGTTTTATTGTTTCTATGCATGCAGAAACATATCGTACATTCTCTCCAGACGTTTCAGCCAATTATTTAGAATAATGAAGATAAAGCGGTCTTTAAATGATGATGTCATCTTTACTGCGTCGTCTGCATGACTGAGTTTGACAGAAACGTCTTTACATGTTTAGGGATTTTTTCACTTATATTTCGAAATCTCATAGGTCTGGCAGAGATGGAAGGCATAGGTAGAGGGTAGGCGAACGCAAACTGCGATCTACGAACAGAGCAGACAGAGTTTCCAAAGACGTATAAAAGTTACATTACATGTGTATTTCTTTACTTGCAGTTCGTATATACATTGTTTTCACAACGTCCTTGTGAACTTTATAGCAAGGCCAATGTTACCTATGGTCAAAGAAAGAACAAAATGTAAGCAGAGAGTAACAAAAAAGAACCAAAAAAAATAAAAAAAGAGGGAAACATGAAAGAGAGTACAAAGCTTGAACATTCTAAATAAAACTCTGGCAACAATGAGAGGCCGCTGGCAACTCATGACCCCCTTACATCAGGTCTATTAGTAAAATTAGGGTTTAAATACCTCGTGTAGGGAGCCTTCATGTAAGAATAAACAATAAAAGTACAAAGTAAGGTTATCATAATAATGTTATCTTGACT
>NC_090744.1:86751475-86756475 GCF_036898095.1 Palaemon carinicauda | reverse complement strand
AGAGAGAGAGAGAGAGAACAACCATTCGTTCCCGAAAGTTTCCGTGTCTTTCATCTTTATGGTTTCCGTCGATATGCACTGAAATTTAAGAACGAGGAAAGTACAATATCCCACTCTCTCTCTCTCTCTCCTCTCTCTCTCTCTCTCTCTCTCTCTCTCTCTCTCTCTCTCTCTCTCTCTCTCTCTTTTTATTCGAAAAGAATGTTTTTCTTTTGTTTGCTTTTTAATTCGCAAAGAATAATTTTCTTTTGTTGTTTGCATATAAAAGATTTACTGAACGACATAAAATTATTCCGAGACATTTGCTCTCAGGCACAAAAGGATTTACTAAGAGAAATATAAATTTGGTCAAGAAAAAGCCAACAGTGAGAGGAAGCAAAGAAGCAGGAAAGCATGACTTCGCTTCAATTGTTCTGGAAATGATTGTCAGAATTCTGCCGAGGTTGAAAAGGTGAGTAGAAAAACCGTAGAGCATACTGAGAGTTTTAAAGACTGCAGGGCTTACTAAGAGTTTTTAGACTAATTTGAAAAGTAAAATTGAGCGGAAAGATATGGCAAAGATTGTTGCTATGGAAGGTGAAAGAATGAAGATTTTTTTCTTTTTTTTTGGGGGGGGGGGTTAGGTATTTGGTAATAAATGTAATGGGGGCCAATAAAATGAGACAAGAGGTGGGTCTGTGAAGAGGCCAGAGAGAATGAGAAATTGAGCAAGTAAAAACGGCTGGGAGGAAATTTGGGTTAGAAGCAGAAAGCGGGTGAGAAGGGCATTGTGATAGGGATAAAGGACAAAATTAAAGCTTTAGCAGTTGATTGTTTGTTGAGAAAATATCGTGTCAGAAGAATTATGAGGGTAAGAAATAGAAAGGTTTTTAGTGGGTTTGGCGATGTAGAAAGGAAGTCACCAAAAATTTATGAAAATACAGTATAATCAGTTGAAAATATTAGAAAGTAGGAGAAAAGGAAGACAGAAAAACAGAAAATTAGAAAAAAACAGAATGTTCAAAATGTTACTAAGGAATCTTTAATGAAGGTGAATGGAGAAGGTAATTTTGCCGAAGATTTTGCATATTGTGTTAACTACCGATTAACTGTGAAAGGATTACTATTGTTCCGATCATTAGGTCAGTTTATGTATGTGTGTTATTACCTCGAGTAATTCAAGTTGTATAGTGTAGAAAGCTATGTACATGCATATGTGCATGATTACTCAGTGGAACATCGGAATGCTATCATAATGAAAGATATCGGCGTCAATGACCTTCGATGTCAGGATGAAAGAAAATTCCAAATTAATCAATCAATATCATTTAAAGCCAACAGCCTAATTGCAAATTATCACACATTGCTACTGTGATATAATCAATTTTATTTTTATTTTCATTCCATTCATGGAAGCCTGTTGGAAACGTCTTTGGCTCACGATCTACTAGTCTGGGGTTCCGGTCTCGCTAGTAGTTTCTCCTACCTGCTGAATCATCTGCAGCCATTTTGAGGCCATCCCTAATCCTAGCTTTGGTAGAGACCGGTCTTGGTCGCTAAGCAAATGTAAACTTGTGCCATTCATGATCGACCTTTAAACCTTTACCCTATAGCCTACGATTTAGTCAATCATATAAACTAGATATATCTAGCAACAGTAACGAATATGACAACTAAATTAATCGGGGAATAAATGTTTTTGGTGCATAGTTGTGAAACGTTTCGGTTATACAGTATATGTTAAAGAGAACTATCCTTTGTGGAATATTTTTCATTATTCATTCCTCTTTACATCTAAGGTATTGTTGGTTATTTTTCTATTCTGTATTTTTTTTTATTAATAATTACAGAAATCTCTATTTTCCTTTCGTTTATACTTAACGGTATTCAGTATAATGGAGGCTTCATCTGCGATGTTACAGACCTCTCTTACTTGCACTAAATAAATAAATAAAATAAATAAATAAATAAATAAATAAATAAATAAATAAATAATAATAATAATAATAATAATAATAATAATAATAATAATAATAATAATAATAATAATAATGATAATAATAACAATAATAATATCTTGCAATAAAACGTTTACGTTATAAACATTAAAATATGCCCATCTAAAACACCAATAAAACATTGCAATAATGGATGAGCTATGATATAATTTATCATTTTTATTGGAATGTTTTACTAGTATTTTAGATGGACATGTTTTGATGTTAATAACGTAAACGTTCTATTGCAAAATATTTTGCCATTATTATTATTATTATTATTATTATTATTATTATTATTATTATTATTATTATTATTATTATTATTATTATTATTATTATTATTATTATTGTCTAGCAACTTAGGACTGACATCAAGAACAAAGTAAAAGATATCAACCAATCCTGGCAACCAGATATTATTCTAGATCCCCTCTTGTATTCCTTCTGTATCTTGCTCACAGGCTCTAACGACCTGACAGTATTGACTGTGTGCCACCAAGAGTTCAGTGTCTCATGCAATCATTTGGACAAAACATAGTGTATGCAGTGACATGTGGCAAAGTCAAGACACCCACAAACATTGCACTGTCCTTCAGTGTTAAGTCTTTGAAAGGTTGAGGATGTTTATCAGCTAAGATAAGCATCTTCAACCGCCTCGGGTATTGTGTAGAATACTCACAGATGAAGGAGATTGACACTACCCTCTGCAAGTAGAAGCTGTCTACATCAGGAGGTGATCCCCCGCTGCCAAGCAACATTTTTCCTAATCTCTTCACAACCTTGGCCTGGGACAACATGAACCGTCTAGAAGAAACACCGAGTGGTAAAGGTATGTCACATAGGGTGAATGGCATTGTTGTGCAGGAAAAAAAGACAGTCTTAGTCCCTGAACAACGCAGGCCTACTGTGGCTAGAACAAAAAAAAGGGGAGCATTGATGCACTTTTGCTGATGCTGCCAGTGTACAACGTGGGGGGAATGGATAGACTCACCAATGACCAAGACCACTGAAGTTGTTACTGGAATTTAGATCTAGCTTACCAGGCAAAAGAATCTTGTTTGGATCATGAGCTGCATGGTGTAAGAAAAAGATCCGTCAGAGATCAGATGGATAGACTTCAACTTCAAGAACTGAGAGGAAGTGGCAGTCCACACTTAATAAGATTCTTAAGCAATCACTCCACATCCTGCAGTCACTGGGCCTGGCTAAGATTGAAATTATATTTGACCAGACATTATATGCAAAGGCTGTCGAGATCACCTTGAAGGACCCTGAACATTTAAGAAGCATCATCATCAGGATGGATGCTTTTCATACCATCTTCACCCTTGTAGCAACCATAGGGAAGTGCTTTCAAGATGCTGGCCTCCATAATCAGTGAGTGGAATCTTGGGTAATTGCACAAGGGTCAATTTGAAGTCATTGTGGAAGGCATGAAGTACAATTGAGCAGTAGAAATGGGCTATGAGACCTTTTTGTTTTTGCACCTTATGTAGAAAGGGTGTCTGGCCTGGTTAGAAACTAGAAAAATCGACAACATGGTACAGATGAAAGAGTCTATGAGTCAGTGACATCTTTTCCAAGGGCATACCCAAAGTAATCTGGAACAGATCCTGAAGAACCCCTTTTGCACATGTAACTTGAATCTCTCTGAGGAATACAGAGGTGTTTAGACATGGCAGTGAATTCAAAGGATTCTGGGTGACCTACATAGATGTTGTGGTGATCTTCTTAAGCTTTACCTGTGCATCCAGAGAAGAGGCGTGGATCCTCCAACAGTCACGTATCCAAAGCATGATTCTATGCTGCTTTGCACATGAAAGTGTCAAATATGTTACGTACTTGTCATACTACTTAGCTCAGATGAGCCAACTATCTATAAAACACCCATATGTTCATGCTGAGTTCATGGCAGGAATATTTTCGGTGCAGCTGTGATCAGTGATCCCATTTGGCCGTATTCCTGTGGTCCAGAATACTAAAAAGACAGTACAGAAGGATATGCAGACTGCTCGGGGAACAAAAGGCTTTAGTCTTAAACCAGGAGCCGTCATAAAGTATTACATTACGCAGACATGCAGAAACAAATACCTTGGACAGCTCAGAAAAAGGACAGGAGGGAGCACCCCAAAAGTAAGTCATCCTCATCTCCAAACTGAAAGGCAGAAGAAAGTTGAGCAGGATTTAGAGGTCTTGACATACATGAAGTAGAATAATTGGCTCAATTACTTGTCTTCAGAAGAGGAAGACCTGCTTAGCCTATCCAGTGGCACTGTAGTACCCCGTGAAGTCAGCAGAGACTTACTGCGAGCTAATATAGTATGAGATGCAGTATACTATGAATTGAAAACAAGACTAGACGAGGATCAGCAGGAGGAATTCTATGTCAAATTGTAAAAAGCAAGGAGAGAAGATTTTTGCCAACGCCAGTATCAAATGCAAGTCCTAGAATTCACAGGATATTGCTCTGAAGGCAGACAGGAACTTATTTAACAACAGGATCTTGGTTGTTGAATGCCAGCAGGCGAACATGAAGTATGTTCTAGCCTACTTCATAGGTTCATTGCCATGGGCATTGGTAAATACTGATGGGATGCTATGAAAAAAGATTGTCCTTGCTATAAAATTTATAGCAAGGACAGCCTAGTTCTATAATAGAGACCTAGAAAGGAATGTGTCTGCAGTGGAACAGATTCCAACCCCATCTGCAACCCTCACTGATGGGATGGGCTTGATTCAGAAACTGAATGGAAACAACAAGACCTTTATACAGGTGACAGAGCTGGCCTTTACTAACATCCTTCATGATTCATGAAAAAGGATAAAAGAAGTGAATTGATCTTATCTTTGACATATACTTTTGCAACTTATTTAAACAAGCTGAACTGTCAACCACGGTGACGAGTGCTCTCCACTCCAATAGGCTAGCTTGTGGAAATCATGTGCAGCAGTGGAGGAAATTCCTGTCTGGATCTTCAAACATGACCTCTATAATCAAGTTCATGACCAACGAGTGGAAAC
>NC_090744.1:86743975-86746475 GCF_036898095.1 Palaemon carinicauda | reverse complement strand
GTCATGCCTTTTGCAACATTAGCTGACTTTAACACTTCTTTGTTCTTAAGGAAAGTTGAAATTGTCAATTTTGTTAAGCCGTGTTGTGCAGCAAGACCCGAAACACTAATGCCATTTTGAAATTTGGCGATTATTTTCTTTTTTTAGTTCAATTGTCGTTCTCACTGTCTTCCTCTTCTCTTTCTGTTCACTTATTGTTTTCTTAGGACACATAATGAACAGCTAGAGTTAATAAAATAAAGCAAAAAAATTCAGATTAGCGCAAACTAAAACACAAGAGAATACCTGAGTCTTCCTTCGATGGCTGGCTGGCTCAAATTGACACTATGAAGTTGGCGGGGAACGCTTTTCGGACCGTTTCGGATCGACTTGGCTGGTCGAGTTCCGAAAATTATTTTGAATTTGAAGACATTTTGAACCGGAATTTTTGTTGTTGAATATAGATTTGTTCGAGTTGTGAGTTGTTCGAGTACCGAGGTTCCATTGTACATTTTTCTACAGACCATCCATGAATTTTGGGCTTGATCCCTCTGATGTGAATCTTAGAAAATCTTATATCAGTGACAGTTTTGCCAATTCCCAGAAAATTTTAACAAATTAAGTATCTAAACCTATGTTTTGGAGGTCAAAGATAACGAATTTTATAAATTTGATTTAATTTGATTCACTATGGCATCATAAATATGGTAATTATTTCTAAAGTTTCCATAAAATTTGATTGGCTTATTGGGTAAACATGTATAACATCCATTAGGTTACTGCCAAAAACAGTGAAAAGGATGTTTAGCATGTAATTAAAGCTATATGACTGGTATTTCATGACTCCTGCTTCCCGAAATATGTAAATGTCCTGATTAATATGCAAATGGAAAGGACGCAATAACTGAATATGCTCTTTTTTCTTACTTTTCAAGTAGATTATGACGACAGTAGTTGGAAATCAACTATGGAAGCTGCACAGCTCTCAGTGACCGATGTTGAAAATGCTGTTTTTGACAGAGAAAATGTGTCATGTTCCAAGAAAAGACACAAGAAAAAAATATTTGTACACCAAATGGATGAGAATGAATACGGGAAGCAAGTGACATTCTAAATGACTCTGTGATGAACTGTATCAAACTTGTGGCTGCAGACACTGGCTTTTACTATCATATGTCGAACAAATGCTACAAGAAGAATAAAAATTTAACTTTACTGTGATGGATTCATTAACGTGAAGAACTGCAGAATGTTTTGCCATCATCATTAGGGACACCAAGAACTACAAAGCATATTCAATCGACTGCACATTCATCACAGAGCCCTATCAATAAACGTAGTGTGATTTACCATATGAACTGCATTATTTGCCATCAAAAGACTCACAATCAAGAATTCAACTAATTTGGTATATCTGAGGATAATCTAGCTACGTCTCTCCTGGAAGCAGCAAACTATTTTCAGGATGTTTGGTAGTATTTGTGATATCCAGGATGAACATGTAGTTTTTAGAGCCGACTTGTACTACCATAATCCTTTCATGACGACATGCCTTCAGAAATACTCAAATGCTTCACATACGACTGATGATCTACGAACGTTGAATGTCAAGGAATGCGCCTTGAATAATACTATGCCGGAGTTAGAAGGAGGACTGAATGGTGGAAATGGAGTTGAGCTTAGTGCAATCAAAGACAATTTAAATAGACTTGTTGATGAAGAGAATCAATTTCGAAATAGAGATGTCAAGGTATATTTGATCTACAATTTGGTAGCAGCATGGATTTCACCTGCCCTGACGTCATGAGTAAAATTCTGATGATTTATACTTTATAGTGTTACATGCAATAGACCAGGTATATACATTTCAATAATCATGCACAAGTCTGTACTAGTTTGTTAAGAAATAGTCTTGAAAATCATGACTTTGACTTTGATGACAGATTTGGTGATAACAAAGACCTTAGACATACCTGCTTTAGTATTAGCATACCAGAACCGATAATTCATTTTCTGGACTATTGGTACAGTTTTAATCTAAAGACATACCCAAAAGCAGCTGTAATTGCAATGATGGACATGGTACCTACCGAAAATGACAGAGATGATGAAGAGTAAAGTGAGGAAGATGAACAAGAGCATTTCGATCAGATTGCCTCTGGATATCTCTCCACTTAATGCTGGAGAAAGATACAAGCTTTGTTCTAGACTATGTATTACATAAATCACTGTGGAAAGAAAAGAACTCTGATGCATACAATGAATGCTGAACCAGCTCACAGTCTTGGAAGTGGTGAAAAAAATCCTCAATAAAATCTTGAATTACTAAGGCCTTTTATTCACTTAAGCTGAACTGCAACGATACCAATATGGAAAGAACTTATACCGCACAGCAGAATAAAGATATTATTGCTTTGTCAGCCCACTTTAATCCTGGACAACTCACATCAGCAGGTCCAGATAGCTGAGATCATGAAGATGCCAATGTATCTGAACATGACACAGTTTGTGCTCGATAACA
>NC_090744.1:86696475-86738975 GCF_036898095.1 Palaemon carinicauda | reverse complement strand
ATATTAAAAACTTAATCTCGAAATTTTTTATTTCAAAGAATTCGCAGTACTTGTTAATTAATTTAGAAGTATCCAAATATTTTTATATCCTATTTTCTCTACTAGAGCCTCTTCTTTAAAGTGCAATTACATCTTTCAATAAACGCAGTTTTGAAGAAAACGCACGTAAAAATAAATTTAAAATACTCGTCGATACCAAATATTAAATGGAGAAACCAAAAATTATTTTCCTTAACTTCGATTTTTAAACGCCAATAAGATGCTGTGGATTAACTCTGAAAGTAAATTATCTTGCACACGTACCACAAAAACCCACACTAACTCACACACACACACACACACACACACACACACACACACACATATATATATATATATATATATATATATATATATATATATATATATGTGTGTGTGTGTGTGTGTGTGTTTGTGTGTGTGTATGTCTGTGTGTCTGTGTGTAGAAAGATAGCTAGACTTCAATCAACCAAAAGAGAAGGCAGGCTTTAGAAGTGGGTATTCAACAACTGACCACATCCATGTAGTTAGATAGTTCAAGGAAAAATGACAAATCACTCTATATGACATTTAGGTTTTGAGAAAGCTTTTGATTATGCCAAAACTTCAGCAATAATGAAAACCCTTCAAAAACAAAAATGAATATTAATCTTATGTTAGAGCTCTCAAAGATATGTATATAAGCAGTATATTCAGCAATCCTAAATGTACAATAAGCTAGGAAGAAAATTTTGATTGAGAAACCAGTTAGACAGGGAGATCCCACCTTTCTCATACTATTCACATCATGCTATTTTTCTCTGTTGGAGCTCTTGGGCTTACAGCATCCTGCTTTTCCAACTAGGGTTGTAGCCTACATATAATAATAATAATAATAATAATAATAATAATAATAATAATAATAATAATAATAATAATAATAATAATATACGCAGTCTTTTTTTAAGTTTAATTGATTCTCTAACTTTTAATTTATCAATTTCAACTATAGGTGGGATCACCCACAAACACACACACACACGCACACACACAGACACACACACACACACATATATATATATATATATATATATATATATATATATATATATATATATATATATATATATACATACATATATATATATATATATATATATATATATATATATATATATATATATATATATATATATATATATATATATATATGTATATATGTTGTATGGTTATTGCACCACAGCACAACTGCTATCTAAACCCTGGCTTTTCTAACCTTCCTTGATACAAGTTCATCAATGGCCTCAACATAGGATTTTTGCTCAGTTATGGTGTGATTTATACTGGTCATGTCCATACCGTTAAGGTGCTCCTGTGACATAGTAGAGCTCAGGTAGGATATGATGAGTTTAAGTTTTGAAAAGGTTCTCTCTGCCTCAGCAACTGTGACTGGAAGAGTGATACCAATTCATATTAAGATATATTTTAGAGAGTTGTCTTTCATGAATAAATGTCAGTAAATCAACCTTGGTCATGGGCTTTGATGGCAAGTCATGCAAGTTCTCTGCCATCTAAGTCAGAATGTCCTCGTAACTATAGTGTAGTACCTAGGTTTTCACACTGTTCTATCTGCTCCTCTAATGTGTGACTGGAAATGTGTCAGCACTCCAAAATTCTTTCCTAAACTTTCACACTTAGAAAATCTTTCTTGAATAGCTAATGTTGCAGTTTCAATCACTGCATTAAAAAATATCACTCACAACTTTTTCAAAGCATGGGTTAAGGGCTGATCAAATGATTCATAGGTGAAGTTCTGCTTAACGAACCTCATTTTTTTTTTTTATTTTTTTTTATTTTTTTTTTTTTATTCACATACAGTATATCTCGTGTTGCCATTTATGCAGTTACAAAACTTGTACTCCTGTAGCTTTGGCAACTCCTCTTTTTTTCTCTAGAAGATTTAATTGAACATTAACTTGCATGGAGACTGCATTAACTTGCTCACATAATGAATTTGCTGAAGGTTTAGAAGAGTGTTTGGCTATCTTTGGCGGCCACTGACCGTCAAGACCTTGGAAATATACGAAATGGTAGTTTAGTCATTCATCGTTCCGGAACATAAAGAATCTATACCTAATTCACAAAATTAACTTCGTATCCTGATTATTATATGAATTAGAGCCACTTAATGTGTTTGGTGAAAATCGGGCTTTTTGGGGTAGGGGGAAATTTGACTAACATTTAACCTCTCACCGATCAAAAATTGTACTTGATTTAAAGATTAGAAATGTTTTTGCTGAAAGTACCCCATAAGTATGATTTTCAAAAAGTTTGGCCTCTTCACCTTGAATAATAGTATCTCAGGAGGCTTTCAAAATTTTGGTGGCCTTCAAGCTGAGAGGGAATTAAAAAAAAATGCAGAAAAAAAATGCATTCTAGTAATGAAAAATGTAAGTAACATAAAAACATAGTATTTATTTATCGGCTATGTCTTAACAGGATAAACAGAGATAATCTTTCACTCTAAGATTGTTTCTTGGTTGGTTATTTTATCAACACGGAATACTTGCATTTCCGCCTAATGGCACTGAACATAATTGCATATTGACCTCTATAGAAAAAACTTACCAGGTACAACAGTTCTACCCATCTTTCCTTAATATTGCCATCATATGTAAAAGGAGAATGTATGGTTTAGCTGTAAAAGAGAAATTAACACAGACAATACCCCAGAAAATCCTATATATGAAATCTAATTTTGAGAAGGGAAATAAAAAAAAGATCAAATTTTTAGATAGAACGTTGGCGTTCATTTCGTGAATGCCAACAGTTCGGGTAAACAATATTATGAAACTTTTATATTATTCGAATGTTTGTGGGACTCGGACGAAAGAAGACGTTAAGTTATGGGATTCTTGTTTGCATTTTCGCTTCTGCCTATTTTCCGCAGGAATATATTCAATTCTTTTTCAGTGGAGAGATTAAAACGAAGTGGGGAAAGGAGAGAGAGAGAGAGAGAGAGAGAGAGAGAGAGAGAGAGAGAGAGAGAGAGAGAGAGAGAGAGAGAGAGAGAGAGAGAGAGAGAGAGAGAGAGAGTATGATCAATTAATTGGTTTAGAAAAAAACTGCTCCCCTTTTTATTGTACGATTCAAAGACGCACAAAGCTTAGTCGAAGAGGTGGAGAGCTTGAGAGATTGGCTAGGAAATTTTGGGAAGACTTAAAATAAATAATTTTCATATTAAAAAATTCATCTTGAAAGTTTTCATTTAAAAGAATCCTACGGTGTTAATTTCTCAGACTTGTTAATTAATCTAGAAGTATCCAATTATTTTTATAACATTTATTTACCACTAGAGCCTTTTCATTGTAGTGCAATTATATCTTTTAATAAACGCAGTCTTGAAGAAAAATCACGTAAAAAGTGATTCAAAACACTTGTCGATACCAGATAGTAAATAGAGAAACCAAAAATTAGTTTTCTTATCTTCGATTTTTAAACCTTGTGGATCAGTTATGAAAGTAAATTATCTTGCATACGTACCACAAAAACACACACACTTACATACACTCACACATACATACACTCACACATACATACACAAACACACACACATACATATATATATATATATATATATATATATATATATATATATATATATATATATATATATATATATATATATATATATATATATATATATATATATATATATATATGGATTAATATCAACACAACATCGTGTTCAAATAGAAATAAATTTCTACCTCATACCTGGGATCGAATGCTAGCCCCTTCTAATGAAAGGCCAGGTCGAAACCAACCATGTCACGAGAGCCCATAAAAGATATTGGAAGCTGACCGCTACCAGCTGTCCGAGGATTTACCTGGCGAGACATCAGTCTCTTACCAGCGAGTTTTACCCAATATCCCGGGCCACCACGTGACACAATTGGTAGTAATTCATTCAAATCACCCATAATGAATCAATAAGGATTAATATCAACACAACATCGTGTTGAAATAGAAATAAATTTCTACCTCATACCTGGGATCGAACGCTAGCCCCTTCTAATGAAAGGCCAGGTCGAAACCAACCATGTCACGAGAGCCATAAAAGATATTGGAACCTGACCGCTACCAGCTGTCCGAGGATTTACCTGGCGAGATATCAGTCTCTTACCAGCGAGTTTTACCCAATATCCCGGGCCACCATGTGACACAATTGGTAGTAATTCATTCAAATTACCCCTAATGAGTCAATATGGATTAATATCAACACAACATCGTGTTCAAATAGAAATAAGTTTCTACCTCATACCTGGGATCGAACGTTAGCCCCTTCTAATGAAAGGCCAGGTCGAAACCAACCATGTCACGAGAGCCCATAAAAGATATTGGAACCTGACCGCTACCAGCTGTCCGAGGATTTACCTGGCTCGCATTTTTCTTCTTTCATTAGTAACACGCCAGTAAATGTGCTATGTTAGTCATTGGTAGGGAATGACTAACATAGGAAAATACGAGCAATAGAAAAGGTCAATTGCAAAATTAATGCTACTGAGGGACCGATTATCTTTAATGAAACTTGCTTGAATAGTCTACTCCCAAAGTGGATGACCATAGAACAGAGGCTATGACACTACCCGAGACTGCAGAATAATAGTTTGATTTTGGAGTGCCCTTCTCCTAGAGGAGCTGCTTACCATAGCCAAAGAGTCTCATCTACCCTTACCAAGATGGAAGTATCCACTGAACTATTACAGTGCATTAGTTAACCCCTTGAGTGAAGAAAAATTGCCTGGTAATCTCAATGTTGTCAGGTGTATGATGACAGGAGAATGTGGAAAGAATAGGCAAGACTATTCGGTATATGTGTAGGCAAAGGAAAATGAGCCGTCACCAGAGAGTGGTATCCATTGTAGTACTGTCTGGCCAGTCTGGCTACTATAACGGTTGTATCTTAACAGGTGGTTGATGCCCTAGAAAATTTACTTACCATGTAAGAAAAAAAAATGTGCGTGAACAGGACATAAGATAAAATTAACAGATAATAGATTATCATTAAGAATAGCAGAATGGGTCCCTAGAGATTGCAAAAGAAGCAGTGGAAGTTAGAGTACGCAATCGATTGACGAACTAAAAAATTTTGTGAGTATAGACTGGCATTGAAAGACCATAAACAGATGCGAGTGAAAGGATATGTCTGAGGCATATGTTCTGCAGTGGACTAGCAATGGCTGACGATGGTATATAAGTGTGTGTATATATATATATATATATATATATATATATATATATATATATATATATATATATATATATATATATATATATATCTATCTATCTATCTATATATATATATATATATATATATATATATATATATATATATATATATATATATATATATAATGGATTTTGAGCGAAGAGAAAAATCTATCTTTGGGTGAGATCACCATGTCGTCCTGATGGAAGTTCCTAAGGTAGCTTCAAAAGGATATATTATATACTACAGTGATATTCCCAGAGAATTACCCTTCGGGTCCCAGAATTCTAACTCCTAGAGCGAATATCCTTAAATTTTCTCAAGGATATCGCGTATATCAGAGAACGCATTCGTGACACGCTTCGAGGGGGGACGTGGCAAAAGAATAGAAGGGGGCCGTAACAAGGTTACCCCCGTTCCCGTACTACTATTGACAACCACCCCAGCGCCATTCCCAGGATGGCGGACATTCCTTGTAGCATTGAGCGTGGAGCTACAGATACAGTATATCAGGGAGGGAACTGTGAAGATCTTTTCTTTTAAGAAAGAAGGGTGGGTCCATCAGGATGACATGGCAATCTCACCCAAAAATAGATTTTTCGCTTTGCTCAAAATCCGTTTTTTGGGCTCAAGCTATGTCGTCCTGATGGAAGTATACCAGAGCATTAATGTATCTGTGGATTTTCATCAGTGCCTTAACCTTGGGACAACCCTTCTATGATCATTTGGATCAATCGAGACAAATGACGTTACCGTTATCCGTCAGTATCACTAATCATCTCCGATGTTAGTGCTTCCTGCCCCCTACAGGGAAGAATCATTCTAGACGGTAGAAAGGGGGGTCTCAAGGTAAGCATACATTGTATGGACAAACATAAGAATACACCAGATGAACAAACCGTCTTGTAGTTTGTGAAAATTACCAAATACTTAACAGTGTTTCTTAATTCCATTGTTTGTGAGCATACAAATATATAAAAGTACATATTCTGGACTATAAACATGCAATTGTTGGGCGAGTTAGGATGCAATTACATTCTAATAGACGTTTACTAGTAAGTAAAACGAATGTAGCATGATAACGGAATTATACATATAACCTGTACAGAGATTATCTTTCTTTCTTGGAAAGCAAGAAATGATGAGTGCCACTCTCAGTTTGAAGAGAATTAAAGACAAATTCTCTTCAAAATACCTGTAATGGTTACTTTTATCGGCACTGTGTACTACGTACACCGGCACTAGTGCCATCTATATAATTCCACACCTGGGATTTTGAAGAGCTAGTGTCACCATGGTAACACTTGATCAAAGGAGGTCACCCTAAGAGCGATGACCTCCTCTCCCTTTAATTGACAGTCCCAGTCAATTAGCTGTTCATCGTAGGATTAGACGGCGGGTTAAGTATTCTACCCGATGTCACCACATACTGCTTCAGATCATGGACTTGATTAGCATATTGTTTGTAGAACACTGTGGATGATTCTCACCCAGTATATGTGCGAGTACATTTGAAGACCAAACCATTGACTGTCTATAACAGTAATTAGGGGGCAGGTTTTAATACGCTACCTGCCGCCACTACATAGTGTTTCAGTTCATGTACCTGTTTCGCATAGTGTTTGTAAAAGTCCATATACTGAAAGAAGTTCAGTGATGAAGCACTCTTTCTCGGATCATGACCTGCGTGAGTACTGTCAGGATCCGCTCTACTAATAAAGTAGGTGAGCTTAGCCCTCAGTTGTTTTAGGGATAAATTTGATCCAGAGGTTTTTCCTTTAAAGAGCTGTCCTCCCATGAAGTCTGAAGTTCTACGAAGATAGACCTTTAGACACTCTACTTGACATAGAGAGACATCTTCCTTCAGAGGGCAAACTCTCCAGGGACCCCACCTTTTGGTGGGTAGCTCATTCTTAGCGAGAAAGGATGGATCAGGGAAGAGATTCAGTTCTCCTGTTTCTGAGAACTGAATGTGGCCCTCATCCCTATAGAGGGCCACTATTTCACTAACTCTAGCCCCTGAGGCTATAGCGAACAGAAAAATAATTGTTCAAGGATGAGGCATAATGTAGGACCTTGTCCAAATACCAAGAGATGGGCTTTGGAGGTGCAGCAGGCCTAAGCCTCGCACATGCCTTTGGGATCTTAATAAAGATCTCGTTCGCCAAGTCTACTTGAAAGGCATATAGAAGAGGTCTAGTCAAGGCTGACTTGCACGTAGTTATCGTGTTGGCCGCCAAACCCTGGTTATGAAGATGGATAAAGAAGGACATGCAGAAGTTCATTGAAATCTCTCTCGGTCCTTTTGCTTTTACGAAAGCAACCCACTTTTTCCATGATGACTCATATTGTCTTCTAGTTGACTTAGACTTGTATTCCTCTAAGAATTCTATATTGCCTTTTGAGATCCCAAATCTTTTCTTAACCGCTAGGGCAAGAAAATCATGCAATAAAGGGTTTGGGTTCTCTATAATAAATTGAAGGCAACTAATCTCTGAACCTTCTGGAGTTGTCCCGCCTGGAAGGATCTCAGCATGTTGAGGACTCTCAGCAGGTAATCGGACGGGATGAAATGGAAATCATAAGTCTATCCCTTCCATTTCAGAGACAAGATGTTTATCATTTAAATTAGAGGATCCTTGTATGGGGATACATATCAAGGTAGTTCTATGACAGCGCTCATGATGAAGAGGTTGGATTGCAGTTCGGGGACTTGTTCCCATCTGGGAGAGAATAGGTCTGCGTCCGTGGACCATTCTAACTCTATCGGCCTGAGCCTGAGTAGAGCATCCATTATCACATTACGGATTGGTTGTATGTGAACTGCTGACAGGTGCCATCCCTTTAGGTGAGGGATGGCTAACTACACTTAAACTGTATGAGACGTTTCCTAGCATTGTTGATTGCAGCGTCTCGTTATCGCTTCAGAGTCCCAGATCAGCTGTAGACAATCTGATCTGCTTGGAGAGAGTTTCCCTACTCATGACTGGACTAACATGGTCTTGGGATTTCGGGCTTTGACCTTTGTTAGGGAAGCGATTAGGGAAGGACTGCTATCGGTCTTTTTAGGCCTCTTCGAGCAATTGATGCTTGTTTTTTCCAGGTTCCCAGCGCATCTTGCCGCCGTACTCTTAGCACAGGGCCTACCTTTATTGCGAACTGGAGAGAGAACAGGGTTCCTCCTAGTTCTCGTTTTGGGAATCTGAAATTTATATTTCATCCACGATGTTCCGGGGACCGGATCATTTCTTCGGATGTTCATAGACCAGCCACCTCGGGTGCTGCCCAGCCCAGCCTCTTGTCCAGGAACAATGTTGCCTGAACCTTTCTTAGGCTTAAATATTGCATGACTGTGTCTGCCAATTTCATGAAGGCAGCTAGGACTCTGTCTAGTCTGATGAGTATCTTCCCTAGGAAGTGCGTTACTTTGTGTAACCTGAATCTTAGATAGGAGGGGAAAAGGGTGATTGACTGGAAGCTGCCGATAGATGACTTTCAGGTCTGGTAAAACTATAGGCACCCTTTTCTGCAGCAGGATCCTTATGTTCAGGAGGATAAACCTCCTGGACTCGTTTCATTTGGACTTGATGAGTGGCGATAAGTCCTGAATGACTCTGAATTTTCTTGAGTCCTTCTCATAAACACACAACGGCCTTCCCTGGAATTTGGTGGACTAAAGTTTCCTTACCACCTGTATGCTCTAGAGCTCTCAGGTAAACTCCTCCGAGGGTTTTGGATAATCGGAGGAGTAGAGGCAATGGTGGCAGAGATATCTCCACCTCTCAACTTAGTCCCATCTTGATTAGGCCATGGACCCAAGGATCGAAGGTCCAGCGATCCTAAAGGAATCTTCCTCCTACTAGAAGCATTTCTATGCTTCAACTGATCAGTAGGAATCTTTTTTCGACCATCTGTCTGTGATGTCTCATTCACTACAACTGTGGATCGTTGTTGAACCGCTCAAAATGGATGTCCAGACCTCTCCATCTTCCTTTTAGGTTGGGGACCCACAACCTTAGAAGATTCTCTTTTTGAAAGGATGCCCCACTTTTGGAGAAGTCCTACTTTCTCCGTAGAGGCGTTCTTAATCACTTCCTTGACTACCTCGTCAGGAAAGAGGTTTTTACCCCAGATGTTGGAACATATTAGCTTTCTTATATCGTGTTTTGCTGTTGCATTAGCTAACACAAACTCCCTACATGATCTTCTAGCCTTTATAAAGGCATAAAGGTCTTTTACCAAAGTAGCCATATGAATTTTGGCTAAAACCTTAAGCATGTCTGGGGTATCTTGGTGAGCCGAACAGAACTCTGTAGTTCTGTAGAGATAAGGAGGCCGCAAGTCTCTCCTTTGTTTCTTGTTCGCCCTGTAAGAGAAACTCAGATAATTTTGGAAGATTTTCCTTAAATTGTCGACTGGCGATATCCGCCTCAAGTCTTCCTACTGAAAAGGTGAAATGGGCCTCCTTCCAGTTCTTCTCCTGTCTGGGAAATGCTAGTGACAGAGGCTCGCACTCTTTGAGTGTAGGACACGGTTTACCTGTCTTTCTTGCCTCAGTGACATATTTCAAAGCCTTCTCCGTAAAGGGGAATGAAATTGAAGCAGGAGCAAAGAAGGAAGAGTGCTTGTTACCCCGTGTGGATACCTTCGACACCGAGTAACCCGCCTTTTCTATGCAGCTTGATAGGATAGCCTGTGCTTTATCATTGTCGAGAATCATAACCTCCTTTGATTCCGTTCCTTTTTCTGATGTTGGTTCCTCCTTCAGTCTAATGAAACAGTTCGGGAAAGCGTCAAAGCTTGGCCAGAACTGGATTTTGTCCAAAGGAACAGCACCCATCTTCTCCGAGATGTAGAGTTTGCCGTTTAAAATCGGCATTAGCTCCGCAAACCTCCAGGGATTGGTTGTGGAGCATGTCAGAAGGTCTTAATTTACGAGACTTTTGTATGACCCTTTAGGAGCAACAAGTGGAGCTTTGCCAAGCTCTACCTTGCATTTCGCTTCCTGCTTTGTGCTCTGTTTGCACAAATTTTCTACTAGATTCTTGACTTGGGCCCATAACTAGTTCATTCCATCTAAAAGAGGGATAGAAGGCGGAGATATCGATGTCGTTGGCTCATGAGCCTGTTGGGACGGAGGCAATTCCAACCCGACATTCTCCCCTTCTTCCCGTGGGCGCTTTTTGCCCTCCTTCCAGAAGGTTATCTGGCCATCGGTAAACGTACCTCGTGTCTGGGGTATACTATTTCCTTACTCGCTGTTGGAAATAGTAACCTACGCATCTTGTCATTAGGCAGGTAAGGTCCCGGAGAGATTTTCTGAGAGCCTCTCACCCAGTTGCGTAGTTTGAAACAAGCTGCATCCCTAGTTTCCATCAACTTGGGATTCTTGAAACCTTCAGACAATAGGGCCTGACATACTTTGCAGGCCTGCGGGTTCCAATACTGCAGGTGACCGGAAATAAGATAACAGGGGGCATGAAATCTGCATGCATTATGTCCGTAAAAACACTTACTCTTAGTTTTGCAGAAGACTGCAACACATGACATCGGGCATTCCTCCTGTAAAGAAAGGAAAACAAAATGAGTATACGATTGATTAACTCACTGACAATCAATAAATCAAAAGTCATATCTTGACAGAATAGCTTAGGATAGCAAGCTATAAAGAAATAGTAGGAAACACATACTTGTGTATCCCTTGCAAGCAAATGCTGGTACCTCCTCTCAGTATTAAGTGATAGGAATTTCCTTTCAAGGGAATTGCAACTGAAAAAGGGGTTTTCTAACCCCTAGGAATAGGGAAGTGTATACTTCACTGTCCCTTTCATACTAAATACTGTGGGGTATGGAAGACCAATTTCTCAGTCAGCTTAACGAAGAAACACTATTCCTTCAACGTAAGAGCGGCTGCAGCATAAGCTCACATGAGGATACCCAAGATATGCTAGAAATAGTTACTGTATAATGATATCGTAGTTTTCTATTTGCAGTATGCACTACATTGTAATATACTGGCTAATGTATAATTATATAGTATGGAAAGGAAAGACATATATTTGTATATATCCCACCCAACTTATTTGCTGTGACCCCCTTACAAAATTAAAACATAGAGTTTCCTAATCATGGAGACTCAAGGATAAGGGCTCTGCCCTTTAAGGGTTAGGAGTGTAATCTCCAGTCCTTAAAAATTTTAATATTGCAGGGTAACCTGAAGACTGATTACTAATGAGAATATTGAAGAATTAAATTCTTCCAATATGAGATTGGGTTCCACAAATATTTGGGTAGGAAATTCAAATATATTGGAAAAGCACTACTAGCATAAAATATACAGGAGCTTTCTATTTGCAGTATATCCTATACTACAGAAATACTAACTACCTGTATAAACATATACTGTAGTACAGCCAGCATGTCGTCGGCATTGCTAGCTAATGCTAACGCATCTAGCCTGCTAGCTAAAAAAAAAGATAGCATGGAGAACAGGCTACCTAATACTGTATATATATATACAGTAAAAAGGGATGTAAAAGTCTACTATTACCAACCTCTCCAAAAAGACGGTCCAAATGGAAGGGGAGAATATAAAATTCAAGCTTCAATCCAGTTACAGTACTGTCGCCGGCAAGGATCTCTCTAAATCTTGCCAGCCAGCACCGCTGGCCAGTACTGCCGGCCGGCAGTACTAGTACAGTCGGCGTGCTGCCGGTTGAGCAGGCACCATTCTGTGCCGGCCTGGTCGGCAGCACCCCGGCAGTAGCCACTGTTGCTAGCAGTTCAAGAAAGAAATGAAGAACCTTTATAAACAGAAGGGACTTCCTACTTAGAGCCAACATGGCCAGCAGCCGCCAGCCGGCAGCTGCCCTAGTTGCCCGTCAGCAGTAGCCATGATTGCCGGCCGGCAGTAGTCTTTACTGCCGGCCGGCAACCAAAATGGCCGGCAGCTCACAGCTGTCATTACTGCCGGCCGACAGATGTTAATTCTGCCAGGCGGCAGCTATCAACTGTAAGAGGGGAAGTCTGGTCGATCCCGGCAACCCACCGGCAACGGTAAGGTTGCCGGGATCGCCAACATAAAGGGATAGAAGGGAAGGGAAAGAGGGTCCTGTGAAAGGTACAGCAGGAGCCGGCCTTAGCCTGTCCTGCCCCACCTAACAACTCCGTTCCTGTATTAGAACTATCCCAGGCGGCTAAAGATAGATAATACAAATAAGAGGTTGGTAGCACCCTCGCCACCACCTCGAAAGGAAAGGAAACGGGGTTGCAGTGCCAGTGTCCCCTAAGTATAAAAAGAATCTATTCCTCAGCCTAGGGTCCACTAACACAGGACTAGTCTGCTAGGTCACAGGAAGAAGGGTCATATTGTACAGACCCTTCAGGAGTGGCCTAAGGAGGTCTAGCCTTCTATGTCAGTAGCCTAACGTAGCAAAATAATTCTATTCAACTTGCCAGGTAGCTACCGACCACGGACTAAAAACTCTGAGACTCTGACCAAAACCCCAAAAACCTGCATCTGCGGTTACGGAGGAAGGGCAGAAAAAACCGTAGGAAAGTCATGCCTGAATTAAAAATTCGAGGCCGACCCGCTAAGGTTGTAGCCTGAGGCTACACTCAGAGGGAAGAGGGATTACCCTTAAACTCCCTTTTTTGAGAGGGTTAAAGTTCATTCAATTAAAAGAGATATCTATCTCTGCATAATTGAAATCACCGTACACAACGGTAACCGGGGAGTGTCTAACGTTTAATAACATGCCTAGGTTAGGAACCTAGGCGAGACGAGATCTCGGTTACCTCACTCACCGAGACTCTAACTATACGATCGACATGGAAAGGAAAAATATGCACAATGTAAATATCTTTAAAAGAATATATTGCCTGAATAGCTAACATAATAAAATAATTAATTAATGATATATGAAGCTATTTAAAAACCGGGAGGTCGTTCTACTAACTAAATAATATGCCCAACGAACGACAGCGCTCATAGCGCCTCCGGTACAGGCTAGCTCTAAACACAATAAATTACTCAACTTTCACGGTGAAAAAGAAGCTAAAAATCCTATTCATTGTAAAGACCCAATACTCAACTTTCCGAAGGCGAAAGAAGTCGGAGAATGCATAATAAATCCTTGAAAATCGATCGAAAAGTTAGATCAACAGGGAACACCACTAAGCGAAATCGCTACAAAATTAGGAATGTCCGTTATCCTGGGAATGGCGATGGGGTGGTTGTCAATAGTAGTACGGGAACGGGGGTAACCTTGTTACGGCCCCCTTCTATTCTTTTGCCACTTCCTCCCTCGAAGCGTTAACGCTGTTTGGGGGTAGAGATTGCTATGTTACGTGTCAAGAATGCGTCCTCTGATATACGCGATATCCTTGAGAAAATTTAAGGATATTCACTCCAGGAGTTAGAATTCTGGGACCCGAAGGGTAATTCTCTAGGAATATCACTGTTGTATATAATATATCCTTTTGAAGCTACCTTAGGAACTTCCATCAGGACGACATGGCTTGAGCCCAAATATATAAATATATATATGTATATATATATATATATATATATATATATATATATATATATATATATATATATATATATATATATATATATATATATATATATATATATATATGTATATAAATATATATATATATATATATATATATATATATATATATATATATATATATATATATATATATATATATATATATATATATATATATATATATATATATAACAATATGCTTGAGCTAACAAGTAGATGAAACAAATACACTTCAGCTCCAGAGCACGATTTTAATTTTCAACCATCGAATAAAAAGTTCACTCTTATCCAGACCCCATTAAAACTATCAACCTAATTCCTTTCCTATAATAAACGATACATTATATAGTTTGTCTCATCTATATTTGGGTTTGACGTTAGTAGAAATGACATTATTAATCATAGTTTCATGTAATGGATGGAAATATATATGATATCTATGTGAGTGTGTTTGTATTCACGTGTGTGCGTTTGTTTGCATTCGTTTGAGTTAGTAAATTACTAAATCATAATCATGTACCATTTGAAAAATTTCTGAATTATAGGAAAATAAATTGAACCTATTTAAGATCGCAATATTTCCTTTTGTAGAAAGATTGATGGGAAACGTTCTCTGACTGGTCTGACCCTTCCCTGGAATACTCGACTTCGAGTTAAATCAGTTAAAAAATAAGAGAAGTGGAGAGACAATAATATCCAAAAACATCTTTCGCTTTTCTTATCGTAGTTTATAAGGAAAATTAAGAAAGCTTAAAAAATAAGTTATATTTATACAATTGCAGTTTGTTCAGACGAATATATTTTAGTATTAACTAGATGTATTAATGAATTTCAAGAAGTTATGCTTGCACATCAACTTGAAATGCTGACTAAAGATATTACCAAATCTCTTCATTCTTTATATTAAAAAAAATTATGAACAGGAGAGTATCAGTTTAATTTGCAAAGCGATAAATTATATTATTGTAATTATTATGAATATCAGAAATGATGGTGGCAATTCCAGAGAGTGAAGATATAACTGATTACATTACACAGGTACTAAGATACAGTCAAATATAATTATAAATATCCTGTTTGTGTGATAAGGAGATTACTTCTCTGATAATTCTCCATTCTCTCTCTCTCTCTCTCTCTCTCTCTCTCTCTCTCTCTCTCTCTCTCTCTCTCTCTCTCTCTCTCTTACACACAGACACACATACACATAAACACACATACACACAGATACGCATCAAGGTGGTAAAATTTTCCATGAAAATTTCGATATCTGCTATCCATATCTTCTTGCATCTCATGTTAGAGAAAATTCTTCCCAGTAATTCCAAATATAAACACGTACAGAAATAGAAGGGGTGCTGGAATTCCCCAAAATTCATTGCAAATTTATGTCAGGCAACTTCCAGAAACCCCTGCAAAGGCTTCCGAGCCTTTTTCTCCCTGAATTACCATCAAAGTTGTTCCCCTATTTTTCGATCTGTGGTCAAATATGAACCTTCTGAGACATTGCTTAAATGTTTGCAGGACCTAATGTCAATTTCACCGATTTAGAAAATTTTACATACGCAAACATGCACAGACACACTCATATAAACACATATATTTACTCTATATATATACATATGATATCTCTCTCTCTCTCTATCTCTCTCTCTCTCTCTCTCTCTCTCTCTCTCTCTCTCTCTCTCTCTCTCTCTCTCTCTCTCTCCACTGATACCGTGACGATTTACTTCTTCATCTCCCAAAGTGGCATCAACGGTTGCATGATCAATCATCTTTCCCAGGAAAGCGGAAGAAAAATTTTGTATATCGCACCAAAAGAGGCAGAAAACTACTTTATTACAGCATTAGAGTATATAATAGTTAATTATTTTCTGTTTGGTGGTGTTATGTATGGATTGATAAGTATAACTTGTAAATATTATAAGATATTATTTTAAATATCATCTTGTATTGTTTGCAAGTGTTAAACACGTGATATTCTTTTATTTATTTTTAACACTAAAAGATATCTTAAAATTATTAAGAACTTTATTTTGATCAAACAAAGACTACACATGGTTCAAATTGTAGTTTCTTTTTATCCAGTTGATAGAAAATCAGTGTTAGCGTAAAAAGAACTGGAAAGAACCAGTTTCAAAGGAATTCATTTAGGGACTGATGACAAAACGCTACTTTGTATAAGTGGAATCTGTATGGATAAAGCGAATAAAAGGACATGATATGGCAGCGGTTGAGATCACTTATATTGGTATGTAATATAAGAGGGAATGAAAAGCGCAATATGTTCTTGTTTGGCGGGTATTAAATGGACCAGATTTTGTTAGAGTATTTTGCTTGTGTAGACAGGAAATGCGTTGGAGGAATGATTGGAGAATATTGGGGAAATTTAATAGTCAGGCAACAAATAAAATCAATTGTTCTCTTCTTCATAAAACACCAAACCTTGTACACATGATGACTGATGCATTCTCAAATAGTTTTTTTTACTACGTAAGTTACAACCGTAGTTGGAAAAGCAATATGCGCTAAGCCCAAGGTCTCCAACAGGGAAAAAAGTCCATTGAGGAAAGGAAAAATTGAAATAAATAAACTACAAGAGAAGTAATGAAAAATTGAAATAAAGTATTTTAAGAACAGTAACAGCATTAAAACAGATATTTAATATATAAGCTATACATGAAATAAGATGGAATAGTGTGTCTGAGTGAGTCCTCAAGCAAGAGAACTCTACCCCAAGACAGTGCAAGACCATGGTACAGAGGCTATGGCACTACCCAAGACTAGAGAACAGTGGTTTGATTTTGGAGTGTCTTTCACCTAGAAGAGTTGCTTACCATAGCTAAAGAGTCTTTTCTTTCCTTACGAAGAGGAAAGTAGCCTCTAAATAATTACACTGCTGTAGTTAAACCCTTGAGCGAAGGAGAATTGTTTGGTAATCCCAGTGTTGTCAGGCGTATGAGGACATATAGTCCGTGGGCTGAGGGGGCTCACCTTGCACCCCCCCCCCCCTTAAAATTGACAAAAGTGCATTCAGGTTGTAGCTTTTGATCCATATTTTCATTTTTTTAATGTTTCCATTGAAAAAATAGGGACGCACTACCACTACTGGGCCACTTTCTTCGATGACATCATCGAATTTTGCTGCTGCCAATTTTGGGGTAGGGGAAACAAAATTAGACATAACTCCGGACTGAATGGTCAGAGAAAGATAAATGACATATCAAAATGTTTGCGTTGGGCCTCTCTAACAGATAAAATAGACAATTTGCAATTATGTTTAATAATTTGGTCACCAGAGGTCAAAAGGTCACCAAATTTGGGGTCAAGTGAAAATTTTAGGTACCTCTATAAATGTTTTGTTTTTTTCATTTTGGTCTTTTAAATATTTCATTCCTGATCTCGATGTTAATCTCTGGCAACGTCGTTCTAGAATACTCTGCAGATGGTATGACTGTTAGAATTAACTATGTATACAGTACTACGTACAGAATGGTACAGTCTAGGAAGATCTGAATAAAAAGATGGGCAGAATTATGAAAAATCTCATACAACATGCATAAAGAACTCACTGAACGACGGTGCCAGAGATTAACATCGAGATCAGGAATGAAATATTTAAAAGACCAAAATGAAAAAAACAAAACGCTTCATCATAATAGATTCATCATCGAAAATCTTAAAAGACTTTTTCGATAAGCCTTTTTTGTTTAGATGCAATTGAAAAACAAACAGACCAAATGTGTTTCTCAAAACTGAATTTGTTTTTAAAAATGACAACTGAAGTTTTAAAAGAGTCGTACAGAGTTGAAGAAAAATTATCAATGCAGAGATCGGATGTTAAGAAACCACTGTCCTTGACCTACTAACAATCATACTTTTAATTTTCTTAAGGTTCAACTTTATGCCCTATAATTTGCACCTTCAACTAATTTTAGCTAGATCTCTTATTAAGGGATTCAACAATCTCAGATTTACACTTAGAAGATGAGATTAAGACAAAAAGTAGCATCATCTATATATGTAACGAGCTTAATTTTTAGGTCAAAACACATATGCGTGTATAGTATGAAAAGTAGTGCCAAAAGCACTACCCTGAGGGGCACTAGATATTGCAGACCTATACTCACTATGGTGCCAATCAATAACAACTCTTAGCAATGTATCTCTTAAAAATTCAACAATGATGGAAAGAAAAGACCCACATACTCCCAACAGTTTTAGTTAGAAAACAAGCGGCTTGGGATTAACACAGTCAAAGGCAGCACTAAATCAAGGCCAATCATACAAACTTCCTAACCACAATCAAGGGATTTCTGTACAGCATTGAAGATTGTAAGAAGGCATCACATGCTCTAAGGCCATTGCAAAAGCTAAATTGCAAATTAGGGAACAGAGCCTTCACCATACCTATTTAGACGCTATGGAAATTTAGTTGTAATTAGTAGGGCTAGAGATACCATAAACACATATATCTAATGGAGTAACATTGAAAGTTCTCTAACAAGAGCTTGCTAACGTGCGGAAAATAGCAGACAAATTAGGAGCTACGAAATCAGCAGACTTTATGACAAATGAAGAAAAAATACTATTTGGGTCTACTCCACCATAAGCATCAAAGTCCATCAAGAGTGATTTCATTTAACAGGCCTGAAAAGCTAAACCAGATTGTTTAATCTATTGAAACAGGAGTGAGAAAAATCTAGTTTCTCATTACTCTACTTACTATCAAAAAAGTTTCATTTTCCTTTGAACAGTGAGTTGCCGAACCATTTAGTAACAAGTAAAAGAGGAACTGTTAAGTCTCTACGAAAGACTAGTTTTAAGTGTAGCCCACCACTTATGTTCTTGGGTTGTGCCAAAAAGGGTTTCTTTTAAGGTTGAATTGTATTCATTTTCATTTGAAGCATAAACTCTCTGCGTAACAGATCTTATCAATGAATAGCAGTTCCAGGTCAAATCTGATCTGTAACCTTTCCAAAGATGATAACCCTCATTCTTCTCCAAATAAGGATATCTATAATCATCAATGAACCAGGGTTTGTCTTTCCCTCGGTATTTTAGCACACGAAAAGAGATACATTAATCAATAATTGATAAGTGTAATTTTATGTTGACCAGATTCTCATTTAAGAGATCAACAAGCTCACCCCTATTATTCAATTGAGACAAATTCGAACTCAAAACATGGCTCAAAATTCCACCAGTGCTGGAAATTTTATATACAGTAGATGTTACATGAGTATAACACATCATGGTCAGGCTGCTTAGTCTAAATTACAAACAAAATGAAGGTGTGGTCAGACGTACCAACTGGAGACACAAACTTACTTGTTTTAATGTAATATGAGCCAGAGTAAATTAATTCAAAGCAGTTACAGACCTGTGAGTAGCTTCACTTATGATTTGCTCGCAGCTTGATACAGAGGAAAAATCTTAAGTCATGGTGATCAGTAGGAGAAACAAAACTTAACCACTCCCTATGGTTAGTATTGAAATTACCAACAAAAACAAAAGCCATGAATATAGAATCATTCATGTCTGGATTCCCATAGATGGAACATAAAAAAAAAAAAGTTGTTACGCCTGCCACAAACTTTTATTACTTGAATCCTATGATATCCACATTCATAGCTGGACTTACTGTATGAGAAGCAGAGTACTCAGTCCTAATATACCTATACACCGCCATTCACCTTACCCTAGGAAAGGCATCGTGTTTCAGAATTAGTTTTCTTAAAACCTGTAATAAGGAGTTCAGACGAATATTGTATTACATTAGACGACAATGTTGAAGACTAAGAGGTGCTGGTCCTCGATTTTGCTCAATATCTCAATGCAGAGTAGGAATAACAAAGTTTCATCATACTTAAAACAAACTTAACAATAATGATAACAAATACAATATGAATGCAAGTATACATAAAGTGACTCATACAACCCAAAGACTAAAGATAAAATGTCAAATAAGTTGGTCAACGGTAGCCACTCCAACTGAAGTAACTTCAATCTCTTGATAAACCACCAAGCATCTGTGGCCATTTTATTAAGCCTGCCCAAAGCACCATTAGAAAAAAAAAAGTAGGAGAAAACAGATATAATTGTATATCCGAGTGTAACTTCAAGCAGGAGAACTCCAACCTAAGATAGCGGAAGACCATGGTACAGGGGTTGTGGCACTACCCAAGACTAGAGAACAATGGTTAGACTTATGAATGTCCTTTTCCTAAAAGTGCTGCTTGCCTTAGCTAAAGAGTCTCTTCTACCCTTACAAGTGCAAAAAAAAAAAAAAAAAAAAAAGGACAACTGAACAATTACAGCTGACCCCTTGAGTGAAGAAGAATAGATCTGCCAGGTGTATGAGGAAAGGGGAGAATGTGTAAGGACTAGGTCAGACTATTCGGTGTATGTGTAAGCAAAGAAAAAGGTGCCGTAACTAGAGAGGGAGGCAATGTGGCAATAACTCTCTTGCGGTAGTATCTCAAGTAGTAGCCGGTGCCCTGGCCAACCAACTACCTATTATTGTGTGTTAACAATGTGAACTTCTTCTTGCTATATGAAATCTATTCACTTCATAAACTAATGCTAAACTTTCCATTTGTATTAGAGAGTAATTTATTACTTCCTTGTTCAATACTCTAGAAGCAAATGTTCTGTCTCATATAGCATTGCATGTGCTAAGACTGCTCCTAAACCTATGTTTGATGCATCACATACCAATTTATTTGGTAAATTCATTTGATAATGTACTAGGAATATAGGTGATGTTATTTCTTCCGTCAACATTAAAAAAACGATCCGTATAAAAGTATTTTTGTAAACAAGAGTATGCCTCATTTCTTTTATTCTCCCTTGAAGAGGAATGATATTTCAATTTGCATCGTTCCCCTACATTAAGTCTTGCACTCTAAGTTCGAAAAAAAAAAATTCTTAAAAAGTTATCTACTAAAAGCAGGAAAAATAATTTGCTTTTCATAAAAAAATCTTTACTAGAATAATGTTGATGGTTTCATTTAAAAGCAGATTTATGAAAAGAGATTGTACACCAAAGCAAGCATATTCCACCACCTTGTAAGACTATTTGTTTCTGAAACTCATGCCCATTTTTAGTGCAAATTGATTGCAACTGATACCATTGAGAAATTAAACAAGATACTTTTATATTTCATAAGGACAGTTATAGTCTGACGAGATTGGTTTAATATGAACTCTTTTCTTATGTATCTTAGGGTTTCCATATAGAATGCTAAAGGAAGAACCTATCACAAATAGTTTCTGATACTCCAGTTCATTTAAAAGACCTTCGTTTTTTTTTAATAATTTAAAAGAAAAATTCAGTCTTGTCTTCTCTTTTATAAGTGCCCAGGAAGTTGGTTCTCTGTGTGACTGGAGTTTTCTGTTGTCTCCAAAAACCTTATTTACCTTATCAATATAGTCTGACAGTACAACACCTTTCTATTTATCCTGTTTATATATAACCAAACTCTCTTGTTTGGCTACATTTCGCAAGATACTTAAACCATCTTTCCTGAAAAACGAATATCAAGACTTGGTATGATTATTATGTAAATCACTGAAGTCACTGAGCATATTTAAATCCTTGAATCTTTGACAAAGCAGTTCGAAAGGGAAATGGAAATCAGCATGATTTGGTCTTCAAGATGGTAATCAGAAATCTGAGCCAAATGACAGTAAAATTCATTATCTTTTGGGGAAAACACAGTTAGAAAAATACAGTAATAAATCATTGAGATTACGAGTAGATATATGATGCTTTTATTTTCTTTTTATGTCGTAATTTAACAGCGAAGACATAATAATTTACAAATTCATAAAAAGAAATTCTGGTACAGAAAATGGTAAATAATTGATAATTCTTAAAATAGCTGTTCCAGTACTTGACAAAAATTCACATAGGTGCTTACGAAAAGCTTTTGTTTTGTCTCAAACTCGTTAAATAATTCGGCCAAGGCGTTTCTGTAAAATTCGGTGAGATAAAACGTTTTTTAGAGCCTGGGTGTACTCCGTTTAAAAGTCACTACTGTATGAACTCTAAGTTACATTTGGCTTTGTCCTCCTTTAAGGTCAATTTCTCCATCGTCCTTGAAATAGTCATAGCCATTGGTGAATATAGGTGTCTAAGGAGTTGCGTAAAGTGCTGAACAAATCGAAGAGGAAGACGAAAAGAAGGTGATACAACTTCACGGACGTATTCAAGGATTCCAAGGGATGATATATGAAGACATTCTGCAGGGTCGAGAAAGCACATTTAAAAAGGCCATAGTTTATTTCAGGACGTTTCGAACAACCCTTTGTTAATTTTCAAAATGTAGATGTTGAAAAAAAAATAAAAAGTTAAATCTTATGAAAAAAAAAAAGTCTTTGAACAGGGTTAATAACTGATCAAAATTATTTTCACAAATTAAGGTTAATATTATTTAAAAATTTTCGGTAAACTATTGGCCGAACAAGCAATAGTAATTTTCTAATTACACTTGAGTCCTTCCACCTCAAAAGTTTTGCTCAGTGTTTGAACTCCAGCGTTTCCGTCTGTCCTATTTACCTTGCATAACTGAAGTCAGGGGTATTCTGTCTTCCCTTTCTCCTTTGGATGGTTTAGTAAGTACTGGTCCTCCTTGTTTTTACGGAAAAAAAAAGTAATATTAACTTTGATATAGTGGATAATTTTAAGTACTATCAACCATGTTTCAAGATATCTTTGTAGATTTTAACATTTTTTTTTATTTTTTTACATATGCAAGGAAAGGATCCAGGTTACTATATACTACAGGGCACTAGCCCCTCGTCCTTTAACTGGCCAGACAGTACTACATTGGATCCCTCTCTCTGGTCACGTTTTATTTTTTCTTTGTCAACCCATATACTGAATGATCTGGCCTATTCTTTCCACATTTTCCTATTAGTCCGTGGGCTGAGGGGGCTCACCTTGCACCCCCCTTAAAATTGACAAAAGTGCATTTAAGTTGTAGCTTTTGATCCATATTTTCATTTTTTTAATGTTCCCATTGAAAAAATAGGGACGCACTACCACTACTGGGCCACTTTCTTCGATGACATCATCAAATTTTGCTGCTTCCAATTTTGGGGTAGGGGAAACAAAATTAGACATAACTCCGGACTGAATGGTCAGAGAAAGATAAATGACCTATCAAAATGTTTGCGTTGGGCCTCTCTAACAGATAAAATAGACAATTTGCAATTATGTTTAATAATTAGGTCACCAGAGGTCAAAAGGTCACCAAATTTGGGGTCAAGTGAAATTTTTTTGTACACGGAAAGATACAGTACTTGCAAAAGTGTTAGCGATTTTAATTACAGGTAGGGTTTAAACAATCCCGAAAGATGTCACCACCTCAAATACCTAAAAAAAAAAACCCTGTTGCTTCAATGTTAACTATGAAATTGTAACATTCTGAAATCGAATAGCGGTAATCCCCATACAAAGCACTGTTCGTTGTTGAGCCCAAACTAGCTCTACGCTCAATTACACTTCCAGAGGAGGTTTTGAAGACAATAGTTACTGAAGATGATTTACTTGGAACTTATACTTTTCCCTCGGACTATGGCCATCTGGATGATTCATCGGAGTGCTCTGCTCATCCAAGACACATTACAGGGCTCTATTCAATGTGAGGACTTTCTTCATCCAGGTAGTGACGCACACACACAGGAAAGAATGTTAAAAAACGGTAACTGATGACTGAGCTCATTAAGCTCATAACCACAGGTCAAGTCTATCAAAACTAATCAATTTCTTATCTGCGTTATAAAACTAAAAGCTCATTGTTATTGTTCATTTTCTTCATTTACAGTGGTTCCTCGAAGGATTCTGGATATCCAGACAGCTTTTCCAGTTACCAGAATCCCATAGGAAGACTTCATGTCCTTCTAGAAAACATAGCACGTCAATGCTTAAGAGCAGATGCTGATCAGTTAACCCAAGGTGAATGCATAGTGAAACGTAGTCTTTTAGATTATGCAGATAATCTCGCAGATAATGTGACAGATCCCATCTCGTTGGTTGACTGTGGTAAAGGTGATCCCCGAGATATTATAGTCACGAAAATAGTATGCATTAAGTTTAGTGCTATAAGTAAGAAACAATGTCAAACAAATCTCTCTAAATCTTATAAATAAGGTAACGAGTGCAATAGTCAGTGCCACTATAGTTTGACCTGTAAGAATAAATACCGATTTAATGTCTAGGTTTATTGTCACATTTTCTTCTTTCATTGCGTTATTATCACATCATATTGTAACGAAGGATTTATTATCACATTTCATTGTTACGAAGATTTCAGAAAATTTGATTTTCCTCAAGTATAATGTTTCTTTGTGTAGATAGGTATGCTACCTCATATTAGTCAATATGCCTAGAAAATAACTTATAATTCTAGCCACTTTATAAATTGTCTGTAATTTTTAGCTAATTTGTATATTGACTGAGTGAGCCAGGCAATTCACACATTGCCTGAAAATTTCAGTCACTTTACAAACTGGCTGGAATTTTATATTGACTGTAATACACACACACACGCATATATATATATATATATATATATATATATATATATATATATATATATATATATATATATATATATATATATATATATATATATATATATATATATATATATATATATATATATATATATATATATATATATATATATATATATATATATATATATATATATATATATATATATATATATATATATATATATATATATATATATATATATTAGGTTTCCTCTCCTAGTATGGGTGGAAGAAGAAAGGCAACACAGTCAATGCCAGTCTTGAATGAACTTCGTGTACCGTCAAACTGAACTATCAGAACGATCGCCGCTTCATGACCTACATACTCACTTCAAATGAACATTCCTGCCTCTTTAAAGATAATTAACAATGTTTGAGGTAAATGTTTTTTCTGGTAATAATGTTTGTCCTAATTCGATATGTTTTTAGAAAAATTATGATCATATTTTCCTTTACTCAGAGATCTATTAATGCCCTCTTATGTGATTTCGTATAACTACCAATAGTAGAATAATATTCAGTGATTTTTATCCTCCTTTAGGCAAAGAATAAGGGGTGTTCAAGTAATTTAATCGAATAATATTTACTGATAATTCTCTCATAGTCTACTTATCATCATTGAAATACTGGGCACAACTGTTAGCGAATGAAATCCACGGGTTTATAATGAACGTCAAATTCCTAAAATTTATTACATCATAATTATTTTACATTAATGTTTTTACTTTTATTTATCTATATATCACTTTTTTAGGGAGAGAGAGAGAGAGAGAGAGAGAGAGAGAGAGAGAGAGAGAGAGAGAGAGAGAGAGAGAGAGAGAGAGAGAGAGAGAGTGCATGTTAATATCCCATCACATATCAAAATTTCTAGGAGTTGCTCCATGTTGGAGAGACATTTTCAATGGTATTGAGAGTGAAGAGATGTGGGAAAATATAAGGGTTAATATTTAGAGTCAAGTTGGAAGTATTCTGGTTAGATGTGGGAATATGTAATGAAGCCAGTTTATCCTATTTGTAACGAGCTTTATTAAATCAATGGCGATTTTCCGTTACCATACGGGGACGTATTCACGAATATTCTGAGTTAATTCAAAGAGAGAGAGAGAGAGAGAGAGAGAGAGAGAGAGAGAGAGAGAGAGAGAGAGAGAGAGAGAGAGAGAGAGAGACCTTTCAGACGGCACAGAGGAATATAATTATGAAATATGAGCACCAACAGGATAGAACTGATGGTATTGATGAAATTTTATGAAACTAATTCCAGTGGAGAAAGAGAAAAAAAATTATTTCCTTGGATTTGCTTTTAGTCTCATTAAAGCTTTATCAAGAGTGTTAAGACAGAGGGGAAATTGCAGTTTTAGGTTTCTAGTAAATTGTCAGTTTTTATTCCTGTCCTGAGTCGACTTTATCATGAATATAGAATAATAATCTCGTCCACAAGCGAACACGGAGATGGAAATGGTTATTTTGTGATGTTCCATAACTTTTTACTTATAAACAGTTCACTAACCGTTATAGTGGATAACCCTGCTAAAAGCATGGGAGAGAGAGAGAGAGAGAGAGAGAGAGAGAGAGAGAGAGAGAGAGAGAGAGAGAGAGAGAGAGAGAGAGAGAGAGAGAGATTTGGCATTATTGAAAACACCAAACCTCGTATATTCTTAGCTAAAGGTACTCCCTACAGAAACGGATGGGAGATTATTATGAAATTTCAATGTTTCGTGTTCAACTCATCTTCTATGGCAGCCATTCTGAAGATTACTGTTAGACCAAAGAGTTCTGGATCAATCATCGTATGAACAAGACAAATGATAAGATGCTGGGGACATGACTGGATTCGTTTATTTACCATAAATGATTCTTGAAATTAACTTTCTACACAATAAGTCATTGAAAATAAGAAATGCCCACCGGATCTAACATTCCGGTAATGGGACGTGCTCATGAGGCCCTAAAAATCATTCCCAAGCAGTCTGGCTTTCCAGCAAAAGGCCCACTGCCTGTAACTGTGGAAACTGTTACCTTACTGTCGGGCTATTTTGTCGAAGGTTAGGGCCACTGTCTATAACTGTCGTTGATGACCACAAGGCATTCGATTGTAGGAACCTCTGATGCAGTTAGTATCAGGCAATCACGTCCCTCATGTAAGGATAACGGTTAGAAAATAGATACCTGTAACTCCTGTGTGGTAACATGTTATTCGTAATATCAATAGATGGTCAAACAGACAAACTCATGGAAAGGGGAGTAATACAGTTACAGAAATAATTGCTCTCAAAACTTACTTTTCGTTGCAAATTTATCCCAAGAAACAGAATCATACTGCATCAATTCAGCTTGAAGAAGCTCTTCTCTTCAGTGGCCATCTTGCTGAAACATTTTTTTTTTCTGATTGCGACTAACTATAGATGTCATATTTTCTTCAGGGATGAATTCACTGAAGATCGAACTGTGAGTGACGCATCCTTGAGCTGTCATTTGCTTGCAAAGATTCCCAAAACTTGGCCTTCCTTTTCGCTTGGACTCGTGGTGAAGCGATGCGAATCGAGTTTATAAGACTCCATCTCTTGTAAGCCAGATTTGTTTCCCTTCAAGTCGAATCTTAGAAAAATGGATGCCGAAGTCGATATTGAGGTAATGTAGAAAGATTTTCTCACCTTTAACTCACAAAGAGGATTATAGGTTCAGATGAGAGATTCTAATTCGTTTGAATTATGAATTATGAATTAAACAGATTAAATCTTCGGGAAATAGCAACTGTAAAGAAAGAAAGATGTCTCAATACTGAAATGACAATTTATTCATAAAATTTTTATTTATTAAATAGGGTTAAAAAAAAGTAAAAATATAGTCATAAAAATGGACAATAATCAATAATCAATATAATATCACCAGGTCCTTAGTATATTTTTGGAAATAGTTTTCTCTCATAGTTGTTGGACGCTTTTGATGCATTCACATTCCTAATCGAGTAGAGTATGAAAAACTTTCTTGTTTCATCAATTACGAAGAATAAAGCAAATAAACTAGATGGCAACAGCAATTGATTCTGATTTCAACATAAACTGACTTCAACATAAATTCAAAATAAAACCTATAGAAAACTGGGAGCTTTACAAACCAAAACAAGTTCGAATGAACTACGATAGGCTGAAGATGTAACTGTAAAGGAAACGTTGAAAACTCATTGTTTTCTCCAGTTGAACGTAAATTTCTAATCAGTAAAGATCAAAATCATTTAATCAAGTGCACCATTGTAATCTATTCTTCCTGTTTTACTTGACACCAAATACGACCACACACACACGCACACACATATAAATCAGGCTCAGAGCGTCGATGCAGGAATCCTTCTAGTAAACACATACCAAGTTTCTGACAGACCGGTCAAGTGTTAAGAGAGGAGTAGGCTTTTGAAATTAGTAATTTGAAAATGAATAATTACTATATAAACTAATAATTAATGGTCTAACACAACTCTCTGTTCAGTGATCAATAAGTACTTTCCTCTGGAGTTTACACACCCAATTTCACGCTAAACCAACGCTTATCAACACAGTTGTTTGTCAAAGTATCATTGTATTCACTCTTTAATTAATTGTTAAATAGTGAGATAAAAAAAAAAAAGATGAAATTATCGATAGATAGTGGCCCCTGGAATGTACTTACTTAACAAATTTCAAGACGATCGGTTAACGAATAACGGAGAATTGTGCAAAAATGCTAGTGTACACACCGCGCACAAGAAGAACAGCATGGGTAGCGACTTGACAGGCCTTCAGTCTGTGAAAATGCTGAAAGAGCGAAGATGAGAGTATTTCATATTCCTTGGAAATAGCGTAAGAGCGTAGGAAGCCTATCTGCTAAATGTCAAGAATAACGTCTGCCTCTTTTACATTTGTCCTATAGCAACTATTATTATTCCAGTCTGTTCCCATGCAGGCATGCATATCTCTCTCTCTCTCTCTCTCTCTCTCTCTCTCTCTCTCTCTCTCTCTCTCTCTCTCTCTCTCTCTCTCTGTCTGGGTATCTGTAAGATAGGACGTGGTCTTGTTTCTAGATGGGTTTGAACTATGAAGCAGCACAAGAAATGGAATAAGAAGTAAATTTTTCAATTTGCCTGTAGGGTTCTATATGATAAACTTGTTATTCCTGAATCAGACGACGTTAGCTCTAAGCTTATTAGACAATTAACCAGACTCAACCCCCGTGCAACCTCCCTTCAACTCTATGAAAATGGTATCAATGAAAATCTTAGAATGTCTAGATTCAAGAAATAATTGATAACAGGAAAATGTCACTCACAAATGTTCGCTCACAACATTCCACATTTCCTTTAATATCTTTCAGACCTGTTGATTCACCATCTTTGAAGTAATAGTGAAGCAAGTTCCGCATCAATTAGAAATTGGGTATACATACAATTGATTAATATTTTTTTATTATAGAAGTAGCCTTATTAGATAAAAAGTTATGTGCGAATAAAATACTGTACTCTAATTTGGACGAAATATATTCTCATAAATTGAATTCATTTGAGTTTCGTTGTTTAGCACTATAAAATTCCAAATAGTTTTGAACAAATTGTGCATAGCAGTTTAAAGCAGATTACACCAGATTTAATTTTGTACATGAAGCATAAAGATTGGAAAATATATGTTCAAAGTTATTGACCATATCAAGTGTTACATGCATTAAATGAAAATGCTTACTAGTGTAATTTGATTAGATATTGTCCTTATTTTCTGAAAAGAAATCCTGGTTTTTCTCAATAAGAGTTTGAATTATTTGATGCAAATATTCATAAAAATACAGTTATATTACAAACAGGGATACACACCTGCACCATAAACATGTAAAATTCACATATCACGCCAACAATGAAATGGAAATGTCTATCTATTCAGGATCTACTCTCTGAGACAAGTTTTTTTAAATTCAATGAAACAAAGGCACAACTGGGAATTTCTCTCACAAGAAATATTTGTATTTTGATTTTCAATTCAGTTTTTCTCCAGGTTTCCTCTTTCCAAAGATGCTTATATCAAGATTATTTAACTTTGTAGTTAAGCTTAACTTGCAGCAGAAGGGTTACACTACACTATACTTGAGGTATTAAAGTTGAATAATCTTTTTATTAGTGTTATTGTTAAATTACTTCAAGGTGTAATATTTTTGGATTAAACAATCAAGCTGTTGATGGAAGAAACCATGGCCGAGCCTTGGCAAAAACGTAAACTTGACAGTCTTGGAGTCTTGTTGAACCTGGTCTGCAGTGTACATGTCACAGGACTTCATTATTCCGCCATGCAAAGCTTATCTACCTACAACGACCCTGAAAAGAGATCTGCAAAGTTTGGGGAAATCAAATTTCTTCGGTTAGAACAAGCTCCTAGGTCAAATTATTGAATGGTGGACACTTGCAACTTGAATCCTGATTAACTTGATTACAGCTATGGCTTTCATTCGGAGTACACAAACGGTTCACTGGAGACCTTGCCCAACTGGAGCCATTAACAGGAACTTCAAAAGCCCTTGAAGGAAGAATGGATCGAGCCAAACGGAAGAGGTCTGGAAACGATATAATCTTCAATCCCAATCGCACATTCTGTGAATCCAAGGATCGGAAAAAGGTCAAGGTCCAAGACAGTTGGACACCTCAGACAATGAGCAGTTTGAATATGATAGATGCAAGCCAGCCATTTCCAGAGCTGATTTCTATCCTTCATATTCAACTGGCTTATTCCCTAAGATGTACAACTGCAATGAACCAGTTTGAGTATAACGGATGTAAGCCAACCATTTCCAGAACTGACTTCCATCTATCATATTCTCCTGGTTCATTCTATGAGATATCCGGCTGCAATGACCCAGTTTGAACATGAAGGATGGAAGCTAGGTATTCCCAAAACTCACTTCCATCTATCATATTTAACTGGCTCATTCACTGAGATGTCTAACTTCCTAAGACCTTGACTTTGACCTTGAATGGAAAGAATATGCACTCCAATGCAGTTAGATAGAATATTTTGTAGATCTAAGGATTGAGAAAAGGTCATGGTCCAAGGCGGTTTTTTATGGATAATCTTACAACCCTTGGTTATCAGGGAATTGTCACTTGTGTTAGAATAAACCATTATGTTTTTTGCTCTTCTTTTATATTTCTAGTTAGTCTTGTATATTTTTAGGATCATTTTTATATGTTTTAAACACAAATCAGTACGTAGATTGTCCTGACAAGTTAATATTTGGGCAAAAAAGTGTCAGTGTAAAGAACAATAGAACCATCCTTTCCTCATTATATATATATATATATATATATATATATATATATATATATATATATATATATATATATATATATATATATATATATATATATATATATATATATATATATATATATATATATATATATATATATATATATATATATATATCACACACACACACACACACACACATATATATATATATATATATATATATATATATATATATATATATATATATATATATATATATATATATCATCACCCTCATCATACTCAATTGCCGTATCTAGTCCATAGTCCACTGCAAGAAAAAGTCCTCAGACATGTACTTCTACTTGCGTCTGTTTAGGTGTTTCTATTCCAGTCTATACCCGCAAATTTTATTTAGTCGTCAATCCATCGTCTCCTCTTCCGTCTCCTGTTTCTTTTGCAATCTCTTAGGACTCATTCTGTTATTGTTAAGGTCCATCTACTATCTGCCATTTTCATTATCTTTCCTGCCCATGTCTATCTCTGTTATATATGTTGATAGAATATTCTCTATTTTAGTATTCTCTCATTATTCTTTCTATAGCTCCTGGAGTTGTATCTAACTTATATTTTAAGGCTTCAGTAAGGCACTAGGTTTCTAATACATAAATTAATACTGGTAGGACCATCTGATTAAACACTTTTCCTTTTAGAGAAACTGGGGAAATACTTACTGACTGTTCTAAGTATGTAAATTCATTAACCATCTCTAGAGGTAGGTCCATAACCCTTATATATTGTCTCTCTGCATTTTCATTGAACATTATCTTAGTCTTGCTCATATCTATTTTTTGCTTTCTCTATTCAAATCTTATCATCATCTTCTTCCCCATTGTTATGACTATATTAAGGGGTCAGTTCCCTTATGCGCCTCTAAAATGCCTTCAATTAAAGACATCGTCTTCAACAATACCTCTTCTCTCTATATCCTCGTTCACCTTATCTCGCCATGTAATTCTCTGCCTCTATCTTTATCTTCTTCCCCTAAGAGGTTCCTCCCAAGTCCTCCTCACTCCCCCCCACCATCCATCCTACACCATATCAGTCATGACACTCCTAATATCTCTGTAATCTTTACTATCACCGCCATTCTTCCTATTTCATCATTTTCTAATCTTTTGTAATTATTCCCATGATTTACTAAAAAGAGCTAGGCCTATGTCACCTGCAAATCTAAAGTTGTTAAGGAATTCCTCATTAATGTTAATTCAAAGCAGTTACAGACCTGTGAGTGCTTCACTTATGATTTGCTCGCAGCTTGATACAGAGGAAAAATCTTAAGTCATGGTGATCAGTAGGAGAAACAAAACTTAACCACTCCCTATGGTTAGTATTGAAATTACCAACAAAAACAAAAGACATGAATATAGAATCATTCATGTCTGGATTCCCATAGATGGAACATAAAAAAAAAAAAAGTTGTTACGCCTGCCACAAACTTTTATTACTTGAATCCTATGATATCCACATTCATAGCTGGACTTACTGTATGAGAAGCAGAGTACTCAGTCCTAATATACCTATACACCGCCATTCACCTTACCCTAGGAAAGGCATCGTGTTTCAGAATTAGTTTTCTTAAAACCTGTAATAAGGAGTTCAGACGAATATTGTATTACATTAGACGACAATGTTGAAGACTAAGAGGTGCTGGTCCTCGATTTTGCTCAATATCTCAATGCAGAGTAGGAATAACAAAGTTTCATCATACTTAAAACAAACTTAACAATAATGATAACAAATACAATATGAATGCAAGTATACATAAAGTGACTCATACAACCCAAAGACTAAAGATAAAATGTCAAATAAGTTGGTCAACGGTAGCCACTCCAACTGAAGTAACTTCAATCTCTTGATAAACCACCAAGCATCTGTGGCCATTTTATTAAGCCTGCCCAAAGCACCATTAGAAAAAAAAAAGTAGGAGAAAACAGATATAATTGTATATCCGAGTGTAACTTCAAGCAGGAGAACTCCAACCTAAGATAGCGGAAGACCATGGTACAGGGGTTGTGGCACTACCCAAGACTAGAGAACAATGGTTAGACTTATGAATGTCCTTTTCCTAAAAGTGCTGCTTGCCTTAGCTAAAGAGTCTCTTCTACCCTTACAAGTGCAAAAAAAAAAAAAAAAAAAAAAGGACAACTGAACAATTACAGCTGACCCCTTGAGTGAAGAAGAATAGATCTGCCAGGTGTATGAGGAAAGGGGAGAATGTGTAAGGACTAGGTCAGACTATTCGGTGTATGTGTAAGCAAAGAAAAAGGTGCCGTAACTAGAGAGGGAGGCAATGTGGCAATAACTCTCTTGCGGTAGTATCTCAAGTAGTAGCCGGTGCCCTGGCCAACCAACTACCTATTATTGTGTGTTAACAATGTGAACTTCTTCTTGCTATATGAAATCTATTCACTTCATAAACTAATGCTAAACTTTCCATTTGTATTAGAGAGTAATTTATTACTTCCTTGTTCAATACTCTAGAAGCAAATGTTCTGTCTCATATAGCATTGCATGTGCTAAGACTGCTCCTAAACCTATGTTTGATGCATCACATACCAATTTATTTGGTAAATTCATTTGATAATGTACTAGGAATATAGGTGATGTTATTTCTTCCGTCAACATTAAAAAAACGATCCGTATAAAAGTATTTTTGTAAACAAGAGTATGCCTCATTTCTTTTATTCTCCCTTGAAGAGGAATGATATTTCAATTTGCATCGTTCCCCTACATTAAGTCTTGCACTCTAAGTTCGAAAAAAAAAAATTCTTAAAAAGTTATCTACTAAAAGCAGGAAAAATAATTTGCTTTTCATAAAAAAATCTTTACTAGAATAATGTTGATGGTTTCATTTAAAAGCAGATTTATGAAAAGAGATTGTACACCAAAGCAAGCATATTCCACCACCTTGTAAGACTATTTGTTTCTGAAACTCATGCCCATTTTTAGTGCAAATTGATTGCAACTGATACCATTGAGAAATTAAACAAGATACTTTTATATTTCATAAGGACAGTTATAGTCTGACGAGATTGGTTTAATATGAACTCTTTTCTTATGTATCTTAGGGTTTCCATATAGAATGCTAAAGGAAGAACCTATCACAAATAGTTTCTGATACTCCAGTTCATTTAAAATACCTTCGTTTTTTTTTAATAATTTAAAAGAAAAATTCAGTCTTGTCTTCTCTTTTATAAGTGCCCAGGAAGTTGGTTCTCTGTGTGACTGGAGTTTTCTGTTGTCTCCAAAAACCTTATTTACCTTATCAATATAGTCTGACAGTACAACACCTTTCTATTTATCCTGTTTATATATAACCAAACTCTCTTGTTTGGCTACATTTCGCAAGATACTTAAACCATCTTTCCTGAAAAACGAATATCAAGACTTGGTATAATTATTATGTAAATCACTGAAGTCACTGAGCATATTTAAATCCTTGAATCTTTGACAAAGCAGTTCGAAAGGGAAATGGAAATCAGCATGATTTGGTCTTCAAGATGGTAATCAGAAATCTGAGCCAAATGACAGTAAAATTCATTATCTTTTGGGGAAAACACAGTTAGAAAAATACAGTAATAAATCATTGAGATTACGAGTAGATATATGATGCTTTTATTTTCTTTTTATGTCGTAATTTAACAGCGAAGACATAATAATTTACAAATTCATAAAAAGAAATTCTGGTACAGAAAATGGTAAATAATTGATAATTCTTAAAATAGCTGTTCCAGTACTTGACAAAAATTCACATAGGTGCTTACGAAAAGCTTTTGTTTTGTCTCAAACTCGTTAAATAATTCGGCCAAGGCGTTTCTGTAAAATTCGGTGAGATAAAACGTTTTTTAGAGCCTGGGTGTACTCCGTTTAAAAGTCACTACTGTATGAACTCTAAGTTACATTTGGCTTTGTCCTCCTTTAAGGTCAATTTCTCCATCGTCCTTGAAATAGTCATAGCCATTGGTGAATATAGGTGTCTAAGGAGTTGCGTAAAGTGCTGAACAAATCGAAGAGGAAGACGAAAAGAAGGTGATACAACTTCACGGACGTATTCAAGGATTCCAAGGGATGATATATGAAGACATTCTGCAGGGTCGAGAAAGCACATTTAAAAAGGCCATAGTTTATTTCAGGACGTTTCGAACAACCCTTTGTTAATTTTCAAAATGTAGATGTTGAAAAAAAAATAAAAAGTTAAATCTTATGAAAAAAAAAAAGTCTTTGAACAGGGTTAATAACTGATCAAAATTATTTTCACAAATTAAGGTTAATATTATTTAAAAATTTTCGGTAAACTATTGGCCGAACAAGCAATAGTAATTTTCTAATTACACTTGAGTCCTTCCACCTCAAAAGTTTTGCTCAGTGTTTGAACTCCAGCGTTTCCGTCTGTCCTATTTACCTTGCATAACTGAAGTCAGGGGTATTCTGTCTTCCCTTTCTCCTTTGGATGGTTTAGTAAGTACTGGTCCTCCTTGTTTTTACGGAAAAAAAAAGTAATATTAACTTTGATATAGTGGATAATTTTAAGTACTATCAACCATGTTTCAAGATATCTTTGTAGATTTTAACATTTTTTTTTATTTTTTTACATATGCAAGGAAAGGATCCAGGTTACTATATACTACAGGGCACTAGCCCCTCGTCCTTTAACTGGCCAGACAGTACTACATTGGATCCCTCTCTCTGGTCACGTTTTATTTTTTCTTTGTCAACCCATATACTGAATGATCTGGCCTATTCTTTCCACATTTTCCTATTAGTCCGTGGGCTGAGGGGGCTCACCTTGCACCCCCCTTAAAATTGACAAAAGTGCATTTAAGTTGTAGCTTTTGATCCATATTTTCATTTTTTTAATGTTCCCATTGAAAAAATAGGGACGCACTACCACTACTGGGCCACTTTCTTCGATGACATCATCAAATTTTGCTGCTTCCAATTTTGGGGTAGGGGAAACAAAATTAGACATAACTCCGGACTGAATGGTCAGAGAAAGATAAATGACCTATCAAAATGTTTGCGTTGGGCCTCTCTAACAGATAAAATAGACAATTTGCAATTATGTTTAATAATTAGGTCACCAGAGGTCAAAAGGTCACCAAATTTGGGGTCAAGTGAAATTTTTTTGTACACGGAAAGATACAGTACTTGCAAAAGTGTTAGCGATTTTAATTACAGGTAGGGTTTAAACAATCCCGAAAGATGTCACCACCTCAAATACCTAAAAAAAAAAACCCTGTTGCTTCAATGTTAACTATGAAATTGTAACATTCTGAAATCGAATAGCGGTAATCCCCATACAAAGCACTGTTCGTTGTTGAGCCCAAACTAGCTCTACGCTCAATTACACTTCCAGAGGAGGTTTTGAAGACAATAGTTACTGAAGATGATTTACTTGGAACTTATACTTTTCCCTCGGACTATGGCCATCTGGATGATTCATCGGAGTGCTCTGCTCATCCAAGACACATTACAGGGCTCTATTCAATGTGAGGACTTTCTTCATCCAGGTAGTGACGCACACACACAGGAAAGAATGTTAAAAAACGGTAACTGATGACTGAGCTCATTAAGCTCATAACCACAGGTCAAGTCTATCAAAACTAATCAATTTCTTATCTGCGTTATAAAACTAAAAGCTCATTGTTATTGTTCATTTTCTTCATTTACAGTGGTTCCTCGAAGGATTCTGGATATCCAGACAGCTTTTCCAGTTACCAGAATCCCATAGGAAGACTTCATGTCCTTCTAGAAAACATAGCACGTCAATGCTTAAGAGCAGATGCTGATCAGTTAACCCAAGGTGAATGCATAGTGAAACGTAGTCTTTTAGATTATGCAGATAATCTCGCAGATAATGTGACAGATCCCATCTCGTTGGTTGACTGTGGTAAAGGTGATCCCCGAGATATTATAGTCACGAAAATAGTATGCATTAAGTTTAGTGCTATAAGTAAGAAACAATGTCAAACAAATCTCTCTAAATCTTATAAATAAGGTAACGAGTGCAATAGTCAGTGCCACTATAGTTTGACCTGTAAGAATAAATACCGATTTAATGTCTAGGTTTATTGTCACATTTTCTTCTTTCATTGCGTTATTATCACATCATATTGTAACGAAGGATTTATTATCACATTTCATTGTTACGAAGATTTCAGAAAATTTGATTTTCCTCAAGTATAATGTTTCTTTGTGTAGATAGGTATGCTACCTCATATTAGTCAATATGCCTAGAAAATAACTTATAATTCTAGCCACTTTATAAATTGTCTGTAATTTTTAGCTAATTTGTATATTGACTGAGTGAGCCAGGCAATTCACACATTGCCTGAAAATTTCAGTCACTTTACAAACTGGCTGGAATTTTATATTGACTGTAATACACACACACACGCATATATATATATATATATATATATATATATATATATATATATATATATATATATATATATATATATATATATAGTATATATATATATATATATATATATATATATATATATATATATATATATATATATATGTATGTACTGTATATATATATATATATATATATATATATATATATATATATATATATATATATATATATATATATATATATATATATTAGGTTTCCTCTCCTAGTATGGGTGGAAGAAGAAAGGCAACACAGTCAATGCCAGTCTTGAATGAACTTCGTGTACCGTCAAACTGAACTATCAGAACGATCGCCGCTTCATGACCTACATACTCACTTCAAATGAACATTCCTGCCTCTTTAAAGATAATTAACAATGTTTGAGGTAAATGTTTTTTCTGGTAATAATGTTTGTCCTAATTCGATATGTTTTTAGAAAAATTATGATCATATTTTCCTTTACTCAGAGATCTATTAATGCCCTCTTATGTGATTTCGTATAACTACCAATAGTAGAATAATATTCAGTGATTTTTATCCTCCTTTAGGCAAAGAATAAGGGGTGTTCAAGTAATTTAATCGAATAATATTTACTGATAATTCTCTCATAGTCTACTTATCATCATTGAAATACTGGGCACAACTGTTAGCGAATGAAATCCACGGGTTTATAATGAACGTCAAATTCCTAAAATTTATTACATCATAATTATTTTACATTAATGTTTTTACTTTTATTTATCTATATATCACTTTTTTAGGGAGAGAGAGAGAGAGAGAGAGAGAGAGAGAGAGAGAGAGAGAGAGAGAGAGAGAGAGAGAGAGAGAGAGAGAGAGAGAGTGCATGTTAATATCCCATCACATATCAAAATTTCTAGGAGTTGCTCCATGTTGGAGAGACATTTTCAATGGTATTGAGAGTGAAGAGATGTGGGAAAATATAAGGGTTAATATTTAGAGTCAAGTTGGAAGTATTCTGGTTAGATGTGGGAATATGTAATGAAGCCAGTTTATCCTATTTGTAACGAGCTTTATTAAATCAATGGCGATTTTCCGTTACCATACGGGGACGTATTCACGAATATTCTGAGTTAATTCAAAGACAGAGAGAGAGAGAGAGAGAGAGAGAGAGAGAGAGAGAGAGAGAGAGAGAGAGAGAGAGAGAGACCTTTCAGACGGCACAGAGGAATATAATTATGAAATATGAGCACCAACAGGATAGAACTGATGGTATTGATGAAATTTTATGAAACTAATTCCAGTGGAGAAAGAGAAAAAAAATTATTTCCTTGGATTTGCTTTTAGTCTCATTAAAGCTTTATCAAGAGTGTTAAGACAGAGGGGAAATTGCAGTTTTAGGTTTCTAGTAAATTGTCAGTTTTTATTCCTGTCCTGAGTCGACTTTATCATGAATATAGAATAATAATCTCGTCCACAAGCGAACACGGAGATGGAAATGGTTATTTTGTGATGTTCCATAACTTTTTACTTATAAACAGTTCACTAACCGTTATAGTGGATAACCCTGCTAAAAGCATGGGAGAGAGAGAGAGAGAGAGAGAGAGAGAGAGAGAGAGAGAGAGAGAGAGAGAGAGAGAGAGAGAGAGATTTGGCATTATTGAAAACACCAAACCTCGTATATTCTTAGCTAAAGGTACTCCCTACAGAAACGGATGGGAGATTATTATGAAATTTCAATGTTTCGTGTTCAACTCATCTTCTATGGCAGCCATTCTGAAGATTACTGTTAGACCAAAGAGTTCTGGATCAATCATCGTATGAACAAGACAAATGATAAGATGCTGGGGACATGACTGGATTCGTTTATTTACCATAAATGATTCTTGAAATTAACTTTCTACACAATAAGTCATTGAAAATAAGAAATGCCCACCGGATCTAACATTCCGGTAATGGGACGTGCTCATGAGGCCCTAAAAATCATTCCCAAGCAGTCTGGCTTTCCAGCAAAAGGCCCACTGCCTGTAACTGTGGAAACTGTTACCTTACTGTCGGGCTATTTTGTCGAAGGTTAGGGCCACTGTCTATAACTGTCGTTGATGACCACAAGGCATTCGATTGTAGGAACCTCTGATGCAGTTAGTATCAGGCAATCACGTCCCTCATGTAAGGATAACGGTTAGAAAATAGATACCTGTAACTCCTGTGTGGTAACATGTTATTCGTAATATCAATAGATGGTCAAACAGACAAACTCATGGAAAGGGGAGTAATACAGTTACAGAAATAATTGCTCTCAAAACTTACTTTTCGTTGCAAATTTATCCCAAGAAACAGAATCATACTGCATCAATTCAGCTTGAAGAAGCTCTTCTCTTCAGTGGCCATCTTGCTGAAACATTTTTTTTTTCTGATTGCGACTAACTATAGATGTCATATTTTCTTCAGGGATGAATTCACTGAAGATCGAACTGTGAGTGACGCATCCTTGAGCTGTCATTTGCTTGCAAAGACTCCCAAAACTTGGCCTTCCTTTTCGCTTGGACTCGTGGTGAAGCGATGCGAATCGAGTTTATAAGACTCCATCTCTTGTAAGCCAGATTTGTTTCCCTTCAAGTCGAATCTTAGAAAAATGGATGCCGAAGTCGATATTGAGGTAATGTAGAAAGATTTTCTCACCTTTAACTCACAAAGAGGATTATAGGTTCAGATGAGAGATTCTAATTCGTTTGAATTATGAATTATGAATTAAACAGATTAAATCTTCGGGAAATAGCAACTGTAAAGAAAGAAAGATGTCTCAATACTGAAATGACAATTTATTCATAAAATTTTTATTTATTAAATAGGGTTAAAAAAAAGTAAAAATATAGTCATAAAAATGGACAATAATCAATAACCAATATAATATCACCAGGTCCTTAGTATATTTTTGGAAATAGTTTTCTCTCATAGTTGTTGGACGCTTTTGATGCATTCACATTCCTAATCGAGTAGAGTATGAAAAAACTTTCTTGTTTCATCAATTACGAAGAATAAAGCAAATAAACTAGATGGCAACAGCAATTGATTCTGATTTCAACATAAACTGACTTCAACATAAATTCAAAATAAAACCTATAGAAAACTGGGAGCTTTACAAACCAAAACAAGTTCGAATGAACTACGATAGGCTGAAGATGTAACTGTAAAGGAAACGTTGAAAACTCATTGTTTTCTCCAGTTGAACGTAAATTTCTAATCAGTAAAGATCAAAATCATTTAATCAAGTGCACCATTGTAATCTATTCTTCCTGTTTTACTTGACACCAAATACGACCACACACACACGCACACACATATAAATCAGGCTCAGAGCGTCGATGCAGGAATCCTTCTAGTAAACACATACCAAGTTTCTGACAGACCGGTCAAGTGTTAAGAGAGGAGTAGGCTTTTGAAATTAGTAATTTGAAAATGAATAATTACTATATAAACTAATAATTAATGGTCTAACACAACTCTCTGTTCAGTGATCAATAAGTACTTTCCTCTGGAGTTTACACACCCAATTTCACGCTAAACCAACGCTTATCAACACAGTTGTTTGTCAAAGTATCATTGTATTCACTCTTTAATTAATTGTTAAATAGTGAGATAAAAAAAAAAAAGATGAAATTATCGATAGATAGTGGCCCCTGGAATGTACTTACTTAACAAATTTCAAGACGATCGGTTAACGAATAACGGAGAATTGTGCAAAAATGCTAGTGTACACACCGCGCACAAGAAGAACAGCATGGGTAGCGACTTGACAGGCCTTCAGTCTGTGAAAATGCTGAAAGAGCGAAGATGAGAGTATTTCATATTCCTTGGAAATAGCGTAAGAGCGTAGGAAGCCTATCTGCTAAATGTCAAGAATAACGTCTGCCTCTTTTACATTTGTCCTATAGCAACTATTATTATTCCAGTCTGTTCCCATGCAGGCATGCATATCTCTCTCTCTCTCTCTCTCTCTCTCTCTCTCTCTCTCTCTCTCTCTCTCTCTCTCTCTCTCTCTCTCGTCTGGGTATCTGTAAGATAGGACGTGGTCTTGTTTCTAGACGGGTTTGAACTATGAAGCAGCACAAGAAATGGAATAAGAAGTAAATTTTTCAATTTGCCTGTAGGGTTCTATATGATAAACTTGTTATTCCTGAATCAGACGACGTTAGCTCTAAGCTTATTAGACAATTAACCAGACTCAACCCCCGTGCAACCTCCCTTCAACTCTATGAAAATGGTATCAATGAAAATCTTAGAATGTCTAGATTCAAGAAATAATTGATAACAGGAAAATGTCACTCACAAATGTTCGCTCACAACATTCCACATTTCCTTTAATATCTTTCAGACCTGTTGATTCACCATCTTTGAAGTAATAGTGAAGCAAGTTCCGCATCAATTAGAAATTGGGTATACATACAATTGATTAATATTTTTTTATTATAGAAGTAGCCTTATTAGATAAAAAGTTATGTGCGAATAAAATACTGTACTCTAATTTGGACGAAATATATTCTCATAAATTGAATTCATTTGAGTTTCGTTGTTTAGCACTATAAAATTCCAAATAGTTTTGAACAAATTGTGCATAGCAGTTTAAAGCAGATTACACCAGATTTAATTTTGTACATGAAGCATAAAGATTGGAAAATATATGTTCAAAGTTATTGACCATATCAAGTGTTACATGCATTAAATGAAAATGCTTACTAGTGTAATTTGATTAGATATTGTCCTTATTTTCTGAAAAGAAATCCTGGTTTTTCTCAATAAGAGTTTGAATTATTTGATGCAAATATTCATAAAAATACAGTTATATTACAAACAGGGATACACACCTGCACCATAAACATGTAAAATTCACATATCACGCCAACAATGAAATGGAAATGTCTATCTATTCAGGATCTACTCTCTGAGACAAGTTTTTTTAAATTCAATGAAACAAAGGCACAACTGGGAATTTCTCTCACAAGAAATATTTGTATTTTGATTTTCAATTCAGTTTTTCTCCAGGTTTCCTCTTTCCAAAGATGCTTATATCAAGATTATTTAACTTTGTAGTTAAGCTTAACTTGCAGCAGAAGGGTTACACTACACTATACTTGAGGTATTAAAGTTGAATAATCTTTTTATTAGTGTTATTGTTAAATTACTTCAAGGTGTAATATTTTTGGATTAAACAATCAAGCTGTTGATGGAAGAAACCATGGCCGAGCCTTGGCAAAAACGTAAACTTGACAGTCTTGGAGTCTTGTTGAACCTGGTCTGCAGTGTACATGTCACAGGACTTCATTATTCCGCCATGCAAAGCTTATCTACCTACAACGACCCTGAAAAGAGATCTGCAAAGTTTGGGGAAATCAAATTTCTTCGGTTAGAACAAGCTCCTAGGTCAAATTATTGAATGGTGGACA
>NC_090744.1:86693435-86695975 GCF_036898095.1 Palaemon carinicauda | reverse complement strand
GCACTTGTTGGGAATTGGGTAATCTTACTCCTCTATGTAAAATGTGTTTGTGGTAGCTCAATATATTATATCATATAATATATATATATATATATATTTGAGCTGAGCTACCACAAACACATTTACATAGAGGAGTAACATTACCAATTCTCCAACAAGTGCTAAAAGCTCCTCTTCTTGCTAACTTGCGCAAAATAACAGATAATTTTGGGGGCTAAGGAAATCTGCTGTGTGTTTATAAAAAAAAACAAGAGGAAAAATACCATTTGGGTCTAGCAACCTCCATAAGCATCAAGGTCCATCAACAGAGCTTTAATCTAACGAGATCGAAAAGCTAAACTAGTTTAGTTTAGCCTCAGGAAAACAGGAATGAGGAAATTCAAGTTTTCCATTACTCTGTTTACTGTCAAAAACATCAGCCAAAAGGGTTGCCTTTTCCTTTGGACAGTGAGTGACTGAGGCCATCTGGTTTAAGTAAAGGAGGAAGAACTGTTGCATTCTACACCAAAGAGTTGCAGATTTAAAGGTAGACCACCATTTATGTTCCTGAGGTTGTACCAGAGAGGGTTTCTTTTTTATGATTAAATTATACTCCTTTTCTAGTTGAGGCATAAACTCTCTGAGCAAAAAGCTCGAAGCTGAGTATAGTTGTTCCAGGTCAAATCTGATCTGTTACCCTTCCAAAGGTGATAGGCCTCCTGCTTCTCCAAATAAGCACGTCTACAATCATCATTGAACCACGGTTTGTCCTTCATTCGGTACCTTAGCACACGAGAAGGGATACGCCTATCAATTATGTTGACTAGATTCTCATTCAAAGGGACAACAGGATCTACACTATTATATAATTGTCACCAATTCAAGCACAAAAGATCATGCAAAATCCCATTCCAGTCTGCTTGGGATTTTAGATAAATTTTACAGGAATATGATATATCAGGGACAGGCTGCTCAGTCTTCACTAATAATGAAAATCAAGGCATGATCAGAAGTCCCGACTAGAGAACCAACCTTACTAGTTATAACGCCAGGGGAGTCAGTGTATACGAGGTCCAAGCAATTACCAGACTGTGAGTAGCTTCATTTATGATTTGCTCACAGCCTGATTCAGAGGCAGAGTCTAAAGCTCTTAAGCCATGGCGATCGGTAGGAGAGATAGAACTTAACCACTCCCTATGGTGAGCATTAAAATCACCAACAAAGACAAAAGAAGCCTTTCTATCATCTTCTTGTATCTAGCCATAATGGTAAGAAGACAATCGAAGATAGAATCATCCATGTCTGGATTCCGGTAGATCGAACACAACTAAAAGTTGTTATGCCTGCCACAAACTTTTATTACTGAATCTCATGACATCCACATTGATAGCAGGACTTATGAGAAGCAGGGTACTCGGTCGTAATATACACCGCCATTCCCCTAGCCCTAGGAATGGCATCACGTTTCAGCATTATTGGCTTCTTAAAACAAGTTATAAGGAGCTTATATGAGTGCCTCATATTAGAACCAAAGTTTTCTGAGCACAAAAGAATATCATACTGTCTGGACGCAACTGTAAGGTCTTGGATATTTGCCTGAGGACCACGATTATTGCAATACAGAAGACGACATTGACGAAATCTAGGACGTACTGGTCCCGGATCTCGCTTAATGTCTCCAGACAGCATAAGAATTAATAGAAATAAAAAAGAGACATCATACTTAAAAACTAGATTAACAAGATTTATAACAATAACAATATGTACAGAATAATAAAAAAAAGTGATTGATGATACCCATAGACTATAGTAAAAAGTCAGAAAAAACTGGTCAACATGGAGGAGCCGATACACCATGCAAGGCTAAATACCCTCCAGGATAGCCACTTCAACTGAAGGGAGGACAGTAAGGATGGTTTTGAGAAGAAAAAATCAGAAAAAGGAAAAGACAACCTCTTGATAAACCACCAGGCATCCAATGCCCTTCTATTAAGCCTGCCCAACACACCATTTCAAAAAAACAAGAGGAAGAAAAAAAAATAATAAGATAGAATAGTGTGCCCGAGTGTACCCTCAAGCAAGAGAACTCTAACCCCAAGACAGTGGAAGACCATGGTACAGAGGCTATGGCACTACCCAAGACTAGAGAACAATGGTTTAATTTTGGAGTGTCCTTCTCCTAGAAAAGCTGCTTACCATAGCTAAAGAGTCTCTTCTACCCTTACCAAGAGGAAAGTACACTGAACAAATTGCAGTACAGTAATTAACCCCTTGAGTGAAGAAGTATTAAGTATCTCATTGTTGTCAGATGTATGAGGAGAGACGAGGAATATGTAAAGAATAGGCCAGACTATTCTGTGTAAGTGTAGGCAGAGAAAAAATAAGCCGTGACTAGAGAGAGGGATCCAATGCATTACTGTCTGGCCAGTCAAAGGATCCAATACCTCTCTAGTGGTAGTATCTCAATGGGCGGCTGGTGCCCCTGGCCAACCTACTACCATGTAAATATGTTTGTGGTAGCTCAATTCCCACAAGTCCCACTGATTACCGCCCAATTTCCA
>NC_090744.1:86683435-86688435 GCF_036898095.1 Palaemon carinicauda | reverse complement strand
ATTGGATTTCTATACTTTATACATTGCTGTACTATTGGTCAGTACAACTTCTACCTTTTATAAATCCTGCTTGCTCATCTCTCAGCTTGTCATCAAACTTTTTCTCTTTAGAATGAGCACACTATATATTTCCATTACAATTGATATAAGTGTGATGCCTTTGTAATTATTGCAATCGGTCAGATCTACTTTTTTTGTCCTTATTACCAACACTCCTAGCTCCCATTCATTCTGTTCTGTCTCTTCATGCCATATTCTGCAAAATAATCTTGTAAGTATTCTGGGAGTCACATCATTCCCGGTCAATATCATCTAGGTAGGTATTCCATTGTATCCAGGGGCTTTCCATCTCTTGATAATTTTAAGTATAGCTTCGACTTCAAACATACTAAATTCATTCATAGGTCTGTCTTAGCTTCAAGTATATATATATCAAATTATTCCTTCTTATCCCCTATTCAGAGTTGCCTTTCTCCATCTTTTGTTATTATAATAATAAATCGATCTCTGTTTTTTATGGGTATATGGTTCTTCTATGCCCCAGTAGAGATTTCATTAATAATCATATGAGCAGTTCTTAAATCATAGCCACTCCCCGAATTCATAGCTTTGTCAGTTTCATTTGCTTCCTTGTCTAAATATTCTCTCCAAATATTCCTGGCTTTTTTGTTGCCCTCACTATCAGTACGGGAAAACTTATCATGCTCTACCTTGTAATTTTCTTTACCTCCTCGAAAACTTTCAGCAATCAATTTCTGCCTGTCTCTTTCTAATAGCATCCCAAGTATCACTTAATATCCATGTTTTTCTCCTTGTAACTGCATGTCCCAAAACTTCATTACCAACTGAGACGTATATGTTCTTAACATCCCACCATTCTTCATTAATTGTCTGCTCTTCGTCTCTCAAAGTTTCTCAGACTGCAAATCAATTCCTATATTCAATTGCAATGGTTTCTCTGTGCTCATCCTCTATATTTTGTCAAAATTCCTCTTACTTTCATAGTTACAGGGTAATTAGTAAAAGCAACTCAATAAACCAAAAACATTGTTCCCTACAAGAAAATGCAGTATTTGTTCTGTTATCGTAAATTTTTATAACTATTACGTTTTAATGTAAAACATTTTGGGAGCAATGGCATCTGTATAGATACCATGAGTCACAAGATAATGTATAACACATTAAATTACACCCTTTGCCCTTCAGTCCTACAACAAACCTCATAGAGAGTACACGTTTGAGTTTGACCTCTGACATTCACTTGTTTTTACATTTGTTTTTCTGGTTTATGGCAAGAATTTCCTCATTTCAAAGAAGAAAAGAAAATTCCAACATCTCACTAATAAGAGTTCAGAAGTAGGTAATATCGGGGGAATTTAGCAGAGTTAGTGAAGGATAAGATGATAAATGTACCAACCGTGTTTCACACATTGTACATAATTCCTTTTGTATATATTATGCTTGTATCTTTGCTCTTCTCTCGCACTAAAACGAACATGAAAATTCATGTCTGGTTTTTCTCTGTAATATTGTCGGGCTTGTGAACTTGTTATGTCCTGTTGCCTTGAGGTTTTGTATATAAGGAGAGTGTTCCACAATAATATAACTCAGTCGTTTCTAACAAGCCTTTTAGTTCACACCCTTACTCGGTGCTGTCACATTGGTGACCCCGGAAGTCGACTCGCTCCCACTGCCTTCCACCCCCACCTCCCTCGCCCCTCCATCGTTGGTACTATGACGGAGGCGGACTCTCCTACGGCAGTTGGCACTGCGGCCGCCCCATTGAAACTTTCACCATTCGCCAGCGGAGAAGCGTTCGCTTGGTTTCAACGCGCTGAAGTCCACTTTCGTATCAGGGGCGTGACTCGCTCAACCGCCAAAGCGGATTATGTTCTCGCGGCGATACCCGAGGACACCTTCCCAGAAATATCCGACTGGCTTTGTGAACAAGGAGACACCCCAATAGCGTATGACGCCCTCAAAACATACCTTCTGCAGCAGTACTCGCCGTCGCCAGCCGCCCGTATAGCAAAGCTTTTTCAGCTCTCGCAACAACCGTTGGGGGGACCAAAGGGCTTCGCTGGCCCTCAGGGAAATGACCAGTATCGCTCGCCTTCAACCTGCCGCAGACGGCTCTCCTCGTGAGGTGAACCTACTCCGTGCCCTTTGGATACGCCTTTTACCTGAACCTGTATGCGCTGCCATACCCGATGTCGATAGTTTACCCATAAAGGACTTGATGACCAAAGCCGACGCCCTTATGGACAGCCACTTCAAGACCTCCATCAACGCCTTCACCCCTGACGACGAGGATGCCTATTCAACGTCAACCGAAGCTGACATGAATGCCGTAGGACATACTCGCCTACCCCGTGACGTGCCGAAGCGGCGACAAAGCCGCCCACCACCCACCAATCGCTCGCGCCCCAACGAACGACTTCTACAGCCACTTACTACCTCCAATCCGCCGCAGTTTTGCTACTACCACTTCAGATTCGGGGCAACCGCGAAGAAATGTGCCAAAGATTATCAGTGGCCAAAAAACGTGTAAGTAGGCCATCGCTTGTGGCGGTGGCCTCCCATGTTTCTAATCTTTTCTTTTTACAGGATGCAGGAACGGGCGTGCGATTTTTGGTAGACACGGGTGCTTGTCGTTCTCTTTTGCCAAGGAAACTCATCAAAGCACAACGTAGTCTGTCTACATCTGCCGACGTCCGCTTGGTAGCTGCCAACGGATCTGCGATACCCACCTACGGTTACGAGAACCTCACATTATCGTTCGGAAACGGTAAATTCAATTGGAAGTTTCTCGTTGCTGACGTCACAATGCCAATCCTCGGTGCGGATTTCCTCTCTCATTTCCACCTTCTAGTCGATGTCGCCCACCGACGATTGGTCAACGCAGACTCGTACTTGTCGACACATCTTCAACCCGCCCCCTCTAACCTCGCTCTCCACATCAGCGCACCCACGGATGCCTACGCCCACCTCCTCACGTCGTACCCGGAAGTTTTCCGTCCAGAACTTCGCCAAACGCCCACGGTTCCTGCCAAGCACGGTATTTATCACCATATCAAGACGACGGGACCCCCAGTCTTCGCAAAATTCAGACGTCTGGCACCGGAACGATTGGCAGCCGCCAAACAGACGTTCGCCGAAATGGTGTATGTGGACGTCATTAGCGAATCTCCTGGGCATCACCCTACATCAGATAACGGCCTACAACCCCGCTGCCAATGGAATGGTTGAACGTTTTCATCGCACCCTCAAAGCAGCTTTGATGTCCCGCTGCAAGGATTGCAACTGGTTACTCAGCTTCCCTGGGTCCTCCTTGGACTAAGGACCACTCCTAAAGACGCCCTCGACATCTCGGCAGCCGAAATGGTGTATGGCGACCCGTTGGTCGTCCCTGCCGAATTTTTTCCTTCTACAACCTCCTCCGACGATCTCCAGCGCATACGTCACGTCGTGGGAAAATTTACTCCGTGCCGCCAGACTTACAAGCCCCCAGCGAACCATCACATACCAACGGACTTGCACTCTGCAACGCACGTCTTCCTGCGCAACGACACCAGCAAGCCACCACTAACGCCCCCTTACACGGGCCCTTTCCTTGTGATCCGACGCAGTTCGAAAGCATTCCTCCTAAACATTCGGGGCAAAGAAGACTGGGTCTCCATTGATCGTCTAAAACCTGCTTATCTTCTGCCAGATGACCTGCCTACAGTTCGCCTCTCTAGATCAGGGCGCCCTATTTAACATGTACAGTATGTCATTTTTAGGGGGGGAGCCATGTACCAACCGTGTTTCACACAATTGTACATAATTCCTTTTGTATATTATTATGCTTGTATCTTCGCTCTTCCCTCGCACTAAAATGAACATGAAAATTCATGTCTGGTTTTTCTCTGTAATATTGTCTGGCTTGTGAACTTGTTATGTCCTGTTGCCTTGAGGTTTTGTATATAAGGAGAGTGTTCCAGAATAATATAACTCAGTCGTTTCTAACCTGCCTTTGAGTTCACACCCTTACTCGGCGCTGTCACATAAAGGAGCGACCTTCTCGCCTAAAGAAGTTAGATATTGAGCAAAGGGACCTTCATATATGATAAGATTATTATAAATAACTTTGTTTTTGTTTATCAATATCCAAAAAGGAACCAAAAATTGGTAATAATCATGATTTATTAATATTGTCTTTGTAAAACTAAAATACTTATTGAACTTCAAATTCTATCATCTCCATTAGTTTTGAAGATATAGCATTGAAATGTGTCAGATAACCCAAAAAGACATAAAACAATAAAATAGAGCCCTTGTTTCCAGTTTTTGTTTTCATATTTTTTTTCTTACTTTTTCCCCTGAAATATAAGGGGAAAGGTCAGTGGCAAAAATCATATGCAATTTGGGAATATCTTAAGTCACCTTATTGAGTGGTATAAATATTAAAGTCCTGTAATATAAAAACGGCATTAGTCACCCTGCCCCCTAAAACCTTAGGTATTTTATCTACATTTCTATTGCGTGCTTTCAGTTTTAATTTCAGTGTGGCTATAAGGAGCTGGGATAACAACGAATATGTGCATCTCTATAACTTCTTACATTTCTCAGAGCCCTCCTTCTTTCTTTATTAATGACTATGTGATCCATTTGATTTTTGTAATAGCCATATGGTCAAGTCATTGTATATTCGTGGATGTACTTGTGCTTTAAAAGGGTACTTCCAATAACAAGATTGTTTGTTGAATAAAAACTTATAAAGTGTACATCATTTTCATTTGCAACTTCACCACGACCCTCAACACCCATCACATTCTCTATCCCTTGATTATTCCTTCCAATTTTAGCACTGAAGTCACAAATCAAAATTTTCATATATCTCTCTGAGATCTCATCTATTACACTCTGCAGTTCATTATAGTATTCATCTTCACTTTCTTCAGGGGAATTATTTGTTGGTACATAGCAAACTATAATCCTCATATTGCACTGCTTTGATT
>NC_090744.1:86675935-86678435 GCF_036898095.1 Palaemon carinicauda | reverse complement strand
TATATATATGTATATATATATATATATATATATATATATATAAAATATATATATATATATATATATATATATATATATATATATATATATATATATATATATACATACATAATGCGTCTGTTTTTAGTGTGTGTATTTGTGTATGTATGTACCACTGAACATTTTGGTGCAAAAGGGAAATTGACATTTGAACCAATACTTACCTCTTAATTGTTATCATGTAATTTTATCCCGGATTTATATAATTGCAGTCCACGAATATTACACAATATCCTTTTGGGATAACAGCATTGTTAGTTGCTTTTTTTTTTCTATTGATAAACTTTTGACATAATTTCATACGGAAATTATATCATAGCATTCTACGAATATCAAACCATTGTATTTGGGTACCAGAAATAATGCTTGCTTTCATTTCAGCTCTCACGTGTGCTAATGTCAACAAATAGCTTCGCTCGCAGCTGGTGACCTCCCTGTTTGTCCTGTCATGACCTTTACGGGAAACAGAAAGATCCCTTTTGAAGATTCTTTGGGATAAAAAGGCAAAGTGAAATATTGGTGTCGTTTAAACGGAGAAAATGGAAATTCTTCTTCAGTTTACTTTTGTTGTCATCACTACAATGCTGACTTTGTATTCATTATAGCGTGAAGAGTAATTAAATCACGTTTTTGAAAAGGTTGATTTATAGTGTCTTCGGAATAAAAGATGTTGCTCTAATTAGATAAATTGCAATTTAAATAATCGCTTATATTTTTATGATCACAAATGTAAACAGCTATAAAATCAGGGAATCATTTTCGATTTTAATATCTCTTATTTTGAGAATCAAAATTTATTTACAATATTTAAAGGACAATTTTACGAAAAGGCATACAGAATGTGCTGTATTAGTTCTCATGGACAATACTTTTCGTGGTATAGTGAAATTACTTTCTTTTTTAACTTTTGAGAAACACATTATGTCTGTATCTTCTTCAATGGCACACAGGCTTATTGGGAAAGTCTTTCAAGATTTTCGATGATCAATTTATTCTGAAGTTATTTAATTCTTTCGTTTAACTTGTTTCGAGTATTGTTCTACTGTCTGGTCTTCAGCTGCTGATTCTCATCTTAATTTTTTTGTTTTGGGCAGGAACTTAGGCTCTATCAAATTTCCTATTCCTGATCTGGATATTAACCTCTGGGATCGTCGTTCAATTAGTTCGTTATGCATGTTGCATTAAGATTTTTCATAATTCTTCCCATCCTTTACTTTCACATCTTCCCGGACAGTTCCATCCTGTTCGTAATATTAGGCATGCAGTTAATTCTAATAGCCAGGCCTTCTCTATCATGAGGCTCAATACTACACAGTACTCTGGAAGTTTTATTCCAGCTGTGACCAAGCTGTGGAATGATCTTCCTAATCGGGTAGTTGAATCCGCAGAACTTCAAAAGTTCAAAGTTGCAGCAAATGTTCTTATGTTGAACAGGCTGACATAATTCTTTTTATAGTTTATATATGAAATGTTTTAATGTAGTTACTGATTTTAAAATATTTTTCTTTAATTGTTCAATTCTTCTTATATCGTTTATCAATTTCCTTATTTCCTTTCCTCACTGGTTATTTTTCCCTGTTAGGGCCCTTGGGCTTATAGCATCATGCTCTTAAAACTAGGGATGTAGCAATAATAATAATAATAATAATAACTGAAATATAGACGGCGATAAAATTTGTCTGTGCTTGCTGTTGTTCATTTTGTTTTACTACATCGTTCACTTATGTATGCAAGTCTGTATGTAACAGATATGTGTTTAAGTGTGGTATTTTTCGGATCCTAATTCTTACATAGTAAATGAGAATTTGCCAGAGAGAGAGAGAGAGAGAGAGAGAGAGAGAGAGAGAGAGAGAGAGAGAGAGAGAGAGAGAGAGAGAGAGAGAGAGAGAGAGAGAGCCACTACCGTCAGTCTTTTTAACTACATATCACTTATTTTGTCTCTGCTAAAAGTGAGGTTCCCTTTTTCTTCTAAAAATTCATTTGCCATTTTTAATATCCAAGAAATCATATGGAATAACTCAATTTTCCTTATTCAGTAAAATTCTACTAAAAATAGGCCTACTGTAATCAGACCTCTTCTAATAAATTGTATAATTCTACCAAGATCACCTTCAAAGGACGCAAGATTCCTTAAACGGATTTTACAAAAACCTTTTTTGCTGAAATCTGAGAGATAAGATATAATTCGCATAGGAAACAAGAAATCTAAATTTCTATTCTATAGCTTGGGAAGAAATGTTTGCCGAAATCTAACTGCAACTTATGAATAGAATTTTCATTGCCACTCTTGCCCTTATTAAAAGTCACCAGAACCTAAAGATTAACTTGATTATATAAAAGAAAAAAATAAGGCTGATAGGAAAAGTAATTGGCATGGCGAAGGGATTGGTTCCACTAATTGATGCCGACAAGATTTTAATGTAGTCCTGTATGTATTAGATTATCTTTATCTAATTTTTAT
>NC_090744.1:86655935-86673435 GCF_036898095.1 Palaemon carinicauda | reverse complement strand
TATATATATATATATACATATATATATTCATTCCAATGCTTCTTTTACAATCTCTAGGGACAAAGTTTACTTATTCTTTTTGTTCTTACTTTTATGATTTTAATTGAATACTCTTTTATCTTTTATTCTATTTTATTTTTTATTTTTGTATACATAAATTAAATGTTACCGGCGTCAATGACCTTAGATGTCAGGATGCCTGAAAACTTTAAATCAATCAATCAATCTATTAACTGTCATTCTCATTGTATGTATTGGATATTGAAGGTAGATTGATCAATACTTCTTTCACTGCATCTTAAAGTTAAAGTTAATGTTGTAGGATGTAGGGTCTCAATTCCAATTTCATCTAAAGAGGTGCTCGTGAGAATGTTAGCCTGGCAAGTCTGTCCCCTGACTGTGGTGCCCAGCCACATTAGTACCCTTACCAGTAATCTGCAATAATCTAATGGGCATAGGCAGAATACAATCTGCTGACATTGGGAATCCAAGGTCATCACGCTACCAAAGTACTATCTAACTCTTGCTATGCCTGCTTCTTCTCCTATTTCCCTTAATAGTAAAATAAGGATTATTTTCAGCAATGGGTTGTCCTAAAATCCATCTCAGAACAATGAGCCATTCTGTCAATTAACCTACCCATTAATCACTTCTATGTCACATTCCCAACTGCTTTTATTTTCTATGCCACATTTACTACACAAGAAAGCATTCTAAAACAGGTTTAACTTTTTTTTTTTAATGCCTTTCAACAGCCATAATCCATTCCCTAAGGAGAGACCTTACTCAACTACCCTTCAATACATTTCTTGCCTTGGTGTTCAAAGACATTATTCAAGTTAAAATCACCGAAAATATGCAGACATATTAACAGTTGATATCAATTTCCAAGTCTCTTAATGACTCCTGAGGCTATTTTTTTTTTTTATAAGTCACTTTGTACAACTAAAATGAAGGCTTTTTGCTTTACCGCCCAAACTATCAAAATATCTCAAGTGGGTTTCTTGATCTTCCCACGCTTCGGATTTCTAGATTTTTCAGCGGCCTATCGTCTTACATTCTTTCCTGGAATCCATCTCATAACACTTTGAACAGTTCCTAAGCTTATGCTAGCACTTTTACCACCTATATGTCACATTGAACAATGATTTTACTTATATATACATAACAGATACTCTTACGTCCTTAGGGCTCATGACGAAAGGTTAAGCCAATATAAATACACTTCACTTTTTAACCAAATCTCACAGGACCAGTCACAAAAACCAATTAATAATTTTTACAATTTGGGCTGTATTCACAAATACACATCACTTCTTTCAAAATCAAAATTACAAAAATTCCAATGTTTAAACAAACACTATACACATTTGAGCGAAAACACTATGCATGTTTGAGAGGAAACACTATGCAAGTTGGAGAGGAAATACGTAGAGGCTGGATAGATGCTGGTGAGAGGACTGACAGGCATTGGCTCTTTCTGAAGGTCAGGCTGGATCTCTCTCCCTCCTATGCATTGCTAGGCCCTTATAAATCAACTTAATTCATTCGAGAATCTTCCAGCTAATCCTTCTCGTAGCTTGAGGGCATGGTCCAGACGGCCTCTCATGATGTCAGGTTGCCAACTTGGCAGTTTGAAGAAGGGTTCCATTTGTCGCCCTATGAGGCAACACTTGGCTAATTCCGCCCACATTCTCTTATAACATTAAAAATAAAAATTTAGTCTAGAACCTTCATGCAACTTCCAACCACGTGGAAACAGGATGCAAAAGAACATAACATAAAAATTTAATTCTTTAAAAGAACGTAAATTTACATATACGGAACTGAATGGAAATACAACTAAATGAATGATGACAGTCTTATGGAATTTACATATATTTACTTAATCTACGTGAGTGGAACTTCCCTTACGAGCTTGCTATATATCTTTTGAATACACACATAAATATGTGAATAAAATAATCTACTAACACTGGCTCGTGAAGCTTTACAGCCTTCAATTTATTGAAATCTTCGACACACTCCTCATCAAGTACAAACTTCGTCCCCTCTTAAGAAGGGAGCACTTATAATCTGAAAAACTGAGCACAAATCTACAGAAATATGAAACCATACCAAGAAACCTCATGGCCTGCTTTACAGTTGCTGGAATTGGGAAATTGATGGTAGCTTCTGCATTCCCATTTTTTTAACAAATCTTACCAAGACCCACTTTATGCCCTAAAGGGATAAAGGTTTTCCCACAATCACATTTCTTTAAATCTAATACAAAGTTCTCTTTTTCAGGGGCTGCCAGGACTTTAGGTAAAATTCGTAAGTGTTCTTCCCGTTTCTGAAAATATAAAAGGATCATCTAAATACACGACACAGTTATCAATACCACTTAAAACTTTATCCATCAACCTTTGGAAAGTACTGGCTACATTTCTTAATGCTAAAGGAATTACTTTAGGTTCATAACTATCGAACACTGTTATTTAAATGGATATTTTCCTAACTCGTCTACTTAGAGGTACATGCCAGTAAGCGTTGGCCAAATCAAGATGGAGATGAATTTAGCATTTCCAATCCTATCTAAGCAATCATAGATCCCGGGAAGTGGAAAAATACTTTGTTATGTAACACTTTATTTTTCTGAAATCAATGCAGAACCTATCCGATCCATCTTCCTTTTTTACCAGAACTACCGGAGAACACTATTCACTCTCGCTTGGAACTATCAAAGCATTATCTAACATATACTTTATATCCTTTCGTACTAAATTTGCCTTCTGAGGACTCAAACAATACAGACTTTGTCTAATGGGGTTTATGTCCTGCAACTCAATATTACGTTCTAAAAGATTAGTTAAACCTAATTTATCACAAACTGTTCCTGAATAATTTACAAAAACATTATATGATCCACTCAGTTTTTCTTCTTCAAAGCTAAAGTTAAATAACTTGAAATTTTTAAACACATCAAAGTTTTTCTTAAAACTAATTCCTCGTTGCGTCACATTTATTACTGGCACTGGCGTTCATTGTATTTCTTTAGCAAGGTAACCATTATTATTATTATTATTATTATTATTATTATTATTATTATTATTTATGTGAAACCACTTAGCTCTACGTTTATCCATATCAATTAAGTAATTTAAATTGCCCCTTTTTTCTAAAATAGGAAAGGGACCTTCGAACTTGTAAGATAATGAGGGACCTTTTTTTTCTGGGTTAATGCTAAGAATTTATTTCCCACACGGAAATTTCTCTCTTTTTCCTTAAGATCGTATAATCTTTTAGTTTCCCCTTGGCTGTTGCTCTCATTTTCTATTGCTAATTCTCCTTGTAATTTTCTAAATTTTGTATGTATTCCTCTCTACCCTCTTGAAGCAATAATTTACAATTTAAAATTTCTAAAGGTCCTTAAAAGGGTAGTTTTTTTTCCCAGTCATGTTCAAAGTTACTACACAATGTTCGTAATCAACTTTTTAACGTTTGATGGAAATATTCTGCAATCCCTTGCAACCCTGGGTGATATGGTGTGGAAGTTACAAGTTTGATACCTAGCTCTTTCATTTTGTCTTTGAAATACTTGGACACAAAATTACTGCTATTATCACTTTGTATAACGCAAGGCAGACCAAACTCAGAAAAATAACTAAACAAGCATTTAACTACAGTTTTAACATTGCAGCTTCTTACTGGGATTACTACTGGATAACAGGTTAGTCTATCAGTGATTGTTAATAGATATATATTCCCTCCCCTACTTCTAGGCAAAGGTCTTACTATATCGATTATAAAATTCTCAAAAGGTTCTCCCAATGATCAAATATCACATAAAGGAGCCTTGGGGATTACTTAATTAGGTTTACCAGAAATTTTACATTTGTAACAACTTAATACATATCTCTTCACTTCACGTTTCATCTTGGGCCAAAAGTAAGTCTTATTTATACACATGAAAGTTTTATTTACCCCTAAATGTCATTGATCATTATGTGCTATTTTCAAAATTAATTTGCGAAGCTTACTAGGAATTATTAATTGTTCTATAACTTCCTCTTTCCTAAGTGACTTAGAACGAACATAACGACACAAAAATTCGACTTTTAAACAAAAGGTTTCCTCACAAACATTATCGGGATCATCCTACACCTCCCATTAAAAAATTCGAGACAGTGTCTCATCCTCTCTCTACAACTTGACTAGCTCATCTCTGTTCAGAATGTTAGTGCCTAAACCATTGCAGTAACTATAACTTGAATCCACTACATCGACAACATCTACGTCACTACTTTCGACTGCTAAATCATCAACTTTACTAACACTGTCAACACCGATGGAGTCGGTTTTCTCTGTCCCACACCTGCTACGATCAATCTCGCTGCCTCCATCACACACGTTCGAATCTTCGCACAAACTATAACTGTAGTCTATATCCATATCTAAACCTGATATAGTTATTGCCATTTCAGGCACTGGAACCTCAATTAACCCTGGACAGCTACGATGGGTCGTGCGCGACCCCGAGCGTATTTAAAAACCATGTTTTTCTCGCGTGACTCACCCCGGTGACCGAATTTCTGGGTCCAGACGTGATTCATCGTAGCTGTTCGCCTTCCTACTTTTCTGAGACGCCCCGGGGACGAGCTCGACCGAATATACCTGAATCAGGTAAGTTACATAATTATCAAATTTATTACATAGTAAGAAATTGTCGTAGAATGGTGCAACTAGTATAGGTTATCAGTGGTGGAAAGTCTGGGTGGATGGTTTGGCTACCACGTGCATGACTTTTTTTTTAGCTGAGATGATGTATATCACCAAGAGGCCCATTTTTCGTCGAATGCCACTTTTTTAGTTTTTTGCATTTTTGGCTAAGTAATTTTTCCGTAAGATATTGGCAAATGGTGTCGAAAAACTTTTGCTTTTTTAGTGTTTGAAAGTGTGTCTAGATGATCTGGCTACCCATGCCTGACCTTGTTTTTTCCAGATATGCCGTATATATTGCTATGTGTTCGATTTTCCTGCGATTGCCAATTTCTCGTTTTTTTTTTTTTTCAATTTTTTGAAAAGTTATTACGTAGTAAGAATTGTCAAATAGTGTTGATTCATTTAGATGTTTATTTGTCGGAAAGTGTGCCTTGATGGTTTGGCTACCACGTGCAGGATATTTTTTTTTAGCTGAGATGCCGTATATTAGCATATTGCCCATTTTTCCTCGAATGCCCCTTTTTCAATTTTTTGCATTTTTTGACTAAGTCATTTTTCCGTAAGAAATTGGCAAATAGTGTCAACAAAGTTTCATATTTTTAGTGTTGGAAAGTGTGTCTAGATGATCTGGCTACCCATGCCTGCCTTTTTTTTTGCCAGATATGCCGTATATATTGCTATGTGTTCGATTTTCCTGTGATTGCCAATTTCTCGTTTTTTTCATTATTTTGCAAAGTTACTACGTAGTAAGGAATTGTCAAATAGAAATGATTCATTTAGATGTTTATTTTTCGGAAAGTATGCCTTGATGGTTTGGCTACCACGTGCATGATATTTTTTTTAGCTGAGATGCCGTATATTAGCATGTTGCCCATTTTTCCTCGAATGCCCCTTTTTCAGTTTTTTGCATTTTTTGGCTTAAGTCATTTTTCCGTAAGAAATTGGCAAATAGTGTCAACAAACTTTTATTTTTTAGTGTTGGAAAGTGTGTCTAAATGATCTGGCTACCCATGCATGACATTGGATTTTGCCTGAGATATATTGGTATGGGATCCATTTTCCATCGAATGCGTATTTCTAATTTTTTCTAATTCTTTGCAGTTATCAAAATGGCAAGCAAGAAGTATTCCTTGGGCATCGATGCCATCAATCAACTATTAGAACAGCTTGATAGTGATGTTGAGGATGGTCTGGAGCTAGGTGACGTCACTGATGATGAGTATTTGGATGTGAGGGAGTTGGAGCATGAGGTGAGGGAGGAAGGAGAGAAGGAAGATGATCCAGAAATTGTCGCCTTAGGGAATGGGGATGGCGAAGACGATGACGATGAGGGGGAAGTAGTGGGGGTTGGGGGTTCTGCTTTTGTTGTTGTGACAGCCAGCACAACAACAACAACTTCCCCTATGCCATCAACCTTAAGTGGACAGCCCGCAGCACCGGTGCGTCGCCTCACCCCAGTGGAGGAGAGGAGCAGGAAGAGGAGAAGGGGTGAAATACAGCCAGCCAGGGGGACTCCTATCACCCAGATACAATCTGAATCCATTCAAGGCCGTGATGGTACTGTCTGGCATAAAAACCCAAATCCCACCCTCCCCCATATACTCACACCACGGATTGAGCCTGGAAGTCCCACCTCTGTCATGTTGGGCGCGAAGAAAATGTCCGACATTTTCTCGCTTTTTTTGGACGACCGCATGTTAGCCGAGATTGTTTTGTGTTCTAATGAACGCCTTGCCCTTTTGAGAAGTAATTACCATCAAAAGGGCAACGTTGCCCTTAGGGACAATGACCTGAGGGAACTGAAGGCATTTATTGGAATTCTAATAATGTCGGCAGTGCGGTGTGACAACCATACACCCACTTGTGACATGTGGGACCTCACAGAGGGAAATCCTTTGTATAGGTGTACGATGAACGAGCGTCGTTTTACCCTGTTGGTGAGGGGTCTTTGCTTCGATGATTCGGCCACCAGAGCAGAGGGGGTGAAAAAGGATCGCCTCGCTCCCATTAGGAAAGTCTTCGACCACGTGGTGGCCAATTGTCGAAGCAATTATAGCCCCGGGCCCCATCTCACTGCTGATGAACAGCTTGTCCCTTTTCGGGGTCGCTGTCCATTCAAGATGTATATTCCCAACAAACCAGCTGAGTAAAAATAATTTTATTTTATATTTGCACATGTAATTATTGTTTTGTATTTATAAAAAAAAAATTATTTATTATTATCATATATATATATATATATATATATATATATATATATATATTGTGAAGTAAAGAACTTGATATATGATTTATGTGTCTAAAATATAATATATCATCTATTCGATCTCTATCTATCTCTATCTATCTATAACTTTGTTATTTATTTATCTGATAATTTCTCTTTCGTATTTGTAAATAATGTTTTTGTGTAATTATTATTATTATTATTATTATTATTATTATTATTATTATCAGTGATATAATTATCTGTTAATTTCTCTTTCGTATTTATAAATGTTTTTCTTATGTATTAATTATTATTATTATTATTATTATTATTATTATTATCATTATTATCATTATTATTACTATATTTATTAGTAATATAATTGTATATTGTGTTATTTTTGTTATTTATTTGTTATTTGTTATCTTTTTACCTTTATTAGTTACTAATTCTATTTCTCTTCCTCTAGGTATGGTATCAAGCTTGTATTGGCGTGTGATGCCGATTCTCATTACATGTGTAATGGCCTTGCCTACTTGGGGAAGGACACGGTCAAGATACCAAGAGGAGCGACGCTTGGAGAAATTTTTACGTCTGATCTTGTGGCACCTTTTCAGCGAAGTGGCCGCACAGTGACGACGGATAACTTCTTCACGACGCTACCGCTCGCCTTGTCACTCGCGGATAAGGACATGCATTTGTGTGGCACCATTCGCCAAAAGCCTTATATTCCTAAGGAACTTATGGAGAAGGTGTTTCCCCCAATGGACTCAGTGGCAGTGTTCAATTACGAACACAATCTAACTTTATAGTGTCAGCAAATTAGTAGGAGTAAGAAAGTGATGCTGTTGAGTTCCCTGCATCATGACCCGTCCGAGGTCGAAAAAAGGAAGACGGACATTCAGATGTTTTATAATGCGACCAAGGGAGGTGTAGATACATTCGACCAGATGTGTTCTATATATAATTGTGTTCGTAAGTCACGACGCTGGCCTATGAGTCTCTTCTACAGGATATTGAATATAATAATGGTCAATTCTTATATTCTCTATAAGCTCATGCCCTTCGCCAAGACAATGCCAAGGCGAACCTTCCTAAAGGAGATCGCCACCGAATTGTGTTATCCCCAGGCAATACATCGGTATCACACGTCACGCAAGTTGTCGAAGGGACTCCGTCAACTCATGGTGGATACCTTCAAGATTCCTGAGGCGGAACCAAGACTTCAAATTGCCTGTGGCCACATCAAGCTTCCTAAAAGGATTCGCTGTCACAGCTGCCCACCTAAGGACGACCGCAAGACAAACACTGCGTGTTTCCGCTGCAGGAGTCCTGTTTGCCTGACGCATCAAACTGTCTTGTGTCCAAGGTGTACCTCAGAGTTATAGGTAAGTTACAACATGAAAATTTGGTTTACTTCTTGTTTGCTTGAATATCATCGAATTTTTTCAGCTAAAATATTATATTGTTTTACATTTTTATGTTTTTTTCGAATTTATTTCGCTTCAGAATTTTTTTGGGGGGTCAGAATTCTAATTTTATAGTCGTAAAATAATCCTCAATCATCTAGCAACCCACCATTAAATTTTTATGCATATCCAAGAATAATTAGATTAGTAAATAACACCTTGAAATTGACATACCCTTCCTACATTTCAGGTGGCAGATTAGGCAGTCGGAGTTGGTGTGGTTTGCGGCCATTTTGTGGACATATCCGAAGCGTAAGTTGCCATATCTCTATATATTCCTGTTTCCTATAGAATTTGTGATATTTTGGTATATTTTTACCTACATAAATATCATATTATATATTAAATATAAGTCTTTTTATACGAAATTTTAATGGTGACACTAAGTAATCAAAAAATTACCTTTAGATATGGCCCCTAATATAACAGTAATTTACAAAATAATGAAGATTTTTTTACATATTTCTATTTTAGGATGACATATGTTTATTCCATAAAAAAAATTAGCCACTTCCTATTTCATTTGGGTACACAAAAAAATTCATGAGATTTGGACTAATTTTTTTGGCCAAAAAAGTTACCCTTTATTTCTCATTTCAGATCTTCACCTCTATGGGTCCGATCACTTCCCAGTTACCACAAGATGTTTCCTGAACATTCAGGAATCTTTTCCTAAAGGGATTTTTTTATATATGTATATTTTTTTGTGAATTTTTATGTAAAGTAATTTTTTTTTTCATACTTACATTTTTTAAAAATTTATAATAAATAGTTTTTCTGCAGATGGGTAGTATTTATCTTTGCCGTAGTTTTTAGCATACTTTGAAGTATTTTACGCGAACAAAAACCTGAAGGTTAATGCACAAACAAATTTTTCAAGAATTTTTTTTTGCGTCGGGGTCGTGCTCGACCCCAATATACCTGAAAAGGGGTGTCCAAGAACGATACCTGTCCAGGGTTAACATAGGATTCACGCCATTTGGATGTACTTGAATCATTACCGACAATAATGTCAAGTCCGTCAATGGGCAAAGAGTCTACAACTGCTAGTTTCACATCTCTTGACACTCCATGACTTTATAAGTTCATCATCAACAAAGGATAAACAAGTGTTCCGAAACCCACCTAACATGATTTGCTTTCATACTGATTATGGCCTTTGTTGGCACACCATCTTTCCTAATGAGGGAAATGGCCGCTCCGGTGTCCCTAGGCAAAACAACTTCTCTCGAATCGCCCCCTTCAAGAGTAGAGACTACACCTTCTGACAAAAATTCTTAGTAAAATTGCTTAGTTTCTGCTTTACCATAGATTATTAACTAGAGACACTGGTTTCTTGACATTCTTCTCATCTCCTATACAATTCCTTGCTATATGCCCTTACTTATGACATCGAAAACAGATAATCTCTGAACTAATACCTTCCCATTTGCTCTTCCAAACTTGGAAGTATGAACTGGATTTCCACATGCATAACAAGAATAATAACCATATTTACTTGTATTACTATTGCTGAAACTACTCTTACTATGATGCATCTTAATATACGGAGGATTATTTTTCTTCTTACTATCACTTAAACTATGAGCAAGACTGTATTCATTTGCCAATCTTGATGCATCTGTAAAAGATTTCTGAAGCCTATCTTCTATATATAACTTTATTTCTGGTGATATATCATCTTTGAAGTCTTCTAGTAAAACTAAGTTCTTGAGATCATCAAATTTATCTAGTTCAGCGGACATTAACCAATCACATAAAGATCTTTCTAATTTCTTTCCCTATTCTACATACATCCTCCTCTCATCTCTTCTCAAATTTTCAAATTCTTACGGTACTCCTCTGGTACTAACCTGTATGCACTAAGAACTGTTTCTTTACCAGTATCATAGTCATCGCTCTCATCCTCAGACATACAACTATACACAGAAAGTGCCTGTAAATACAATGTTCATTTGTTTTTGGACAACCTACTCTGTTCATTAACTTTTCAAAACACATGGAATATTTTGTTATATCGGCCTCCTCAAATTTTGGCGTTAACTTCAGCACTGCACACATACCTTAGTTATCAGAGTCATTGTTCAATGATGAATTACTACCTCATCTGCTACCTGAAGCAATACTTCCAGGTCTGCTACCTGGCAGACTATTATGAAGATTTTGCCTTAACGAGAGATTTCTAACTCATACTTACACTGTATCTTATTTTCTTGCCGTCTCTCATTTTCTTCTCACTCTCTCATTTTCTTCACTTTCAGCTGCTCTTCTGTCTCACATGCATTTCCTTTTCTCTCTTTAAAACATATCTCACTCATTCTGCTTCAATCTATATTTTCCCACTTTCCATTGGTTATGCTGTTGAAAATCCTGCCAAGGTCGCCAACTGTTATGATCTTAAAACCATTACAGATTCTTTTAACATTTAAACTAAAATCTTACAACAACCAAATAAAACATGGGAAATGCATACTAAAAAATCTTACAAAAAAAAACAACAGGTTTATTCACAAACTTACATAGAAAATCAATGTTACGAATTCGGTTACTTTAAATGACAAATCAAATCATCCAAAACATTGATAGAAAGGGGGAACAGTCAGTAAGGTAGAAATACTTAAGGAATAGTTTTCTGCAGCTGCTGAGACGATACTGGTACGGAGGTTTCAGGATTGAGAACGTAGAAAAAGGGCGGCTGAAGTTCAGATAAAACTGGCAAGACGACATTGAATTTGAAAAATGAATGATTTGACGTTCTCTGGCATCCTGATAACGAAGGTCATTGACGTCGATATCGTTTTTTATAAATAAAGATTAAAAGAATATTTAATTAAAACATTACGGAAAGGGTAGTATCAAGATGGGACATCAGAAGTCTTCTCCAAGAACTGGATGATATTGTTGAACTAGGGTCAGGCTGCAGGCAGTGTTGGCTACTTTTCGTCACAAGCAGGAAATGCTAGCTGCTTCATGACTTGGTTCTCATCTGCTTCAGACATAGTTATTCACTTGTCTTATGTCCTTTCTTATCTCCTCTGGACAATCTTTTCTTGAAGTTTATATACCCTTGTATGGGAGGAGCTAATTACAGTAGGCACTTGTCATTTACATATAAGGAGTTTTTTGACAATTCTACGTCACAATTGGTTTCCTAAAAAATCGCCAACTTCAATCATGTCATGCAAACTTCTAGAACAAATTTCTAATGCAAACTGGACCTCGTGTTAAGTCATAACAAAAGTATGGCGTGTCCACCCATGATGACAAATTTCAAAAACAAAGATATCCCTCAGGCTTGGTTTCTTAAAAGGGCGATGACATCTTGGAGACAACAAGACAGGTCCCTTATCAGTGCAGGCACTCTTTGTCGAGGCTCAGTTTGTTTCTCAAATTCTGACGACAGTGAAGTTAGGAGAGCTTTGACCACATACTACGGTAGTCAAATCTCACCTCGCTGCTCACACTTTGGGGATAGATATAAGTTTATGTTTTAATAACATATCCCTTTAATATTATTGTATCTACCTATGATACACTTGTTGGCCTGAAGCTATTCCCATGGCAACTTCAAGATCCACCTTACTCTCAGGGTGGATATCACGATTCGGTATCCATACATCAGACAACCTCTTACAACCCTAATGACAATGGAATAGTTGAACATTTTTATCGCGCCCTCAAAGCAGCTTTGATGTTCCGCTGCAATGACTCAAACTGCTTTATTCAGCTTACCTGGGAATTCCTGGGACTAAGGTTCACTCCTAAAGACGTCTTGTGTGTCTCAGTAGCTGAAATGGTGTATGCCAACCTGTTGGTTGTCCCTGCCAATTTTTTTCTGTGTACAACCTCTTCCAATAATCTCCAGTTCCTACATCACGTTGTGAGAAATTTTACTCCATACAACCAGACTTATAAGCCCCCTATAAAGCAACACATAGTGACAGATCTGCAATCAGCAACGCACAATTCTCTGAGCAACGACACTTGCAAGCCTCCACTAACGTCCACTTACACTTGTCCTTTTCTCGTGATCCATAGCGCAAAAAAAGGCTTTCTTAATTAACATTCGTGGCAAAGAAGACTGGGTCTCCATTGATTGCCTAAAACTTGTGTAAATCCTGCCAGAAAACCCCCTAGAGTGTGCCTTTCAAAAGCAGGGCGCCCTATTTCACATGTTAGTAATCTTAAGGGGGAGCAATGTACTGCACATGTCTCATACACGCTCATGCATTGTAACGATATTGTTTTTTTGTCTTATTGTCTGCTCTTTCCTGCACTGATAATAGACCAACATGGGTAAGCTTGCTAGTTCATGCTTTATTTTGTTTGAGTTTTTGTGACCTATTAGCTCGCAAGTCCTTTGTACATAAGCTCGTTGTACATTTAATAAACTTTAATTGCGTTCTTCTCGCCACTCTGTTATAACCTAACAGCACACTCGCACAAAATAATTAATCTGGGAGAGAAGGAGAAGGGTTATATAATCCGTTTATTTTGTTAAAATATTGACAAGGGTTAAGGAATATATTCAGGGAAAAGACCAAAAAAAGCCCAGAATCCGTTATGGCCGCCGTTCAAATGCTATTGAAACGCTAGAAAGACTGTTTTAATTTATTTGCATCGTCTTTCTTCGTCTTCTATATTCGCCTGAATCTGGAATGTTCACTTTGAGATTAAAGTTTCATCATAGATTGCTGCCAACGAATACTTCATCGTACCCTCCATATAATCCCAATGAAGCTTTTATTTCGTTCTGTATCTTCTTTTTTAAGGAACAGTTTTCAATGCATCTAAATTTCCTCCGAAATTCTAAAATCATCAACGAAATCTCGTGAGCGTCAATATTTATATTTCATATACTGTTTTTGTTATTAAGCCTTGTATCTATACATTTTCAAGAATATAGTTCAATCTATTATTGAAGTACCTCAAGTGGGTAAAGGTTTCTAATTCTTTTCTCGAATATGGTTCATATGTTTGTTGATACATCCGTCTCATTTTTGTGTAGCAAATATAAAATAGGCATAAAATATTCTTTTGTTTTTCATCTCATTTATTCTGTGTTATTTCCAAATTTCATAATAAATGAGGACGGTTTATCCTAATGAAAACTGCAAATTAATTTACTTTCTCCCTTTATGTTTGTGCTGCTTGAACATCTTCCCGATTCATAGCTTCGGATATAACATCTTGATACGATATATAGATTTGTTTTTCATTTCATTTATAGAAATAAAAAAAGCCAGTGAGTTCTGAAAATAGTTTACTTTTCGATAGATCTGATTCTCATCTGATTTGTAGCGATGGTCTCTGCCATTGGTAATGCTGCTTCAGATACGAAAGAATCTGACGCTAATCTAGTCTGAGGAGAAGTTTCCGAAAACCCATAAAAAGGAAAACTTGAAAATTTTATTCAGTATCAGCTGTAAGATGTAACATCCTTAACAAGCTCCTCATTCCCTGCTATCTTTAGGGAGATAATTTTTCATAAATTATAGCAATCTTCTTTAGTAACCTGGGTGCCAGGCTATATGTGTTTAGTGTAATACTATACTTATATTTAATCAAGTGGCACTCATTTCTTTGCAGTGGATGGAGGACCATAAAGTCGGCTTTTTAAGGAATCAATGATTCGAGTGGTAATAGTATATTCAAAACATTTATTCGATAAACACAGAAAATTTGTAATTAGTAGATTATCTACACTGCTAAAAGATTGCCGCAAAAAAAAAAAAATAAATAAAAAATAAAACGGTAAAAATCCTGGAATAAATGTTGCCATGCATTTACCATTTTAAAAACGGATATATTGACGTAAGTGGGTGTTATTACGGTCACTAACCAGTAAAAGATTATAAAAAGGTAGTGTTAAAATTATGGTCGTTTTATTTTACTGAAATACGGCGGAGAACAGCACATTTTTACGTATAATTTCGGATTAAAATTACGGTTTACTTTAACATTGTGCAAACATATTTTAAACACTGGAAGGAAGTAATTTTAACGAAAATGCCTTTGTAATAATCAATTCTCCTCGTTGAATGAACTGAAATTGGAGCACACATTATTTTCTCTGCCAATGGTGTTCCATCATAAACTGTGATGAAAAATAAACCTCAGAAATGATCAAAGATCAGAGGCTGAAACCCTGAAAAAGAGCTGGAGCATCAATATTGACAATTTTTTAAGTCATCAAAGAATGAAAATACGAGAAATAAGAAATTTGGGGAAGAGGACCCTGAAAAAAAAAAAAAAATAAGGAAAGGAATTATGGAAAAGATACAGGAAACAATTGAAGAACAGAAGAAAGAGGTGTAAAATCTGAGATTCAAATAAGGGAATATCTCATAGCCTTATATCGGAGAAATGTGTATGGTTGAGCCAGTTCTAGTAATAAAAGCAAGGTTAAACATGCTCAAAGTAGAAAAAAAAATAAAAAAAAAATCGTGGGAATATATACCAGATAATACGCATAATTACAAAATGTCCTTGTATTTCTTCCATATTAGTACATGTACATATGTAATTTTACATGAATTACTTTTATAGTGGAGCTCAAAAGCAATGAACTATTATTATTCTATTTGAGTTTGCCTATCTGTCTTCCCAATTCCCCGCTGGGAGCGGATTGGGGTGGAATTCCCCCCTGTTTGAAAACCCCGACTCAATAGTTATCAAATACAATCTATATATTGTAGCTCTGACTTTAGAATAATTTTAAAGTGAGGATAATTACTCATATGCTATAACTATAATACTAACTATAGTTTTATATCTATCATTTACTTCTATTTTTCATATAAGATATCTCAGTATCGATGTAACGCCAATTATGAATCATGGGAATACTTATACAAGAAACAAAGTACCTATTTTCACGGTGCATAAAACGCGATATCCGCACGAGTACAAAAGCACTCCTCATTAAGACTAGGTCGGCTTCTTAAACTTTATTAATCAGTATTAAACTTGGCAATCGAAACTTCACCTCCATAAATAGAAAGTACTTATATTAAGAAAAAATGAAGTAATGTTCAAAGAAAAAGGTAAACAGGAAGTAACTCCGGGAAATCTTTATGATAATCGATTCCAACTCACAATTTAATTCTGAAATCTCCTCTTCCTCCGTACCTTCCTCCTCATACTCTTATTATAAAAAAAGATTTTTGGGGAATGCAGATGTCTTCTTCCTCATCCATTCCCATGTAAATTGCTTTTTGAGACGCCAGTGGATTCATCAAGAATACATCACGGGCTCTGCCAAAGGCTTGAAATCCAAAGAATTTCGATAAAAAGCAAAAATCTAGTTCCTTGTGGCAGTGAAAAGACTTCCAATGAATATCAAATGCATGAAGAATCTGGAATTTTATCTATTTGAAACGACGAAATGGTAAAGGAAAAAAGGTGTAATATTGGGAAATGGAAAAGAAATGTACAAAAAAAAACTGGTTTTGGTTGTAAAACCAAAATAATTTCACCATGAAATAAACCATTACCTAATTTATTTTTTTTCCTCTCACATGAGATGAAAAACAACCGATGTACTGCCAATATTTGTTTTTTAATACAAATAATGAAAAAAAAATTGAAAGAGGAGATAGCTAATGATGGTAAATATAATGGTTACATTGTATAAACATGACAGTTTCACTTTTACAAAACATTCAAAATAATCAAGAATATAAAAAACAAAAAAAACAAAAAAATTCCCAAAACTTTTAGCTATTGTAATATGGTATTGATCCTATTTGATTAGAAAAATATATGTAAGAATTATAAGTAAAAGCTGGATTTGATACCAATAAGAAAAAATATATCTGCACCTACTTCCAAAGGTCAGAAAAACTTAATTTATTGTACTGTCACGCACGTGCCATAAGCACATAAGAAAAAAGCTCTCTCCATTTCTTCCATCCAGCATGCATGGTAACAACCATCAGGCTTCAATCAATTTAAATGATTGCACATCATCATTATCATCATCTCCTCCTACGCCTATTGATGCAAAGGGTCTCGGTTAGATTTCGTCAGTCGTCTCTATCTTGAGCTTATAATTCAATACTTCTCCATTCATCGTCTCCTACTTCGCACTTCTTATTCCTCAGCCATGTAGGCCTAGGTCTTTCAAATCTTCTAGTGCCTTGTGGAGCAAATTCTCATATTTTGTAAAAGAAAATGCGGTAACACTGGTTAATTGTCCAATTTCAATTTTCTCCCTTATGTGCCCCGTTGGAGGCATATAAATACTTGTGCTGTACCCTAAATAGTTTATTATACAGGAGCTCATCATCGATTCATATTTCCTCCAGGTACGTTACATAGGTGGCTTCCTGAATGCCTCGAACATCCAGTTCAACTTCTAGCTCACCACTTTCTTTGTTGTATCCTTCAACAATGTCCACAACTGACCCTGACTATTTGTCCATTCTTGTATATAAGCATTTGCTAGGGTTTCACCACACCGAGGTTCAGTTCCGCATCAAGTAAAACAGACAATGCATTTTCTGCGATCCCTAACCACACCTTCCTATTGGTGTCCAATTAGCTTGGTGACCAAAGCAACACCTCCACACAATATGATGCCCTCAAATCATACCTCCTTGATTAGTATTCAACTTCGCCAGCCACCCGTGTGGCCAAGATTTTTCTGCTCTCTCAACAACTGTTGAGGGATCAAATGGCATCAATGGCCGTCAGAGAAATTATCAGTATTGCTCACCTTTAGCCTGCTACAGATGGTTCTCCTCTTGGATTGTACCTACTTCGTGCACTTTGGGTACAGTGCCTGTTGGAATCTGTGTGAGCTGCCCTCTCTGATGTTGACACCTTGCCCATAAAGGACTTGATGACTAGGGCCGACACCCATATGAAAAGCCACTTCCTGGGGCTCCATTCAGGAGAAATTCTTCCGTAACGTGAAGAAAGACCTATTAAGTGCTACTTATCTTACCATTTTCATTCTATTTGCACCCCTCCTACTCTCTACTGATGGTAGTGAAATCACTGTAGGGGCAGCACTCGAGCAAATGATCAACAGATCACCCCGTTCATTGGCCTTCTTTAGTAGAAAACTTTCAAGGGCAGAATCTAGTTTCTCTACCTTCGAACAAGAACAGTA
>NC_090744.1:86565935-86653435 GCF_036898095.1 Palaemon carinicauda | reverse complement strand
AGGAATTATACAGGCTAATGATTAGAACTCGAATCTTTTCCAAGATGGCCTGTATATTCAGTTAGAAATAAAATTATTCATATCCAATAATTTATCTAAATGATAAAAGATTATATTTAGCGACAGAATTAGAAACTTTTATTTTAATAATCAAATTTGTTCTTCTTAAGAACGTTAGGCCCCCCAAAACAGAGAAACATGTAGAATTCAATAATGCCGAACAATCTTTCTTACTATAACATAAGTTTCATTATCTTTTAAAGACTGCATGAAAATAAATAGTGCTTATGGTTAACATCAGGGCACACTGCATTTGGAACTTTCTCGTATAGTTTAGTGGATATGTTCTCGGTACCACTTTGAAGACTAGCACTGAGGCCTATAGAAAGGGCGGTCAATATTTTTTTTATCCCACGGTCAAAATGGGTACACTAAATACAGCGGGCCATGAATATCCGTACACATTTTGGCATATACCCCCTTGGTCCTCCGATTTCGAATGTTCACTGTTAGCTTAAAATGGGGTTGTCGAAGGGCCAGTCTCTAATTACTCACAGAGATGCCGATGATGGGGGGGGGGGGTTCACTTGTATCACGTTGGTTGTAAGATGTCTGATGATTTAAGCTTATTACTCAACTGAAATGAGTGAAGAATTATTAGTAGTTATTCATGAGTTAATTCCTTCCGATGTCGCCAATTTTTCTCGGTGGGGTTTAATGATACGTTGGTAATCTTAAAATACATTTAATGAACTAGTGATTACATTGCTTTGTGACTCTGTTAACAGCCAACTCCCAAGTCTGAGGGTCGAGCATCTCATGAACAAATCTCACAAACCAAAACATAAGAGCGAACAATAGAGCATTGCTCTCAAAGACTTAAATCCTACTCAAGTACAAAAGTAGAAAGAATCGCATCCTATCTTTGAGGTAGTTAGCAAATGCTTAAACGCTAATACCAAAACACATCATTTCAGTTATATACATTCTTCAACATGTTTTATCAAAGCAATATGATGCAATGTTACGCAATACACGTAACATTTGAGGTAATACAGTACATTATTACAATAATACATAACAGTCTCCTCCCCCGTAACTTGACATTGTAAAAATCTTTATAAATCTAATCTCTCAGGGGGCTTTCCTCTATTAATCCTATTAGGAAGCATTCTAACCTTATCTTGTACTGGTACATGAATTGGTTCTGAATCTACATTTGATGTTGGAGCATCTTCGTTAATAATTGACTCATTTGATCTAACTACTTCTGAAAGTGTTCCATCTCTAACATTAACATGCTCTACTGTAATTGATCAACATGACGTTTTACAATATTTCCACCAACTAGAACATCATAATGTAAATTTCCTATCTCTCTTACAATTTCTTCTGGTACCCACTTCTCTGGAGTGTTGTACGATCTTACCATGACATCTGTAGAAAATGCACATCCGTGTCCATTTTATTGTTTTGTATATTATATGAACTGTTTGGTTGTGATAAATTTCTTATGTGTAAATTGTTTGCTCGGGAATGGTTTGGTTCTTTTATTTTGAAAAGCAAATGCATCTACTTAGCATACCTTAAACTACCTCTTGGGACAATTTTAAAGCAAGAAACAAACCATTCTTCAGCGATGTATTTTAAGTTTTACCAGGTTGTTCGCTGCTGGACAAAAGACTGGGGAAACCGTTGTCGGTGGTGAATGATCTGAAGAAGGGAGTATGAAGAGGCCAGCGTAAGAAGCGCGGCAAGGCAGTCTTCTCCTGAATTAGAAGAAATTTTTTGGCAGCCAAGGGACAATGGCTGTCATTCATTAGTGTAAGATCGGTGGCACTGGACTTAGCCGCTCATGGATTACGTCATCGTTTGACCACCTTATACTACTCAAGAGCTCAAATAGAAGACTACCATCATCACCTCTACCTTCGTCACTGCTTTTCTATGGACCTAAAAGAGTGGCTATATGTTGAGGTAAGGTTTGCATCAAGTACGATGCATTTGCTTTGTGAACTTTCAACTATAGTTACGGTTTTATAACCTTTTGTCTTGCAACCAAACTCATATATATATAATAAAGTCTGAAGGGTCTTTTTTTAAGTTTTAAATTTGATCTTGACACTTATATTAGGATTATCAAATCGTTTATTGAGATAGGTTTTGTATTTTCCATAGATTATCCATAGATTAATATTAAAAGTTCGTTTGTTTTCCAAGATTTCGCATATATGCACATTGTTATGTTTGTAGCCCCTGACGTTTCCAATTTATAATGTTTCATGCTATGGGTTACAGATCCTTCGGATGTTTCGAAAATTGAGGGGTAATAGTGCGGACCAAATGCAGTTTTCTCTGACAGAGAGAGAGACAGTCCACGCTAAGTTTTTCCGAGATTTGAACTGATCAGGATCATCATATTCGCCAGTCATTCTTCGGATTGTAAATTGTCATAAATTTACCGTTTAATTGTAAATTAAATTAATTTTCTTATGACTTATAATTTTGCTTCTCCTTAATTTATGTTACATTGCCCTCTCAAATACTTGCTTTTCGAAAATGGCGACGAGGATGGGATTGGTTGCGAGGTTCATTATTGCCTTGAGTATGTTTTTTATTGATGAATTTCCGTGAGCTGGTGACGTTACAGAGTCCCGTATCTCTTTAATATTTCACTGTATTGCTTTAAGTTTTAAATTTGTTCATTAAATTCTTAGAAAAATGCCGCCGAAGAGTATTTCGCGCAGTTTTCGTTCAGCCCTTAGGCAGCAAGTTACCAAAAAGTGTAATTTCATAGAAATGTATGATTCTTCGATGTCTGTAAGCGATGCTAACGAGCATATGAACATGTTGGTTGACCTTAAAGAAAAGCTTGATAAAGTGAATAACGAGGTTTTGAAGGAAATTTGGGAAAGTGCAGGTAAATGACGATCATTTGAGTAAGTGTCTCTCTTTCCTTAAGACCGCGGTGTCACTTTCGCCCGGAACCTTTTCCGATCGTTCGCGTTCTGAAATTTCACAACTTAAATTACCTGAACTACCTTTACCGACATTTGGTAATCGAGAAGGTGAAGATATTTCGAAGTTTTTGCGAGAGTTCGAAGCAACTATTGATAAGTATGATCTTAGTACTCACGTTAAATTTACTCTTCTTACGAGACAGCTTTCAGGTGACTCGCTTAAACTGGTAAACTCATTAGATTGTAGCAACCGTTCGTATGAAGAAGCTAAGAAATTATTACAGAAAGCATTTGCAGATACTTTGTCTCAACAATACAGGGTTATTAAGCAGTTATCGGAGTTGAAGCTAATGCATCAGAGTGATCCGTATGACTTTATCAGTAATATGAGAATAATTTGTAATCAATTTGAGGCTTTAAGCATAGATCAAAACATAGTTTTACAGTATTTCATATGGAATGGGTTTAATGACTGTTTCAAGAGTCAGTTAATGCATATTACTGGCTCGAATAAGCCTTCGTTGCAGCAAATAGATGAACATATCTTTACTACTTTAGAAAGATATAAAAACATATCCAAGAAATTTAATGTGAAACAAGGTAATCTTGAGAAAAAGGTTGTGCCCAACTCAAAATTGTTTAGCTTCTGCTGTTGTTAATGTTGAGAAGTCTAAAGTTAAAGAATGTTCTCTATGTTTAGCAGACAATAAAGGAGCCATTGATCACCCAATTTTTAAGTGTTCAGTTTATGCAACTCCACAGAGTAAAATTGAAAAACTAAAACAATTGAATTTTTGTTCAAACTGTACTTACGATTCTCATAAAACTTCAGATTGCAGGTTTAAATTTAACCGAAAATGTAAACATTGTAACAAGTAGCATTTCAGCTATCTTTGTAAATTTCGTAAAGACTCGATAAGTACTGCTAATAACCTTAAGAATGATTCGGATAACCAAGAAGAGACTAACCAGACGGCAAAGGTGATTTGTAAAGAGAAATTGAACTCAAATTCTGTTGTTTCTAACCTAACTTGGTCTGATTTAGGAGTTTTAAGAATATCTTGTAATCCGGTGACTGCTATGCCTTCCTTTTCACTGAATGACAATGGGGATCGAGGTATAAAGGATTCAGGAAGTCAAGTAACTTTCGTTGAGGAATACTGGGCTAAGAGTATGCAGTTTGAAGTTGTTGATCCGAATTATTCTTTGGTGGTGAATGGTATTAATTCTTCAAAGCCGTTAGCCACTGTAGTATACAAGGTAAAGTTGAATGATAATTATTTTACTGCTATTGCCATGAAGTCTATTAATTTGAAATTAGTTTTGCCAGGTATCTCTGAGGTAGCTCAGGTATTTAAGGATATGGGCTATGTATTAGCTGATAAAACTTTGCATATGTCTAGGGACAAAGTTGAAGATATAAAATTGCTTTTGGGAAATGATAACTCTCATTTAGTACCGCAGAAGGATGTGCTATTTGGAGGTAGTTCTGAAGTGATTCCCTCTGTTTACTTGGATTCACCCTTAAGAGTGATGCTTGTAGGTGACATTGAAAGGTATAAGCAAAATCTAGCTCTATTACCAGACCGGATAAAACATTCTTCTGAAGTTTGTTTAAAGGGTGAGGGTCCCCTTGAAGTTGATAGTAATTTGGATATGGATGGATTGTTTTTAGATTCGGTGGAGGAATTTAAGTTTCCTGCTTGTATTAATATTTCTGTTTTGAATAAGGGTCAGATTGTTGAAGCTGAACTTGAGAGAGCAGCAGAAGAAATTCTTTCCTCGAAGGCAGAAAATGTTTCGTACAGTGATTCAAACGTAAATGACGAAGACTTCACTGAGGAGAACAGGAAAGTAGTAGAATTTGTTTTAGAAAATACTAGTAGAGATCGTGATGGAAGGTTAGTTATGCCTCTGTTATGGAATGGGAAAGTAGCTCATTTGCTTGGTAAGAATCAAAATCTGTCAAAAGCAATATTAAAATCAAATTTTAAGAAATTTAGCAAAAAGGATAATGCTTTTCAAATGATTGATGAGGTTTTTAAAGAACAGGAACAGCTAGGCATTATAGAGAGAGTATCTAACTTGGAGCAATTCTTGGAGGAAAACCCCCAACATAGCTTCCTGCCGCACATGCCAGTGTTCAAGATGGACCGAGAATCAACAAAATGCCGTAATGTATTTTTCTCCAATTAGTGTGAATCTGACAAATATAAACCTATAACTATATCTCATAATCAAGCAATTTTTGCTGGTCCTTGTTTGAATAAGAAAATTTCAACTTCTATTTTACAGCTAAGATTTAATGAAAAATTGTTATGTTATGATATAAAAAAGGCATTTCTGATGATTAAATTGGTGCCTTCAGATTAAAGTAGGTTACTCTTTGATTGGTACAGAAACGTATCTAAAAAGGACTATTCCTTAATTGTTTATAAACATTGCAGACTTCCATTTGGTTTGCCATGTAGTCCAACTTTATTAATGTTAGCACTTTATAAAATTTTGATGTTGGATGTCCAAGGTGACAATATTGATGTAAAGGAATTGAAGACAGAGTTATATATCTTAGCTTACATGGATAACTTGGCTTACACGACCAATGATATTGACAAGTTGAAATGGGCTTATAAGAAACTTAAAAGTATATTTTCTCCCTATCATTTTGAATTACAGCAATTCATAAGCAATGATGACTCTCTGCAGCAACAGGTAGATAAAGATAAGGAAAAGACTCCTACAAAAGTAAAATTGCTTGGTTTGCTTTGGGACAGAAACAGTGATACTCTTTCGGCAAGCAAGTTGGTACTTGATAAGGATGCATCGACCAAAAGACAAATTTTAAGTTCTATTGCAGCCAATTTTGATGTGTTCTCATTTTATGGTCCTTTATTAAACAGGGCTAGATTATTTATGCACTCGCTACGATGCAGGAAAGAAGTTGGATGGGACGATAGACTCTCGGGTGAGGAGCTACGAGAGTGGACTAATATTTGTAAGCAAGTAAATGGTGTTCCTGAAATTGCAGGGAAGAGATTTGTTGGTCGCATGAATGATCCTTTCCAAATTATTGCTTTTTGTGATTCTAGCAAGCATATATATGGAGTTGTGCTCTTTATCAAGAACTTGCGAACAAAGGAGGTAAGTTTCCTTCTGTCAAAAAATAGAATAATTGGATGCCAGTTAGAGCTAAAGTCTATCCCTTCTCTTGAATTTCAATCTCTCTTGCTTGGTACAGAAACTATTGTTGACATTTATAAGGAACTTAGTGGTTCAGAGTGTGTCTCCCCCATAAACATTACAAAATTGGTAGTTTTCTCAGATAGTGCAGTTGCACTGAATTGGTTAAATTCTCGAACAAATAGGTTTGATAAATTAAAGAAATAAGTATTTTTGTTATGAATAGGTTGCAAAGAATAGAGAATCTATGTGAAACGGTCCCTGTGACTTTCAAATTTTGTGCAGGTATGATAAATCCTGCAAATTGTACTACCAGGTCATTGTTATATAAGAGGTTGAAAAAATCAAATTTCTTCACAGGACCTCATACTATTCATGATATCTTGGAAGATGACAGTTTGGATGTAACGATCCCAAATCCTTTAACCAATGTACTTGGAGTTTCAGAAGGGTGTGTGACCGAGCCAGAGATGGGAGGCATTTTGAATTCTACACTTGGATATTCCGATTGGCTTCATTTGATTTCGGTCTACAAACATGTACTGACATTCATAAACAATGTCAAACTGAAGTTAAAGAACTAATCCGGCAAGTATGACCATTTTGAGGTTTTCAGTAATGATGAAATTTCTTTGAATGCATGGCAAATGGTGATTTTGCAAGATCAACGCCAAAATTTTCCGGATGTTTTAAAATATTTTAGAGAAAGGAACCCTAAAATTAGAGATATGCCTAACATAGTAAGTCAACTAAACTTATTCATTGAAAAGAAATCTGGTTTACTAAGAGTTAAAAGTAAATTTCATAAGTGGAGAGACGGTAGTTATGTATTCCCTATTCTTTTGGCCAAAAACAGTAAATTGACTGAAGAAATTATTAGAAATTTTCATGTTAAGTTAGCTCATTCTGGTATATATGCCACATTATCTGAGGCTAGGAAACAGTTTTGGATTCCTTGCAGTTTTTCTACTGTAAAGAAAGTCTTGAAAACTTGTGTTCACTGCCGTAGATTTAACGGTAGAACTATAAAGTTAAACCAGTCCCCTTATAGAGAATTTAGGGTTTCTCCTCCAACCATACCTGGCAGGTATATTTTCATTGATTATTTTGGACCTTACTGGGTATATTGGATGGGTAAGAAATCAAAGGTATGGATATTATGTATCACATGTTTATGGTAAAGAGCCATAAACCTTAAGGTTTGTGTAGACCTTTCGGCTATATCTTTTTTGCAAGCACTTCAGCTCCATTGTTTCGAGTTTGTGGTGCCTGAACTCTGTTTAAGTGACCAAGGTTCACGGCTAACTTCAGGTGCTAGAACCGTTGAAACCTTTTTAAGAGATAAGGATACACAATCCTATTTCAGGGAGAACAACATAAAACCTTTGAGCTTTCAGCAGTACTATAAAGGCCACAGTGAACTTGGATCTTTAGTGGAATCTTGTGTGAAGATGGTCAAAAGGCTTATTGAAGGCTCTATTCGGAATATGGTCCTCGAATATTTAGATTTTGACTTTGCTGTACAAAATATTGTACATTGTGACAAGCCGAGAGAGGGTTGTGAATTCAAAGGCAGGATGCAATCAACTGAGTACTGTATTAAAGAACACTCTCCTTTATATACAAAACCTCAAGGCAACAGCAAAATACATGTTCGAGGGAATGACAATGTTACAGAGGAAAACCGGAGACATGATTATTCAGGTTCTTTTTAGTGCGAGGGAAGAGCGCAGATACAAGCATAATATATACAAAATAATGTGCGATCGTGTGACACACGGTTGGTACATGGCTCCTCCCCCCCCTAGAAATGACATACTGTACATGTTAAATAGGGCGCCCTGATCTAGAGAGGCGAACTGTAGGCGGGTCATCTGGCAGAAGATAAGCAGGTTTTAGACGATCAATGGAGACCCAGTCTTCTTTGCCACGAATGTTTAGTAGGAATGCTTTCGGACAGCGTCGGATCACAAGGAAAGGGCCCGTGTAAGGGGGCGTCAGCGGTGGCTTGCTAGTGTCGTTGCGCAGGAAGACGTGCGTTGCAGAGTGCAAGTCCGTTGGTATGTGATGCTTTGCTGGGGGCTTGTAAGTCTGGCGGCATGGAGTGAATTTTCCCACGATGTGACGTATGCGCTGGAGATCGTCGGAGGAGGTTGTAGAAGGAAAAAATTCGGCAGGGACGACCAACGGATCGCCATACACCATTTCAGCTGCCGGGACGTCGAGGGCGTCTATAGGAGTGGTCCTTAGTCCCAGGAGGACCCAGGGAAGCTGAGTGAACCAATTGCAATCCTTGCAGCGGGACATCAAAGCTGCTTTGAGGGTGCGATGAAAACGTTCAACCATTCCATTGGCAGCGGGGTTGTAGGCCGTTGTCTGATGTAGGGTGATGCCCAGGAGATTCGCTAATGATGTCCACAATTGAGAGGTGAAAGTGGTTCCCCTGTCAGAAGTAATATGCTCAGGGATACCGAATCTTGAAATCCATCCTGAGAGTAAGGCAGATGTACATGAGGCAGACGTTGCAGTTTCCATGGGAATGGCTTCAGGCCAACGAGTGGAGCGGTCGATGACGGTAAACAGGTAACGATGTCCTTGTGATGTGGGTAGGGGGCCTACAACGTCGACGTGAATGTGTGCGAAACGACGCTGAGGTTGAGGAAAGGTGCCCACTCCTGAATCCGTGTGTCGATGTACCTTGGAAGTTTGGCAAGAAGTACAGGCGCAGACCCAATCCTTAGCATCCTTAGAAATGCCGTGCCAAATGAACTTTGCCTTCAGCAGTTGTGCAGTAGAACGGCACGAGGGATGTGAAAGGCCGTGAATGAAATCAAACACCCGTCGGCGCATGGGAGCAGGAATCCAAGGTCGCGGTCTACCAGTACTGACGTCACAGAGGAGGGTGGTGTTGGAGTCTTCGAGGGGAAAGTCTTCCCAACGGAGGGACGTGCAGGTTGTCCTACATGCTTGATACTCTGGATCCTGTCGTTGGGCTTCAGCCAGGGTGTTGTAATCCAATCCCAGTTGAACGGCAGCCAACGTGTTTCTTAACAGGGTATCGGCAACGGGATTCATTTTCCCAGGGACGTATTGAAGGGTGCAATTGTATTCAGCCACGGCGGAGAGATGTCGGCGTTCATGGGCGAACCAGGCGTCACACTGTCAAGTGAAAGTGCACCAGAGGCATGTGGTCTGTGCGAATGACGAAGGGCGTACCTTCTAAGAAATGGCGAAAGTGACGGACAGCCAAGTGCACCGCTAGCAATTCTCGATCGAAGGTAGAATAACCCGATTCTGCCTTGGACAGTTTTCTGCTGAAAAAGGCCAATGGGCGGGGCGAGCCGTTGACCACCTGCTCGAGTACTGCACCAATAGCGACGTCGCTGGCATCGGTGGAGAGAAGGAGAGGGGCGTGTGGGATAGGAAAAGTGAGAGCCACAGCAGTTGATAAGGCCTTCTTTGCATTGCAGAAGGCTGCTTCTTGAAGGGGACCCCACTTCAGGTCCTTTGGCTTGCCCTTGAGGGAGGCGTAGAGGGGAGCAGGAGTGGCGGCAATGGCTGGCAGAAAACGGTGATAATAGTTGATCATGCCCAAGAATTCTTGCAGAGCTTTGACGGTCGAGGGCGCGGGGAAATTCTGAACGGCTGCTACCTTCTCAGGGAGGGGATGGACTCCTTCAGGAGTGATGCGGTGCCCTAAGAACGACACTTCGTTGACGCCAAAGGTACACTTGTCGTACCGGACTACAAGGCCGTTTTGTTGCAGGCGGTCGGGCACGATGCGCAGGTGACGGAGGTGTTCCTCTTTTGAGGAGGAGAACACTAGTATGTCGTCCACATAACATACACAGAAAGGGAGGTCCCCTAAGATGTCATCCATGAGACGTTGAAACGTGGCCCCAGCATTACGAAGGCCAAAACAAGAGTAATTGAAGGTGTATGAACCAAATGGAGTGGTGATGGCGGTCTTGGGGATGTCTTCTGGGTTCATAGGCACCTGATAATACCCCTTCAGGAGGTCGAGCGTAGAGAAAACCTTCGCTTTGTGCAGGTAGGAGGTCACGTTGGCAATGTTTGGGAGGGGGTAGTGATCCAGTTCTGTTTGCATGTTCAGGCGCCTGTAATCCCCGCACGAACGTAGGGAGCCATCTTTCTTCAGAACGATGTGTAAGGGTGACGACCATGGGCTGGAGGCCTTTTGGCAAAGGCCCATTTCCTCCATTTCGGCGAACATCTGTTTGGCGGCTGCCAATCGTTCCGGTGCCAGACGTCTGAATTTTGCGAAGACTGGGGGTCCCGTCATCTTGATATGGTGATAAATACCATGCTTGGCAGGAACCGTGGGCGTTTGGCGAAGTTCTGGACGGAAAACTTCCGGGTACGATGTGAGGAGGTGGGCGTAGGCATCCGTGGGTGTGCTGATGTGGAGAGCGAGGTTAGAGGGGGCGGTTTGAAGAGGTGTCGACAAGTACGAGTCTGCGTTGACCAATCGTCGGTGGGGGACATCGACCAGAAGGTGGAAATGAGAGAGGAAATCCGCACCGAGGATTGGCAATGTGACGTCAGCAATGAGAAACTTCCAATTGAATTTACCGTTTCCGAACGATAATGTGAGGTTCTCGTAACCGTAGATGGGTATCGCAGATCCGTTGGCAGCTACCAAGCGGACGTCGGCAGATGTAGACAGACTACGTCGTGCCTTGAAGAGTTTCCTTGGCAAAAGAGAACGACAAGCACCCGTATCTACCAAAAATTGCACGCCCGTTCCTGCATCCTGTAAAAAGAAAAGATTAGAAACCACGGAGGCCACCGCCACGAGCGATGGCCTACTTGCACGTTTTTTGGCCACTGACAATCCTTGGCACATTTCTTCGCGGTTGCCCCGAATCTGAAGTGGTAGTAGCAAAACTGCGGCGGATGGGAGGTAGTAAGTGGCTGTAGAAGTCGTTCGTTGGGGCGCGAGCTACTGGTGGGTGGTGGGCGGCTTTGTCGCTGCTTCGGCACGTCACGGGGTAGGCGTGTATGTCCTATGGCATTCATGTTAGCTTCGGTTGACCTTGAATAGGCATCCTCTTTGTCAGGGGTGGATGCGTTGATGGAGGTCTTGAAGTGGCTGTCCATAAGGGCGTCGGCTTTGGTCATCAAGTCCTTTATGGGTAAACTATCGACATCGGGTATGGCAGCGTGTATAGGTCTGGGTAAACGGCGTATCCAAAGGGCAAGAAGTAGGTTCACCTCACGAGGAGAGCCGTCTGCAGCAGGTTGAAGGCGAGCGATACTGGTCATTTCCCTGAGGGCAAGCGAAGCCCTTTGGTCCCCCAACGGTTGTTGCGAGAGCTGAAGAAACTTTGCTATACGGGCGGCTGTCGACGGCAAGTACTGCTGCAGAAGGTATGTTTTGAGGGCGTCACACTCTATTGGGGTGTCTCCTTGTTCACAAAGCCAGTCGGATATTTCTGGGAAGGTGTCCTCGGGTATCGCCGCGAGAACATAATCTGCTTTGGTGGTTGAGCGAGTCACGCCCCTGATGCAAAACTGGACTTCTGCGCGCTGAAACCAAGCAAACGCCTCTCCGCCGGCAAACGATGAAAGTTTGAATGGAGCGGCCGCAGCACCAACTGCCGTAGAGTCCGCCATAGAGGGGCGAGGGGGTGGGGGTGGAAGGCGGTGGGAGCGAGTCAACAATGTGACGAGCAGAGAGAGGGTTGTGAATTCAAAGGCAGGATGCAGTCAACTGAGTACTGTATTTAAAGAACACTCTCCTTTATATACAAAACCTCAAGGCAACAGGAAAATACATGTTCGAGGGAATGACAATGTTACAGAGGAAAACCGGAGACATGATTATTCAGGTTCTTTTTAGTGCAAGGGAAGAGCGCAGATACAAGCATAAGATATACAAAATAATTTATGTGCGATCGTGTGACATACGGTTGGTACAATATATAGTAAACCATCGACCAATTGCCTTTAAAGAATATTTGCGAAACAATGATGGGACTGAACCTGTACCATCTCCTATAACTCCAGAAATTTTAGTTAAAGGTCATGAATTGAATTCCTTAAATATTATTCCCCATTTACATCCTTTACCTAGGGCAGATGATACTTGGGTTCCTGATATATCTCCCATTGCCCATGTGAAGGACAGCCACAGGAAGTTACGAAAGGCTAGGGAAAGTATAATAGAGATATATAATAAAGAATTTGTTGTGCAGCTGGTGAATCAAGCCACTGACAAACGCAGTAGATACCAACCTGTTAATCATAAACTATTAGAAGTTGGAGAAATTGTTCTCATTAAAGAACCCCTTCTTAAACCTACTAATTTTCCAATGGGTATTGTCAAAGAGATAAAACTGAACTCTTTAGGTGAAGTAACCGGTGCAACAATACTCAGGGAAAAGTATGGAAGAGACTAAAAGGCACGTTTCATCCTTGATTCCATTGTTTATAAACGGGAATATGAGGCTAAATGTGAGGATAAACTGAGCAAGGAAGATGAGGTTAAGGAGAGACCCAAGAGGCGAGCTGCCATGATTGGGAAAGATAAGGTAAAGAAACTATTGGATGACAGTCTAGTGTGATCTTTGATCGCTATATTGTAATTCAATTTTTTCCTAAAAAAATTGAATCCCCTCGCGGGAGTGTAGAAAAATTTACATCCGTGTGCATTTTATTGTTTTGTATATTATATGAATTGTTTGGTTGTGTTAAATTTCTTATGTTTAAATTGTTTGCTCGGGAATGGTTTGGTTCTTTTATTTTGAAAAGCAAATGCATCTACTTAGCATACCTTAAACTACCTCTTGGGACAATTTTAAAGCAAGAAACAAGCCATTCTTGAGCGATGTATTTTAAGTTTTACCAGGTTGTTCGCTGCTGGACACAAGACTGGGAAAACCGTTGTCGGTGGTGAATGATCTGAAGAAGGCAGTATGAAGAGGCCAGCGTAAGAAGCGCAGCAAGGCAGTCTTCTCCTGAATTAGAAGAAATTTTTTGGCAGCCAAGGGACAATGGCTGTCATTCATTAGTGTAAGATCGGTGGCTCTGGACTTAGCCGCTCATGGATCACGTCATCGTCTGACCACCTTATACTACTCAAGAGCTCAAATAGATGACTACCATCATCACCTCTACCTTTGTCACTGCTTTTCTATGGACCTAAAAGAGTGGCTATATGTTGAGGTAAGGTTTGCATTAAGTACGATGCATTTGCTTTGTGAACTTTCAACTATAGTTACGGTTTTATAACCTTTTGTCTTGCAACCAAACTCATATATATATAATAAAGTCTGAAGGGTCTTTTTTTAAGTTTTATATTTGATCTTGACACTTATATTAGGATTATCAAATCGTTTATTGATCTAGGTTTTGTATTTTCCATAGATTAATATTAAAAGTTTGTTTGTTTTCTAAGATTACGCATATATGCACATTCTTATGTTTGTAGCCCCTGACGTTTCCAATTTATAATGTTTCATGCTATGGGTTACAGATCCTTCGGATGTTTCGAAAATTGAGGGGTAATAGTGCGGACCAAATGCAGTTTCTCTGGCGGAGAGAGAGAAAGTCCACGCTAAGTTTTTCCGAGATTTGAACTGATCAGGATTATCATATTCGCCAGTCATTCTTCGGATTGTAAATTGTCATAAATTTACCGTTTAATTGTAAATTAAATTATTTCTTTTTATGACTTATAATTTTGCTTCTCCTTAATTTATGTTACATTGCCCTCTCAAATATTTGCTTTTCGAAAAACATCAGATAAAAGTTAAAAATGTTTTATTTTAGGGAGCTTTTCTACTTGTTTATACCCTTTATCCTCCAAATCACTTTGCAAACTTGGATACAACAAATCTAACCTACACCTTATCCTCCTCCCCATCAACAAATTTGACGGTATCACACCTGTTGTGCTGTGCGGCGTTGTTCTAAAAGACAATAAAAACTTTGATACATGCAAAAACATGTTACCTGAATTTGCTTTTCTACACTTCATAATGTGTTTAAATGTTTGAACAAACCTTTCAGCCTCTTCGTTGGTAGAGGGATGATATGTTGCTGAAAATGTATGCTTTATTCCATTGATATTACAAAACTCTTTAAACTCTTGTGAGGTAAATTATGGACCATTATCTGTAACAATTCTTTTTGGAATACCATCTGTATAAAAAATTTGTATTAACTCTTTTATTGTGGCATAAGACGTTGTTGTTTTCATAGGTATGACTTCTGGCCACTTACTGTATGCATCTACTAATATCAAAAACAAATAATTTAAAGGACCTGCAAAATCTATATGCACTCTTTGCCATGGATACCTGGGTAACTCCCATGGGTGCATTCTAGCAAATTGAGGATTGTTCTGTTGCATAACACAATTCATACAATTCTTTATATAAGATTCCACATCTTTATCTACACCTAGCCACCGCACAAAAGTTCTTGCAATTGACTTTGATCTTACAATACCTTGGTTATCAGCATGTATTTCAGACAAAACCTTATTCCTCAGTGAATTAGGAATAACTACCCTGGAACCTCTCACCACTATTCCTTGTGTTATACTCCGTTCATACCATATATCCTTATGGGGTTTACAATTTTCCTCTTTTCCACATAAGTCCCTACCTGTCATTAAACTCTCTAAACCCTTACTAAGTACTGGGTCTCTTTTGGTAGTGTGTACTACATCTTTTGCTGTTATGGGTACATCATATACAAAAATTAATAGAATACTGTCATCATACTCTCCTGGAGCTTTGTCTACTGGTAATCTAGATAAAGCATCTGCATTACCCATCTTTGATGTTGGACGGCATTCTATACCATAGTGGTAAGCGGCTAACGTAATTGTCCAACGTTGTAGTCTTGCAGCTAGCAACGTAGGTAAACTTGCTTTTGGACCCAATATTGCTAATAAAAGTTTATGATTGGTAACAAGTGTGAACTTTTTCCTACCATAAATATACATATGAAATTTCTTAACTCCATACACTAATGCTAAACCTTCTTTTTCTATTTGAGAGTAATTCCTTTCTGCCTTGTTCAATACTCTAAAAATGAATGCAATTGGTTTTTCTGTTCTATCTGGCATTACATAAGATAATACTGCACCTAAACCTATATGTTTGATGCATTACATACTAATTTAACTGGTAAATCCATTTGATAATGTACTAGGAATGTAAGTGATATTATTTCCTGTTTGATTCTTTCAAAAGATTCTTGACACTCTTTTGTCCACTTCCATTCTACACCCTTATTCAACAAATTATACAATGGATGTACAATTGTAGACAAATTCTGAATGAAATTCCCATAAAATATTACTAAACCGAAAAATTATTGTAATTCCTTAACATTTTCTGGTACTTTTGTTGATTATACAGCTTTAATCTTCTCTTTAGTTTTGTGAGTACCTTTGTCATTTATTACAAAACCTAAGCATTTCACTGAATCAACTTCAAAAATACATTTGCTCTTATTTACTCTAATATTATGTTCCTTTAACTTCTTCAGAACTGCTAGCAATATTTCTCTATGTTCTCTTGTGTCTTTACCAGCAATTAAGATATCGTCTATAAAAATTAATACTCCTTGCATTCCTGAAAAAATCTTATTCATAGTTTGTTGCAATATAACTGGACTACTTGCAACTCCATAAGGTAATTTCTTTGGCCTAAACAAACCTAAGGATTTATTTACTGTACATAATTCTTGTGAGCTTTCATCCATGAGAAGCTGTTGAAATGCTTGTCCTAAATCTAACTTAGAAAAAACACTGCATCCTGACATAGTTGCAAACATGTCTTTCGGATTTGGTAATGGATGTTGAGCTACTTGCAGTTGTGGATTCAACGTTACTTTTTGGGCTCAAGCCATGTCGTCCTGAAGGAGGGTTCTCTCTACTCAACATGAATCACCGAACAGGGTGGTGTTGAAGAATTCTTACTCAGAAAGATAAAATCAATCACCTGGATGTTGATGCATCGTTCGAAAATTAGTCTTTACTCTGGTCTCGATATCGAAGTGATGCCGAGAAAGGGTGAAAGTAATCAGGGAATTGGAGGATAATCAACTCTGTCAACAATATTTCTCCTTTCAAGGCGGATTGCAAATGTTTTGCAAGAGCAGAGTTTCACGTCCCTTTCAAAATATAATCAAGTCTTTGCCTTATTCTTTCAGTTTTTGCTTTTGAATAAATATTTGGTTTAATATAGTTGGCTGGAAGCTGAAATTCAAAGAGAGGACGTCCTATTATCGAGTTTTACGGTTTAGTTAAATTTCCTTCAGCTTCTAGGTGTATATATGCAGTCTTCTGGGAGACTGAAAATTAACATTGGTTTTAAAAAATTTAAACATCTTTTTATTCTATACTTGGACCTTTAAAACAACAGTTAGTAGTAAACCACTTTTGTACGATATTATTTTAATTCTAAAATATTTTATGATAATTTCTAATCAATAAAAGTTCATGAGAATTTTAAATACCTCTGTTAATATTGAAAGCAACGGGATTTTTTTATATATATTTTCTCTTCATCATATTTTTTTCCTTTTGTCTAAATTATAAATATATGGAAACGTAAATAATTTTGTATTCATTCCTCTAGATTATAATGAGATTTTTCCTTTTGTTATCTTATTTTTCCATATAAAATTCTTTCATATTCTAAATAAAGTTAATATAAATAGTAGGAAGCCGAAATTTTGATTGCTTTACTTGAAAAAGATACTGGAGAATCTTCTAAAAAACATACCCATAGGCTTTTTTTTAAAGAAAATAAATAGATTAATAGTTATTTAAAATGCAGTTCTTGCTTCAAAAAAAAAAAAAAAAAAAAAATCTCATAAGAAAATATTAACCTAACGTTAGAAGGCTATTTTTCAAATATTTTTATAACCTGTTTTAATCACCTTGTTTCTTGCTACTATACATAAGTATATTATGGAATATGAAACAATAACTTGAAAATGATCCATTCCTAGTTTGAATGGTATTGGAGGGAGAGTACCGCACACAGCTAATCAGAATTCAGTCCCAAATCTTATGATAAAGGCATGGGAGACTCGAGACTGGTTTCAAGAGACCCACCAATAGGTGGGTCAACTTGAAAAGCTCCGAGTATGCCATTCTTGGCACTAATTATCTATTATTTCAGGTTGATTTGTGTTGATGTTGATGCATATGATTCCAAGGTTGAAAAAACAGTGACCATAAACTTTTTTATTACAAACGAGGATGATATATGAACGTAATATTAAAAAACTCATGGAATTTATTCATCAATCAATTTAACCGTTTCTTCTACCTATATTATTGATTGGTTTAAATGGAGCGTCCTCTAAGGTCTTGATAGTGATGACCATTTCCTTATCTTAAGAACCGCCTCAGGAATTACACCAACTCTTTACAGTATAATACAAATAAGGCTAACTGGGAGAAGTTCAAGATTAATATAGACCAAATTATTCCGTTTTATTACTCACTAGATCATAATTAAATATACAATTTTCTCTTTAACTTAATCACACTAGCAATATATATATATATATATATATATATATATATATATATATATATATATATATATATATATATATATATATATATACTGTATGTCTTTGTCTGATGTTCGACCAGTGAAACACTGAATCCCCTGGTGGTCAAGCATATTGAGGCAGTTAATAAACGAAAAACACACACTTGAAACGAAAAATATAAACCTTAAATAAAAAGATAACTTTAAGAACTAGGCCTAAAATGTTAAGAAGTACAAAAAATGCACTCACTGATATAGTTGTAGAGGTTAGTGTGTTTATACCATACTTCAATAGAATTTCTTCTAAGTTTAGTAAGAAAGCAATTGAAAAAAAAGAAGATTACAGCCCTTTATAAAATACTTCGGTGCAGAAGGTATGACTGAAATTTAGTAAAATCAATATCTATTATAGCAAACCTCCAAGCCATGCCGTTATACATAATAAGCCATTAATTCCTGACATACATGCTATTTCAAATATAATATGGATTATATTCAAAACATAAGCAGTATTAATAATTTAGATACCTGTTGTCGATCTTACAAAATAAGAGAAGAAGCTATTCGTTGAATTACGTAGTGTGGAAGATACCTAATATAACTAAAGTTTGCTGGAGATGAGCTATAGTTTTCATTATATAATTGTAAATCAGTGGCTCCTGGGAAAGATAGTATAGATTTTGAGATAATAATAAAACTTTATATTACAGTTCCATAATCAGTTGTGGACCAAACATCTATTTCCAACGGCATGGAAACATGTAGTAATAATACCAGAAGCTGAACAATGGAAAAATTCCAGTAATTCAAACAACAGACCAGTTCCATTGGCCAGATTTGTTTGCAAATTCCGGGAGGAAAATGTAAGGCATACTCGTAGATAGTGTTTACGCCATAGTAATATCTTATAACTTTTGCATTTGGGTCAGAAACTCACAATCGCATTTGGAACACTTTTTATATACAGAGGTTTGAATGAATGTATATCACAGTAACCATAATTTTTGACCTTCTAGAGATATAAGCTACTAGGCTATTTGTAGAAATTCAATACTAAATGTCTAACATTTAAACGTAATGATGCTCTTGACCTAATTATGAATTTATCTCATACCTTATTGGGTGCATGACGATCAATTTTATTGATGATCTCTAAAGCATTAGTTTTACTTTGAGCATGTTTAACCTTCTTTTATTATTAGGACTGGCTCAACCATACACATTTCTCCGATATAAGGCTATGAGATATTCCCATATTTGAATCTCAGTTTCTACACCCCTTTCTTCTTTACTTCAATTGTTTCCTGTATCTCTTCCATGATTCATTTCTTTATTTCCTTTTTTCAGGGTCCTATTCCCCAAATTTCTTATTTCTCTTATTTTCATTCTTTGATGACTTAAAAAATTGTCAATACTGATGCATCAGTTTTTTTTTTTAGGGTTTCAGCCTCTGATCTTTGATAATTTATGAGTTTTAATTTTCATCACAGGTTACGATGGAACACCATTGTCAGAACAAATAATGTGTGATCCAATTTCAGTTCATTCAACGAGGAAAATCGATTATTACAAAGGCATTTTCGTTAAAATTACCCTTCCAGTGTTTAAAAAATGTTTGCACACTGTTAAAGTAAACCGTAATTTTAATCCGAAATTATACGTAAAAATATGCTGTTCTCCGCCGTATTTCAGTAAAATACGGCGACCATAATTTTAACACTACCTTTTCATAATCTTTTACTGGTTAGTGACCGTAATAACACCCACTTACGTCAATATATCCGTTTTTAAAATGGTAAATGCCTGGCAATATTTATTCCAGGATTTTTACTGTTTTTTTGGGGCAATCTTTTAGCAGTGTAGATCATCTATTAATTACAAATTTTCTGTGTTCATCGAATAAATGTTTTGAATATACTATTACCACTAGAATCATTGATCCCTTTAAAAGCCGACTTTATGGTCCTCTATTTACTGCAAAGAAATGAGTGCCACTTGATTAAATATTAGTATAGTATGGCACCCAGGTTACTAAAGAAGATTGCTATATTTTATAAAAAATTATCTCCCTAAAGATAGCAGGGAATGAGGAGCTTGTTAAGGAGAGATGTTACATCTTACAGCTGATACTGAATAAAATTTTCAAGTTTTCCTTTTTATGGGTTTTCGGAAACTTCTCCTCAGACTAGATTAGCGTCAGATTCTTTCCTATCTGAAGCAGCATTACCAATGGCAGAGACCATCGCTACAAATCAGATGAGAATCATATCTATCGAAAAGTAAACTATTTTCAAAACTCACTGGCTCCTTTTCTTTCTATAAACGAAAAGAAAAACAAATCTATATATCGCATTATGTAATAAGATGTCATATCCATAAGCTATGAATCAGGAAGATGTTCAAGCAGCATAAACATAAAGGGAGAAAGTAAACTAATTTTCAGTTTTCATTAGGATAAACCGTCTTTACATATCATAAAATCTCGAAATATCACAGAATAAATGAAAAGAAAAACAGCAGAACCTTCTATGCCTATTTCATTTTTGCTACACAAAAATGAGACAGATGTATCAACAAACATATGAACCATATTCGAGAAAAAAATCAGAAACCTTTACTCACTTGAGGTACTTCAATAATAGATTTAAGTATATTCTTGAAAATGTGTAGATACAAGGCTTAATAACAAAAAAACAAAAACAAAAAAAAAGCATATGAAATATAAATATTGACGCTCACAAGATTTCGTTGATGATTTTAGAATTTCGGACGAAATTTAGATGCATTGAAAACTGTTCCTTGAAAAAGAAGATACAGAACGAAATAAAAGCTTCATTGGGATTATAAGGAGGGTACGATGAAGTATTCATTGGCAGCAATCTATGATGAAACTTCAATCTCAAAGTGAACATTCCAGATTCAGGCGAATATAGAAGACGAAGAAAGACGTTACAAATAAATCAAAACATTCCCTCTAACGTTTCATTAGCATTTGAACGGCGGCCATAATTGATTCTGTTCTTCTTTTGGTATTTTCCTTGAATATATTCCTTAACCCTTGTCAATATTTTCACAAAATTAACGAATTATATAACCATTCTCCTCTTCTCCCAGATTAATCATTTTGAGCTAGTGGGCTGTTAGGTTATAACAGAGTGGCGAGAAGAACGCAATTTAAGTATATTAAATGTACAACGAGCTTATGTACAAAGGAATTGCGAGCTAGAAGGTCACAAAAACTCAAAAAAAAAATAAAACATGAACTAGCAAGCTTACCCATGTCGGTCTATTATCAGTGCAGGAAAGAGCAGACAATAAGACAAAAAAACCACACCGTTACAACGTATGAGCGTGTATGAAACACGTGCAGTACATGGCTTCCCCCTTAAAATTACTAACATGTGAAATAGGGTGCCCCGCTCTTGAAAGGCACACTGTACGGGGGTTATCTGGCAGTAGATACACAGGTTTTGGGCAATCAATGGAGACCCAGTCTTCTTTGCAATGAATGTTAATTAAGAAAGCATTCTTTGTGTTATGGATTACGAGGAAAGGGCAAGTGTAAGTGGATGTTAGTGGAGGCTTGGAAGGGTTATTGCTCAGAGAAATGTGCGTTGCTGAGTGCAAATCTGTCAGTATGAGTTGCTTTGCAAGGGGCTTTCACCAAGTTCAAAATGATATTCCCAATCCGGTAGTTGAATCTGTAGAGATTCAGAAGTTTCAAATTGCAGCAAATGTTTTTATGTTGAACAGGCTGACATAGGTCTTTTTATAGGTTGCATAGAAAATATCTGGTTAAATGTATTTTTTTTTAATATTTTACTTTAATTGTTCATTACTTCTCATATCGCTTATTTATTTCTTTATTTCCTTTCCTAACGAGGCTATTTTTCCCTGTTGTACACCCTTGGGCTAATAGCCTCCTGCTTTTCCAACTAGGGTTGTAGCTTAGATAGTAATAATAATAACATGCAAAACCAAGTGACCATGATTAGAGACAGGAGCAGAGGAGGCATCTTAGTCAATAAGAGACACGTCACATCAGTCCACTAGTAGTAGTTATATTAATAGTAGCAATAGTGATCCGATGAACGTCAGTGTGGGTTGAATGTTCAGGAACGCTGATGAGAACCGGAGCCGAAGAGGAAGTTTGAGCTTCTGCACGCGGGGTTCCTTTAAACATCTGGATGAACTCTTGAGTTGCATGAAGAGCAGAAGCTCATATGGAGAAGTTCTAAAGATGAACTGCATCGAAAATTCGTTCCCACTATACTTGCATAGAAACAACAAGTTTCGAATGGTGAGTGAGGTATTAAGCACCAAGACGGACAAGTGTGCTGTTCCTCCTATAATTGGCGAGTGCTGGGTTAGATTCCAAGAAGGGAGTGTGCACTAAACATCCCCAACTGCATGTTGTGGTAAGCACTACCAAAGTAGCACGAGCTGTAGAAAATGTAAATTAAAGTTCTGTGTGCTGCCACCGTCAAGAACACATTGAAATAGTGCACACCTGTTTGCCATTGCATACATGATAGGTAGTGTTGATGAGGTGGTGCTAGCTCTTGCTCTGGACAAAGAGTCTAACATTTTTTCGTCTGGATGAGAAGACTCACTAGGAGCTCGAAAAGTGATCGTTTTAGACAATAGCGCTTGAGCGCTATTGTGTATGATGAGTAGAAAAGGAGAGTCTCGCTGGGAAGTATGCTTGCTTGCAGTAAAGAACCTGGCTGGTACCACTCTGCGATCCTTGCCAGAAATGTTCTCCTTTGAATGAAGTCAGAAATGGCCACCCAAATAGTTACTGTCTTTGAGACTTGTTGCTGGCTGTTGGCTATTCTACCCGCAAGTGGGAAGTGCTATTCATTGAAGTCACAGAGCCACTTTACCTTGGAAGGGAAAAACACAAGCTGGGCAGCTCTTTTCAGAGTTGTCATGAGCTGGCCTGCAGTGGCATGTTCAAAACTCAGTTGCGAGCTTGAGACTGGTCACAAGCAGGAACCTGGTTACGGGCTGGTCTGTTGTTAGTCTGTTGAATTGTTGTTAGACCTGACGTGTGGTTGAGAGTAGAAGGGCTATCACGAGTAGAGGAATTGTCAGGCACTGGAAGCTGCTGCTAGAACTCTAGGAATCTGGAACTGAGAGGACAGGCGATCATGACCTAACAGACAATCACGAGCTGAAGGGAGAGCGTAGGCAATTGCAAGCTGAAAGGCAATCACGAGCTGTCAGGTGATCGTGGGCTGACAGGCGATAACACTGATAGCCAATCACAAGCTGCAACAGGACTAGGAGAGGCAAGGAGACAGGGTAAAGCAAGTATACTAGACAAGATGAATCAGGTAGGCAAGACGAGTCAGCTGGGTGAGACAGAACAGGCTGACGGACGCTGAAAGTATTAAGCTCCAAACGGTCACACTCTAAGAGATTAGAGAAAGGCACGGGCAAGTTCATAACCCTTTCTTAGCCCAGTGTGGCACAGACTACTCCAAGGAGGAACAAATCCACATATGGGAAAGGTGTCCACCAAGAGTAGTAGGAACAAGGTCCAGACTTTGCCCTTGCTCCGCTGGCTAAGCAAGCTCAAAACGAGGGAGAGAGTCATTGTCAGCATGATCAGGAACTGCCACAGCCACAGGCGATGATAAGGCAGGTGCAGCAACTTGAACAGGAACATGCTTCGGGCTTTGCACTTCCTCCACCGGCTTCTATCGCAAAACGAGGGAGTGTGACGTCGTCAACTCTGAAGAAAATCACTCGGGAAAATACCTAACCGACGAACAGGAAAGGTGGCCCCTGAGAGGTGCTAGGAACATGCTTCCGACTTTGCACACCTTATGACCGCTGCATTAGCCAAACAATGTAGTTTGACGTCATTAGCATTGAAAAAAACCACTCTAGAGAAAAACCTAATCCACAAACGTGAAAGATGTCCCCTCATCCCCAAAAGGTGCAGGAACATGCTTTAGACTTTGCACTGCCTTTGCCGGCTGCCATCACACAAGGAGGGATTGCGTTGTCGTCAGCTAAGAGGAGCAAGGCCAAAGTCAAGCTCTGGGTTGACTAAAAGTGGCCTTCCGCCGCCAAACCAGCAGGGTGCAAGCAACATTTACTTTAATATGGGGAAGGAGCATCCATACTGAGAACGACTTCCCTGTGGAAGAGGACTGAGGTGCTGTACTAGGGGAAGCAGTGGAGGCCTCCAGCCAAAGGATTGTCTGGTATCAAATGGAAGAGATTGTAAAAAGTTCTCTGCTAAAGTTAAATTAGGTCAAAAGATGAGAGGAGAGTTAGCAGTAAGTAAATTTGGAGTATGCACAAGGAATGACAGAGCAGACATGCCTGTAGAATTTGCAGAAAAAAATCAATCTTAAAATGATGAACACTTTATTCTATAAAAAGGAACATAGAAAATGGACATGGAGAAGATCAAAAGGAAATAACCTTCCAGTTGATTCCCCCTCGGGTCTCTGATCCCGAGGTATAGAGACAGTCCAGATATTAGGAGTACAATATATGGCTTATATGAATATGAAAAACATGTGTAATTGTGCAAAATTTATCATTACTCATAGCCAAGTATAAACCTAACAACTAGCTACAATGGTGGAGATGGGTTGATTTCAATTCCAAGTTCAATAAAAAAAAACCTGAATTCTAATTATGGGAGAGCTGTCATCAACTTTTATATATCTTTGTGACAGAGTTGCTAAGTCAATGGAACCTCAATTTCTTAGACGCAGGTTCGATTCCCCAGTTGACCAGATCCTGAGGTATAAAGACAATCCAGATATTAGGATGATTATATATGGCTTATATGAATATGAAAAAGAAACACGTCTAAAAGTGCAAAATTTATCATTACTCATAGCCAGGTACAAACTTACCAACGAGCTACAGTGGTGAAGAAGGATTGATTTCAATTCTAAGTACAAATAAAGAAAAAAAAACTGAATTCGACAAGTGTGAGAAAATTGTCATCAACATTTATCTCTCTTTGTGGCTGAATTGCTAATTCAATGAAACGTCTGTTTCTTAGACCCGGGTTCAATTCCCCGGCTGACAAGAAGCTATTATCTTTTAGTTGATTACACCTTGGGTCTCTGATCCCGAGTATAGAGACAATCCAAATATTGGGAGGAGGAAAATATATGGCTTATATGAATATAAAAAATACGTCTAAATGTGCAAAATTTATCATTACTCATAACCAAATACAAATTAACAACAAGCTACTATGGTGAGGATGGATTGATTTCAATTCTATGAACAAAATAAATTCAATTCGACATGCATAAGTATGAGAGAATTGTCATCAACTTTTATCTCTTTGTGGCTGAATTGCTGAGTAATGGGAGCCTCAGTTTCTTGGACCCAGGTTCGATTTCCTACCCGACCACAGGGTATTATCTTTGAGTTGATTGCCCCTTGGATCTCTGATCCCGAGGTATAGAGACAATCCAGATATTAGGAGTATAATATATGGCTTATATAAATATGAAAAACATGTCTAATTGCGCAAAATTTATCGTTACTCACAGCCAATTACAAATTTAAGAACAAGCTACAATGGTGCAGATGGGTTGATTCAAATTATAAGTACAATAAAAACCTGATTTCGTCAGGTATAAGTATGGAAGAACTGTTTCAACTTTTATATCTCTTTGTGGCTAAGTTGCTAAGTCAATGGAACCTTAGTTTCTTGGACTGGGTTCGATTTCCAGGCCGACCAGAGACTATTATCGTTGAGTTGATTCCCCCTTGGGTCTCTGGTCCCAAGGTATATAGAAAATCCAGATATTCGGAAAAGTATAATATATAGATTATATGAATATGAAAAACACGTCTAAATGTGCATAATTTATCATTACTCAAAGGCAAGTACAAACTTAAGAACAAGCTAAATTGGTGGAGAGGGGTTGATTTCAATTCTAAAAAAAAAAAAAAAAAAAAAAAAAAAAAAAAAAAAAAAAAAAACCTAGATTCGAAATGTTTAAGTAAGGGAGGATTGTCATCAAATTTTCTCTCTCTTTGTGGCTGAGTTACTAAGTCTATGAAAAGTCAGTTTCTTTGAGCCGAGTTCGATTCCCTGACCGACCAGAAGCTATTATCTTTGAGTTGATCCCCCCTTAGGTCTCTGATCCAGAGCCATAGAGAAAGTGCAGATACCAGGATGAGTATAATATATATATATATATATATATATATATATATATATATATATATATATATATATATATATATATACATATATATATATATATATTAATGTGTATATATATATATATATACATATATATATATATATATATATACACATTATATATATATATATATATATATATATATATATATATATATATATATATATATATATACACATTATATATATATATATATATATATATATATATATATATATATATATATATATATATATATTTATATCATCATCATCATCATCATCTATGCTTATTGACGCAAAAGGCCTCGGTTAGATTCCGCCAGTCGTCTCTATCTTGAGCTTTTAATTCAATACTTTTCCATTCATCACCTTCCACTTCTTACTGGATAATCCTCAGCAATGAAGGCCTGAGTCTTTCAACTCTTCTAGTGCCTTGTGTAGCCAAGTTAGATGTTTGGTGAACTAATCTCTCTTGGGGAGTACGAAGAGCAAGCCCATACCAGCTCCATCTACCCTTCTCCATTATTTCATCCTCATATGCCACTCGAGTAATCTCTTATAGTTTCGTTTCTAATCAGGTCCTGCCACTTCACTCCCCATATTCTTCTGGGGTCTTTGTTCTCAAATCTACTTAATCTATTGGATACTGTTTCATTGTCATACCATGACTCATGCCCAATCAATAATACAGATCTTGCTAAACTTAACATTAACCTAGGTATAGTCTTATTTGCTTTTTTCAATGTTTCGTTAAATTCCAATTCTAAAGACCCTGTATTTGAGATCATAGCTCCCAAATAGTAAAAGAATACGACCCCATTAATTCTTTCTCCTTGCAATTATATTTCATCTTCCATTGCATTTCCCATTCTAATCATATCTGTTTGTGTTCTTATATCTTGAGCCCCACCTCATGTGATATTCCATGCCTTCTTTTAACCAAAATTTCCAAATCCTGTGGTGTTCTGCTAATAAAGACAGCATCATCAGCATACTCTAGGTCACCTAATTTCCAGTCCAGTCCACCATCTCCAACTCATACCCTTGGGGTACTCCACCGTTTACTAGAAATTCATTTGTTAGGACTCCACTAACATAAACCTTGCACTTGCTATACTCATGGACAATCTTAATTAAATTTGCTTATTTAAGAGGAATTCCATAATAATGCAGGACACTCCAAGAAATTGGCCGGTGCACACTATCAAAGGTTTTTTTCATAGTCCACAAATGCCATCAATAGTGGATTTCTATATTCTACACATTGTTATACAACATATCTCAAAACGAAAATTTGGTCTGTGCAACTTCTACCTTATTGAAATCTTGCTTGGTCATCTCCCATCTTTTCATCAATCTTTCTCCCTAGCCTCTATAGAATATGTATACAATATGTTTTCATGACAACAGACGTCTCTGTAATTGTTGCAATCCGTCAGGTCTCCTTTTTTAGCCATTGTCACCAATACTCCTAATTCCCGTTCATCAGGCATTGCTTCTTCATGCCACATTCTACAAAATAATCTTGTTAGTATTCTGGGGGTCACTTCATTTTCAGCCAGTATCATTTCGGCAGTTATTCCATCGTAACCAGGTACCTTCCATCTCCTTAGTTTTTCAGTGATAGCTTAAACTTCACACACACTGAATTCATTCATGGGCACATGAAGATCTTCATCAGTTTCAGGTAAATCAATCAAATGATTCTCTTTATATCTTCTATTCACCACCTCATAAAAGTATTCCATCTAACGTTGCCTTTATTCATCTTCTGTTGTTATAACAGATCCATGGGCATATGCTTCTTCTTCTTTGCCACCTTGGTGATTTCATTAATAATTCTATGAGCAATGCTTATACCATAGACACTCCCTGATTTTATAGCTTTATCAGCCTTATCTGCACTGCTCGCAAGCTAAGAAAATCTAACAAAGGGTTTTTTGCCCTTAGTGCACTAGCTATGCTTGATTATATATATATATATATATATATATATATATATATATATATATATATATATATATATATATATATATATATATATAAAACATCCATCAACCATTACTGGTCCACTGCTGAACAAAGGCATCATACATGTCCTTTGACTTGCATCTGTTTATGGTCCCTTTGCGCCACTCCAACACCAGCAAACTTCCTTAGTTCCTCAAACCAACGTCTTCTCTTCATTCCTCTGCTTCTTGCACAATCTCTAGGCACCCATTCTGTTATTCTTAATGCCTATCTATTGTCTGTCATTCTTCATATATGTCTTTCTCATGTCTATTTCTTTTTCTTACATGTTAGAATATCCTCTACATTAGTTTGCTCTCGTATCTACGTTCTATTTTTCTGTGTCTTATTTCTATTCCCATCTATAGCTCCTTGAGTTGTAACTAGCTTATGTTCCAAAGCTTGAGTTACGCTCTAAGTTTCTGATGTTTAAGTTAATACTGGCAGGACCATCACATCAAATGCTTTCCTTTTTTGAGAAAGTGGCATTTTACATTATATGTAATTTTGTTTACCAAATGCATTCCGGTCCATGTTTATCCTTCTTTTAACTTTGGCCACGTATCCTAGGGAAACACTTACTGTCTATTCTAAGTATGTATATTCATTAACATTCTCTAGAAGTTTGTCCATAACTGTTGTTTGTTGTCCTTCTGCATTTTCATTAAACATTATCTTATAATTTCCTCATTTCATTTTCAGTCCAACATTTTTGCTCTCTCTCTATTCATATCTTCTTGAAAATTCTTCTAGGCATGCTGTGGATAATTTAGGAGAGATGGGGTCTCCCTATCTATCTTTTTCATCAACTGGAATTTTCTCACTAACTTTATGTAATTTTAGGATTGCTGTACTTCCTGTAGAGATATTTTTGGATGTTCTAAAATAAGAAATTCTTGTATTCCTTGTTTATTAAGGACTTTCACTACTGCTGAGGTTTTGATAGAAATCAAAAGCTTTCTCCTAGTCTATAAATGACATACTATGTTGTTTTCAATTACCTGGATAATTACATGGATATGGTCAGTTGTTGAATACCCACTTCTAAAGCCTGCCTGCTCTCTTGATTGATTAAAGTCTAGCTGTCTTTCTATTCACCCTAATATGATCTTTGTAAATATATTATATTTTACTGAAATTATACTTATTGGGCGGTCATTTTTTAGGTTTTATTGTCTCCCTTTTTGTGAATTATTGTAATGATGAAGTCTTTCCGAGCTGTAGGTATAGAGCATTCTTGCAGACATTTGGTGTAGCGTTCAATGAGTTTGAAGGTTTGAAGGCAGAGGCAAGGGACAGTGACATTGCCCTATCATGTAGAACAATGCCCTAGATACATAAATACACACACACATATGTAAACAAACACACACACACACACACACACACACACACACACACACACACTATATATATATATATATATATATATATATATATATATATATATATATATATATATATATATATATATATATATATATATATATATATGATCAGGACCCAAGCCCCTTTCCAACCAAGCTTGGACTATGGAGGCTCAAGCAATGGTTGCTGATGACTCAGCAGATAGACCTACAGGCTCCCCTAAACACCCCATCGTTAGCCCACAAAGATAGTGATGTTGCAGTGACCTAAGAAACGAGTTTGAGCGGGACTCGAACCCCAGTCTGACGTTCACCAGTCCGGGACGTTACCACATCGGCCACAACAACTACAATGAAATCCCCTCCTTCTATTATTAAATTAATTGGTAGGCCATCTTCTTCTGCTGCTTTGTCTCTTTTCATGCCTTTTATTTTTTTCCTGCTTCCTCTACTGTTACAGTTCGGCTTAGGTGTCTTATCATTTCTCTTGGTGAAGTTATTCCTTATATCACTATTGTATAGAAATCTCTTACAATTTTATCATACCATCACTATCAGGATATTTCCATTTTCATAGTTTAAAGCAAGCATCTGAAACTTATCCTTTTCTCACCTATTATCTATCATTCCATATCTCTATTCATCTATTTATATGTATACTACCTAATGATGTGTGTGTGTATATATATATATATATATATATATATATATATATATATATATATATATATATATATATATGATTCTTCCATTCTTTAATTTTTGAAGGGCATCATCCACCCATTCAGATACTACCGCTAGAGAGTTATTGGGTCCTTTAGCTGGCCAAACTCTACTATTGTACGTACATTGGATCCTTCTCTCGTTACGGTTCATTTTCCTTTTGCCTACAGATACATCGAATGGTCTGGCCTATTCTTTACATATTATTTTCTGTCCTTATACACCTGACAACATTGAGATCACCACACAATTCTTCTTCACCTAAGGGGTTAACTACTTTATTTTAGATGTTCGTGTGGCTAGTTTCCTCTTCAAACGGGTAGAAGAGTCTCTTTAGCTATGGTAAGCAGTTCTTCTTTGAGAAGTACACGCCAAAATCAAACCATTGTTCTCTATCTTGGGTAACCCCATAGCCTCTGTACCATGGCCTGCCACTGTCTTAGGTTAGACTTCCTGGGTTTATAGCATCATAATTTTCAAACTAGACTTAGCCAATAACAGTAATATTAATATAGTTTTCTTGCTTGAGGGTACACTCGGCCACGCTCATTTCTTTTACTCTCGTTTTTTAAAGTTTTTATAATTTATCATCATCAAGTACGGGGTGATCGATGTCGAACGGCCGTGGCCCTCTGCACAAAACTTCTCCATTCATTCCGGTCTTGAGCCTTCCTTTCCAACTCTACCATCGTTAGCCCGCACATCTCCTTGATATTGTCACTCAATCTAGTTTTAGGCCTTCCTCTCGTTCTTGTACCATAGACTGATCCAATTAGTAGCGTTCTTTCCAGAGTATTGTGTTTCCGAACCTGGTGTCCAATAAAAGTTAGTTTTCTTTCATCCAAAATGTCAAGTAATCTTTTTTCGATATTGATCTTTTGTAGAACTTCCACGTTAGTCTTTTTCTCAATCCAGCTTATCCTGAGGACTCTTCTGTAACACCATAGTTCAAAACTTTCTAATCTTTTCCGATCTGTAGCTTTTAAAACCCAACATTCTGAGCCGTATGATGCGATGGGGAAAACAAGTGATTTGAGAATTATTTTATTTTTACTGTTTTATATAATTGTTATTTACTGCTCTTGTATTCTATTTATTTCCTTAGTTCCTGGTTTATTTATTTCTTCATTTCATTTCCTCACTGGGGTATTTTCCCTCCTAGAGCCATTGGACTTATAGCATCCTGCTTTCCCAGCTAGAGTTATAGCTTAGCAAGGAATAATAATAATAATAATAATAATAATAATAATAATAATAATAACAATAATAATAATAATAATAATAATAATAATAATAATCATTAAGTTTTGACAGAATCAAAAGCTTTCTCATAGTCTATAAATACCATTCGTAGTTTGGTTGATTACATATATATGGTCAGTTGTTAAATACACAATTCTAAAACCTGGTTGGACATGAAAGCAAACTAAAGAACAGGATATTCTATCGAGAAATAAGAAAAAGAAATGAACGTGGGCAGGGCATGTATTGAAAATGATCGATAATAAATGAATAATAAAAAGAATAGGTCCCTAGAGATACTAACAAAGCAAGGGAAGGAAGGGAAGACGATGAATTGACGTGCTAAGAAAATTTGCTGTCACAGACAGGCATAGAAAGACCATAACCCAGAGCAATTGGGACACGGCTTTTCGCCGTGATAACAAGAGCCTAACCCAAAATAATCGTCTCCTATTAGGAGAGGTAAATGGATTGCTAATGACCTATTTCACTGTGGATTTTTTTGTTATATTATTATTATTATTATTATTATTATTATTATTATTATTATAATTATTATTATTATTATTATTATTATTTGTTTTGGCGAGCAAAAAACACTAAATAAGCAGCCGTAACGATTGTCTGTTGAGAAATGGTGTTGGCAACTTCCTTAGTTTTTGTTGAATTAGTGGAATATGTTTTGAGACAATAAGCGGTCAACAGAGGATGTAACCAGCTGAAAGCAACATGTCTTTTGGTTAAAATCCACATTCAACATTTTGTCTGTGTTGCCTCTGTGGAATCGCCTCTTTGAACTCATTGGTGCCAACATAAAAAAAAAAAAGATCCAAAGAGGACGTTTCTTGTACCAAATGAAACAGTTTGATACTAATAAAGAAGATTTGCCGGATGTAATGAAATGTGGAAAATGTATAGTTTACAGATAAAACTCATTTCTGAGGGACTTGTGGGGACACAAGTGATTACACTTCATTCTGAGAGAGAGAGAGAGAGAGAGAGAGAGAGAGAGAGAGAGAGAGAGAGAGAGAGAGAGAGAGAGAGAGAGAGAGAATTTAACTTTTGTGGTGCATCCCAGCAATTGCCAGAAAATCCGGTCCATATTTTTCCCATAAATAAACTTTTTATCTCCAAAAAAATGACAAAAGAACTTTTAATTTGCCCATCCAATGGTAAAACATTGGAATACAAACACAGGCTTTGTTAGAACTGACGTTTGAATACTAAAATAAAAAATTGAATTCAAAGGATGTCTAAAGTTGCATTATTTATAAATTCTCTCTCTCTCTCTCTCTCTCTCTCTCTCTCTCTCTCTCTCTTTCTCTTTCTCTCTCTCTCTCTCTCTCTCTCTCTCTCTCTCTCTCTCTCTCTCTCTCTCTCTCTCTCTCTCTCTCTCTCTGTATATTATATATATATATATATATATATATATATATATATATATATATATATATATATATATATATATATATATATATATATATATATATATATATATATATATATATATATATATATATATTCGTAAGTTTGGTCTTGAGCAAATGAAATAAATTAGATGTAACACCGCAATTTTAGCAGCCTTATCATATTCGCCTACATGGATTCCATTACATCTATTTTCACCAGTATGACTGTTGGATCCATGGCAAAGTCTTTTGAGTTGCTCTGTCGTCAGGCAGGGCAGCCGATCGGGACTAAGGTCTACCTCAAAACCAACGTGATGTCCTTTTAAAGTAGGCAATGTGGAAAAAAACAGGTTAATAAAATAAGTTTCTCTTTTTGAGGATTGAATGTGCTTCATACACAATAAGGCTGGGTATTACCTAATATTATTCGTGTAATCAAAATTATTCTGTAAATTGATTTGATATTTTCTGGCATCCTGACATTTAGGTTTATTGACGCCAATATAATTTATTATCAATAAAGAATAAAAGAATATTCAATTAAACATAAGAGTAAATATTTCATTTCAAAAGTTAAATAGCTTTCAGAAGACATGCTTCTGAATTAGAGCTAAAAATACCGCTAGTATGGTAGGACACATCATGTGCAAGAATCTAGGCAAGGATGACCCTGCCATCCTCACCTCGAGCCTCAAACAGATATCTATTTCTTTCGCTAATATATGTGAGGCAATCGATCAACAAATGCCTCACTGTCAAGGATACCAAACAGTCGTCACAGTCGTAGAAATTCATGTGTCGATCAAGTGTGACCAATGGGGAGACCATAAAGAGACGTCTCCTACTTTCAGGGCATAATGTTATACCTCCATGGAGATATGAAATTTATCATTTCTCTCATCTCATTTCCATCTAGACTATCCCAATGATGTTGCTAATTATTATAAAAAAAATTCTTGATGGTAAGTATGAAATCATTACAGGGAATGGGATACCTTCTTGGTAGCAAATCGGATGCAGCATTCTTTGTTAGTAAATCTGCCGTTTTATTCCCAGACACAACTACAAGTGCTGGAACCCAACATAATCAAACTGTTATACCTTTAAGTCCAATAATACAAAGGAATTCTGAAGCCTTTAAAACTAAAGGGTTACTGAAATTAAAAACTTCTAAACCTTGAAGGACACTCCTTGCATCCGTAAAAATAGTAACATTGCCCTTCTTCTCCAACGCTATTTTCTCTAATAGCAGTTAATATTCCATACAGTTCGGCCGTAAATATGGAAGCTGTTAGAGGAAGTGCACCTCTACAATTAAAACCATTACTATATACTCCAAATCCAATGCAGGCATCAGATTTGGAACCATCAGTATATATATATATATATATATATATATATATATATATATATATATATATATATATATATATATATATATATACATATATATATATGTATGTATGTATACGTATATACATATATATATATACATATATATATATATATATATATATATATATATATATATATATATATGTATATATGTGTGTATGTGTGTGTGTATATATATATATATATATATATATATATATATATATATATATATATATATATAAGTTGATTTCCTATGTTCTGCACCATGTTCCATAAAAAAAGACCATTCTTCTACATCAGTCACATTCTTTTTAACACCAATAAAATATCAAGACTGATTAATAATTGATTCACCCAAAAACCATAAGGTTGGGGAGATTTTGGGTGTAAATCAAAGTATGCTGAGTGCCTTACAAGGGTTGCGGTCTCAAAGACTGAAGAATTAGGGAATCTCTGCAGCCTAAACCAATACCAAACAATATGAGACTTTCGGTAAAGGTCTAAAGGTAACTCTACAGCCTCAACACAGACTCTTGGGATAGGTGAAGTTCTAAACGCTACTGTGGCCATTTGATACAGTATGATGTATGGAATCTAGAATCTTTGGTTGACTTAGGGGTGACTGAGGAGTATATTTCACACTCATAACTAATTTTTGAAAATATTAAGGACTTGTATAACTTTAAAATATGGGGCAAAACTTTCTAAAGATTCAGAGCCTTAAGACAATTTACTTTTAAAACTTTCAAGTGAGGAATCCATGTAAGCCTATAATCAAATATCAATCCCCAAAATCTAGCCTCACTTACACATGGGATCCGTTGACATTTGTTGTTAATATCTGGGTCTGGATGTACTCCCCGAATATGACAGAAATGGATAACAGTAGTTTTGCTTGTTGAAAACTTAAATCCATTCATATCAGCCTACTGAATAATTGTGTATATTGAGATTTGTTGTTTTCTCTCAATCATCGACATTCTAAATCAGCAAATAATATGGAGAGATCATCTACAAATAATGACGAGAGAATATCTTTGAAATGACAAAGAATATCCCCTTAATGGCTAGTTCAAATAGGATTACAATTTACACACTACCCTGGGAAACCCCCTCTTCCTGACATTTCCTCTTTGAAACAGTTTCCCTCACTCTCACTTGAAAAAATCTATGCGACACAAATGATTGAATGAGCAATGATAGATCTCCACTTAATGGTAAAAAAAAAATAAAAGACTATCACTTGGTGCTTTTTGGAAGCTAAGGCTTCACAAATAAAGGATTCCAAATCCACACCGGATAGGTAATAAAATACCCTTCTTTTCCAGGTACCATATCAGTCTTGCTTTGACCATGTTCTCCATGATCTTATATAAAAAAGATGTAAATGCAATTGGTCGATAGTTTGCTGCTAAAAACTTATCCTTCTGGGTTAAAAAGGCAAAAATAATGGCTAGTTCCTAAGCACTTGGATAACTATGATCATGCCTTATTCTGTTAATAATACCTAAAATAAATAACTTGGTATTAACAGGTGTTTAAGCCTGGATAGGTACGCTCCTCGGAAACCCCTTTAAGGGTATACTCGGTCGCGCGCGACCCCGACGCAAAAAAAAATTCTTGAAAAATCTGTTTTTGCAGTAACCTCCTTTTTTTTTTTTTGCCAAAAAAAAAATTCAATGAATGCTTAAAACTACTGTAAAGATAAATACTACTCATCTCCAGAAAAACTATTTATTATAAATATTTTAAAAAATTAAGTAGAAAAAAAAGACCTTACATAAAAATTCATAAAAAAAAATTTATACATATATACACAAATCCTTTTAGGAATTGATTCTTGAATGTTTAGGACACATCTTGATGTATTTTGGATGAAGTCGGACCCATGGAGGTGAAGATCTGAAATGAGAAAAAAAGGGTAACTTTTTTTGGCCAAAAAAATTTGTCCAAATTTCATGAATTTTTTTGGGTACCCAAATGAAATAGGAAGTGGCTAATTTTTTTAGGGAATAAACATATGTTATCCTAAAATAGAAATATGTAAAAAAATCTTCATTATTTTGTAAATTACATTTATATCAGGGGCCATATCTAAAGGTAATTTTTTGAGTAATTAGAAATTTCGTAAAAAAAATACATATATTTAATATATAATATGATATTTATGCAGGTAAAAATATACCAAAATATCACAAATTCTATAGGGAACAAGAATATATATAGATAGGGCAACTTACGCTTCGGATATGTCCACGAAATGGCCGCCAACCACACTGACTCAGACTCCCTAATCTGCCACCTGAAATGTAGGAAGGGTATGTCAATTTCAAGGTGTTATTTACTAATCTAATTATTCTTGGATATGCATAAAAATTGTATGGTGGATTGCTGGATGATTGTCGATTATTTTACGACTATAAAATTAGAATTCTCACCCCAAAAAAATTTTTGAAGGGAAATAAAATCGAAAAAAATGTAAAACAATATATTTTAGCTAAAAAAATTTGATGATATTCAATCAAAAAAGAAGTAAACAAAATTTTCCGACAAATAAACATCTAAATGAATCATTACTCTGTGATAGTTCCTTAGTACGTAGTAATTTTGAAAGAAATGGGAAAAAACGAAAAAGCGGCAATCGCAGGAAAATCGAACACATACCTATATATACGCCATATCTGGCTAAAAATAAAGATAGGCATGGGTAGCCAGATCATCTAGAAACACTTTCCAACACTATAAAAATATAAGTTTTGCGACACTACTTGCCAATTCCTTACGGTAACATGACTAAGCAAAAAAATGCAAAACAAATAAAAAGGGGCACTCGCGGAAAAATGGCCAACATTCTAATATACGGCATCTCAGATAAAAAAAAAAAGACATGCACGTGTTAGCCCAACCATCAAGGCACACTTTCTAACAAATAAACATGAAAAAAATCAATAATATACGGCAATTCCTTACTACGTAGTAAATTTTTACAAATATTGAAAAAAACAGAAATTGGCAACCGCAGGAAAATACCCCACATACCAATATCTACGGCGTATCTGACAAAAACAAAGTCACGCATGGGTAGCCAGATCATCTAGACACACTTACCAACACTAAAAAAGCAAAAGTTTTGCGACACTATTTGGCAATTTCTTACGGAAAAATGACTTGGCCAAAAAATTTAAAAAACTGAAAAAGGGGCACTCGCGGTAAAATGGTCCTCGTGGTGATGAACGACATTTCAACTAAAAAAAAAATCATGCACATGGTAGCCAAACCATCCACCAAGACTTTCCACAACTGATAACCTATACAAGTTGCACCATTCTACGACTATTTCATAATACGTAATAACTTTAATAATTATGCAACTTACCTTAGGAGGGTAAACTCGGTCGCGCTCGACCCCGACGCGTCTCAGAAATCTGGGAAGGAGTACAGGTACAGCGATGCACATCTGGACACTACTAGAGCGTGTAGGCGAAACACCGACTGCAGGTTGATCACCCACAAATTCAGTCACAGGGGTGAGTCACGTGAGAAAAACATCTTTTGTTTTGACGCTCGGGGTCGTGGACGACCCACCGTGCCGTTCCAGGGTTAATCATTGCATATTGATTTCCATCGGGTCCAGGGGATGTATCATTACACATAACAAGGGCGGGATCAAATTCTCTTTCAGTAAAAGGAAAATTGTATGACTCTTCCCTTCCTGTTGCAGATATAATTTTTTTTTTCCTTTAACGCTCCTAAACTGGTGACCAGGAGCTGCTCCCCACTTGCATGGTACATTTGAGAAATGATCAGTTAGGACATTGCTAACCTTAGTTGCTCCTGTCATATACTGTCCATTAACCTTCAACACTGGTGGTGTGTTGGGGGTGAATTTGCCTGCTATCTGTTTTACTCTCTTCCACACAGAGGATGGAGGTGTTCTACTGTTAATGACAGAATCATGGCACGATAAACTGTGTTCCACATTTCTTGTACATGATTAAATTCTCCTCGGTCTGAGCAATCTAGTTAAAGACCTTCTTTTGGCTCTGTGCAAGGCAGTTAGTTATGAAGACCACCAGGAGACTGGTCGTCGTTTGAATAACCCTGCTGTTTTGGGAATTGAATTGACTCCTGATGTATGAAGGGTTCCATTCAGTAAGTCTATGGCATTATCAATATTCTCAAACTGTTCTGCACCCCCTTCACTTTTGTTTAGCTCAAGGAATCTATGCCAGTCCGCCTTCTCAAGATTCCATCGTGGTGATCTCTGTAAAGGTGGACCATTGTTGGTGTTTATAATAATTGGTGCATGATCCCTAGTATGGCAATCATCAAATGTCCTCAAATCTAAATTGAAAGGGCAATTAGAGCTTGCGCTTGATAGGTCAATGCACGACAAGGTACTTGACTGAACATGAAAGTGCATGGGCTCTCCTGTATTAAGTAGTACCACATCTTCATTTTCCACAATTAATGATATAATATTGCCCCTTGTGTTTGCTAAATCATTGTCCCATACAGGATGTCTACTATTAAAGTCCCCCAAAAAGAAAAAATTTTGAGGGAATTGTTGAATAACCTGAACTGAATCATTATACGAGATGTTGTCATTAGGAGGCAAATAAAGAGAGCAAATTTTGCATTTTCTCTTTATATCAATTTGTACAACCACTGCCTGCAGAGGGGCACAAATGGGTAAAGATATTTGGGGGGCATCTCGGCAAACGTATGTAAGACTTCCGCCATGGCTCACTGTTTGTTGATCATACGGTGTCCTATAGTTAACATACTCTTGATGACATGGAGTATTAGCATCAAACTTGCTCTCCTGGAGACATACAACTATAGAGGAGCGCTCATGTATGAGGAGCTTAAGTTTCTTCACATTTGGCCCTTAAACACTGACAATTCCATTTCAAAATGGAGGAGAAAACTATGGATTATTTCTGGAAGACTTATTGGATGAGGTCTTCCTAATAGAAAATTTAGATTTAACACCATTTACTGTAGGCTTCTTTGGAGAGGGTCTTGATAAAATAGGTTTTACTTTCGTCTTTTCAATGCTCTTTTTACCTAATTCTTGAGGGGGATGGTGAATCTTTACTTGAATTTTTGATTGATTTAAATTTGTTAAAGGTAGAATCTTTTTCAGATAAAATATTGTACCTATTTTCAATAGTTATTTTTGCTTTTCTCATTGGAGGGGAGAGGGATGGTGGTCTCTCTCTTTTTCGATTGCGATTGAAAGATGGAGAGCCATTAGGATTATGCACCTCCATTATGGCATATGCATCCAATAGCTCTCTAGAACGGGATTCCTCCCCTAAATCTGGCAATGGTGCTACCCGAAAAGAAAGCCGAGGTGGGGCAGATTTAGAGGAAGGTGGTGGTGCATTTTGGACGAGTGGCACCGAATCTAAAGTATGAGGCACGTTAATAGCCTTGGGAGGTGATTGAACAATAGGCTGCTTTACATTATATGGGCTAGGTAGTGTTGTAATTTATTCTTTATGCCATGCATCTTTAGATTGTAAGGCCTTGGCATAACTTTTGTTTTTTCTTAGAAGTCGACTAGCATATCCTACACTGATATGATCTGCATCTGACTTCTGAACAGCAGTTTCTTCTATTTCATAATTTGGGCATTCTTTATTAGTAGCTTTATCATTCTGGCCACAATTAGTGCACTTTGAAATAGGAGTGCAGGGTCCATGCTTCCAATCGGAAAAATTTTTGCAGATCTTTTCATTTTTGTATACTCTTGATGGATGTCCAAATTTATAGCAATTATAGCACTGTAAAGGTTTCTGTTTATAGACACGAGCTGGAATCCTTTCATTTTCAATGTATACATTAGAGGGAACATCATAGTCTTGGAATGTTAAAATAATCATAGTGGTTCTTGGAATCTTATGAACCTTCCATATTTCTCTAAGGCACATATCTAATATTTCTTCTTCATTAAATTCATAAAGATCTTTGTTAAAAATAACACCTCTACCATAACTGAAATTTTAATGCAAGTTGATGTCTACCATTAAATTTTCTTCTATCTTCATATTATTTAGCCATATAGACTGTGTTCTAGATATAGCATGAATTAAAATGGACTTCTTGACAAATTTAGAAATTTCTCCACGCTCTATAGTGCCTACTTTCGTTATATTAGTTTACTAAATTAAAAATAGTTGTATTCTTCTCTCTTTGCTGCTGCTATAATCCACATTGGTGGTTTAGGTTTTCTTTTCTGTTATTAAGCTTATTTTGGGTCCACAGATCCATTTTGATGCCAGTCACTAGGGCGGTATATGTCCAGGTTTCTAGGAGCAGTACAGCATAATGCTCTGGAAATCTCGCTATTATCAATTTTGATTTTTGAGACTTCACAGCCTGCTCTAAAAGCCTCCTCCTGATTATCAAAGCAGATCCATTACTCCCATTTTTCATCTTCTTCCTTAAAATTCATTCTTGTTTCAGTTATCATACTATAAGCGTTAAAAGCCATCAACAATACTTCATAATGACTGCTTATTGGTAAATTGCATATATGAATGACTTTTAATTTCTGAACATTGAAGTGGTCCTTTTTCGTTTTTAATCCATCAACAAAATTTTTCCTAATAGAATTGCCAGAGTTCATCAACAGTGGTGGTGGGGGGGGGGGTCAGAAAATATAGGGGATGAGGAGTAGGTGTTTGAAGGTTCCATAGTCAAAGGTGGGATTTTCTTTTTTGGTTATTGTTGTTTGCTTTGTTGGTTTGCTTGCTTAAGAATTTTAAAAAGTTATCATAGGTTGCAAAGAAAACTTGTATTCTACACTATCAGCACAATGAGATTATACTTCCCATATGGTCCATTCCATACCCTACCCGAAGGATGGCAACAAAACATATATAGAGCCACAAGTGTTAGCTAAAGACGCCTGTTACGATTGAGACCAAGAAAATTGTCCTCCCCATATCTGTAATGCTGGGCTTCCCGCCAGAAGCCAAGAGTACTATCTCAACGATTGGACCCCCCACCCCCTCGATTCCGATGACCCTACCTTTGAGAATAGTTCCGCCAAAGAGGTCCAAACCATCTTTGGGATAGCTGAGATCATCCAATACTCTCATATATAGCTTTGAATGCAAATACCTCCCAACCGTGATCCCTTCTCCGATTCATCTAAGCAGGCAGTAAAAGCGCATGAGGAAATAACCATGCCATTTAAATAGCAAAATGAAAATAAATGAATAAACAAATAAAAGATATATATATATATATATGTATATATATATATATATATATATATATATATATATATATATATATATATATATATATATATATATATATATATGTATATATACATATATGTATATATATATATATATATATATATATATATATATAAGAAAAATCATTCTCATAAGAGTTAGGACAGCAATACAATAGAAAGTTTATAAAATTAGGAGAAGGTCGAATAATGTTCAGAAGAAGAAATAGGTATGAGAGGGAGAGGGAAATTTAGATTCGAGCTGGGGGAGCAATTTCCCAAGGTTCGGAAGGCCTCTTGCCCTTCAAAATTCTTCAACAATATGAAACCACGTGACTCCGTCCAGGCATTCTCTCGTTAAGAGGATTTCTTTGTTAAAGGCCTATGAGAAATAATGATTGTTTTCCAGATGTGGTCGTTTAATTCATTGTAAATTTCTGTCCAAACAGTTTTTCTTATATTTATCTGTTTTAAAAGTACATTTTCGACAACATAAAGACATTTACGACGTTGCACTAACTCGATTATTTTGAAATCGTCCATTACGGACACTCAAATGAAACCTTGGCAGTCGTTACTCTAGTCCCTCGGTACTCAGGCTTTAGAAGTTTTATTAAAAACCTTCCCATTTGATATATGGAAATTATTGCAAATTGGGAGCCGCAAGGCTACAGCATTGCAGCTATAGATGCTTCAGCTGATGCATTAATAACACAATATAATCGTGTCAACATCACTAGATAGCTAGTAGAATTTGTCTGTGGATCACAATTAAAAAAAATAAAATGTTCTCTATTTTTAGTATAAAAATTAAATAGCTGACTTTTCAATATTAAATCTGGTTGATTCTAATTAAGTGGGGAATATTGCTACCTATTATCCTAAGCTGTTAAAGATTTATTTTCATAAGAAACGACTGTAAATTGTTTTTAAGTATTTTGTCGTTTCTGAACAAATGGAATATGATTTTAATTGAAACCAGAATCCCGACCCAAAGGAGATTTGCATATTTCTGTTATATGATAAATGAAGTTGTATGGCTGCATTCACAAATGCTTTTATAATTATTTGAGTTTTATCTCCAATAAGAACATGTTAGCTGAGCAATACACACTACTTTTACGGCAATTTTTTTAGGTTCTTTAGTCAAAGCATGATTCTTGAAATGTTTGATAATCAAGAAGATGAACATTGGAATTACAATGTCTGAAAAGGTCACCTTTACCTTATTGACAACCTAAACGAGAGAATTTGATAGGTACCATTATTCTTTAACAGAGTAGCAGAAAAAAGTAAATTAGTTATTTACAGATGCAATTGACTGAAATCATTGTAAATGAATATTCCTTCTTATTCCTCCGAGAAAAATTACGTGAACCTAGTTCGGAATTATTTTTTTTCTTTTTTTAAAGAATACGGAAATTAAGAGAGGGAGTATCCAAAACTATGAAAGTTCGTTTGTTTCCTAAAGAAATGTTTTGCTTTATCTCTTATGTCTTAACAAAGAAGAATTAATGTATAAAATATATATCTCTTTAAACATAGCATAAGCTAAGAATACGAAATATGTTCCACTGTACCTTCCATGCCTTTTCAATTTGCAAATAAAACAGTGTTATGAACCATGGGTTAGAAAAGTTTGACAGTTTTGATTGATTAATGAGTTAGCTGAAGTGGCTGACAGTAAAGGGAAATTTCATTTCCTGTTTGGCCTGGTGCTTCAAACTAAAAAGTAAAAATTTGAATTTATTACAAGTGAACATTTTCATATCATCATATGATGGTAAGTCTAAAAAGCTTTAAAAAGAAAAAAAAAAAAAAGCAAGGAGCAAATTCATCTCTAAAAAAATATGTAAGTTACCATTAACAGTAGATTACAATTTCTTTATTCTTTTCATTGAAATAAATCTTCTAATAGAAATTTATTCAAGCCTATGATAATTGAATAAGTAACAACAATACAATTTCATAATCTACATTTCAAATATACTGTATCTATGACCCTCTTAATCATTTCTATTTTTAGAATTTCTACATAAAGGCTTCATCACTAACAGTTTACAAGCGTTAGCTATAAATTTGTCATGTATGCTCGTTTTCTTTTCCATTACTGCGTTGTACTTGGAGGGAAACAAAGCCAACGGCGGGTGCATACAGTAGAAGCACGGCCGATTTTAAGATGTTGGGCTACGTGCATCAGCCCTAAATGCAAATACTCTCAACTTTATTCAAATACCATACAGCGAATAACCAAAACCACGAAGACAGAACCGGCAAAGAGGGGGCTGACTGTATTTCCAAGAATATATATATATATATATATATATATATATATATATATATATATATATATATATATATATATATATATATATATATATATATGTGTGTGTGTGTGTGTGTGTGTGTGTGTGTGTAAATAAATCATAGTAATACACCTTGATCTATATCCTTTGTACCATCAATCATAATTAGGATTTGGTTACTTGGTATATCAATATATGTAATAATTAGTATCTCTTGATATTTACTTTGGATTCCATTAAATACAACATGTGGCTGGTGCATAGGTCCGCCAACTACTTCAATGGCTCGGTTTACCTACTCTCATCTTTCTCCTATTCTTAATAAGCCTATAGGCCTAAAAAGAAAAAAAATAAACAGAAATATACTACACTAAGACAAGGGAAGCCTTTCACAAATCCTATCTCATGGTCTAATAAACACCTTGTAAAAGTTACAAAGATTTGACGCAAATATATATTGCTGCCATCCAACATACATGTCCTAGGCTCGAGAGTTCTATTAATTATCATTAATAATTATTATTTTTAATCATTACTATTACTTAATATTATTAACATCATTATTAAATATTAGTAGTTATTACTAATTATTATTATTATTATTATTATTATTATTATTACTATTATTTAAAAATAGTTTGTTGCTGTTATTTCGAAGTCTGAAAATAATGATAGGCTTAATAATGTCCAACCTGATTGTAGTCTTCCATTGCTACAGCTGTAGCACAATAATAAAACTGTAGTTAATTGCACTCCACCTCCACCGTCCTTACTATTTCTTGCCTCAAACTGAGGGAGACTAGACCTATATAGCCTCAGCTAAGATTTATAATAATTAATTGTAAAAATCTTGAAAGCATGATCCCAACTAACATTTGCTTTATACACAAAACTACAAAAGATATAGCAAGTAATAACTCTGAATTTATATCCTAATTGGATCTATTTTTATCATTAGACTATATTCTGCTTAATTTTTATTTTTCACCCTTTCCTTACATCCTCTTTCCCAGTTTTATTGTATCCTTACCGACAGTTCCACAACTCAAGGGAGTCATGAGAGACCAGGGATTCGTAATACAGTAACGTATTTAGTTTTTGTTAGAACATTATTTTCCCACGAAATATTTTTGGTGTTCATGATCTATTATCTTTCAATAATAAAATTCTACTTAACAAATGACCGGATTTTCCTCATTCATACAAATGTTTACGAAGAGGTTTAAGGCTGAATCTTCCTTACAATAAGTGGTTGGCTGCCTTATGCGGCCTTTCCAATGCCTTCTATCAGAAGCATCCTCTTCCACCAAACCTCTTCTTTTCATATCATCCTCCATCTTATCTTACCATCTCATTCTTTGCATCCCTCGCGATCGATACCCCACGCCACACAGGCTCCGCCCAAGCCCTGCTCACTCCCTCTCCACCATCTGTGACAAGCCGAGAAAAGGTTGTGACTCAAAGACAATGTGAAAGCAACTGAGTAATTTATTATAGAACACTCTCCTTTATATACAAAACTACAAGGCAACAGGAAATTTATGTTCGAAAAACAAACAATGTTACAGAGGAAAAACACAGACATGTTTATTCTGGTTCTTTTTAGTGTGAGGGAAGAGCGAGGATACAAGCATAATATATACAAAAAGAATTATGTACGATCGTGTGACACACGGTTGGTACATGGCTCCCCCCCTAAAAATGACATACTATACATGTTAAATAGGGCGCCCCGATCTAGAGAGGCGAACTGTAGGCGGGTTATCTGGCAGAAGATAAGCAGGTTTTAGACGATCAATGGAGACACAGTCTTCTTTGCCACAAATGTTTAGTAGGAATGTTTTCGGACTGCGTCGGATCACAAGGAAAGGGCCTGTGTAAGGGGGCGTTACCGGTGGCTTGCTAGTGTCGTTGCGCAGGAAGATGTGCGTTGCAGAGTGCAAGTCTGTTGGTATGTGATGCTTCACTGGGGGCTTGTAAGTCTGGCGGCATGGAGTAAATTTTCCCACGACGTGATGTATGCGCTGGAGATCGTCGGAGGAGGTTGTAGAAGGAAAAAATTCGGCAGGGACGACCAACGGGTCGCCATTCACCAGTTCAGCTGCCGAGACATCGAGGGCATCTTTAAGAGTAGTCCTTAGTCCCAGGAGGACCCAGGGAAGCTGAGTAAACCAGTTGCAATCCTTGCAGCGGGACATCAAGGCTGCTTTGAGGGTGCGATGAAAACGTTCAACCATTCCATTGGCAGCGGGGTTGTAGGCCGTTGTCTGATGTAGGGTGATGCCCAGGAAATTCGCTAATGACGTCCATAATTGAGAGGTGAAAGTGGTTCCCCTGTCAGAAGTAATATGCTCCGGGATACCAAATCTTGAAATCCATCCAGAGAGTAAGGCAGATGTACATGAGGCGGACGTTGCCGTTTCCATGGGAATGGCTTCAGGCCAACGAGTGGAGCGGTCGATGACGGTAAACAGGTAACGATGTCCTTGTGATGTGGGTAGGGGGCCTACAACGTCGACGTGAATGTGTGCGAAACGACGCTGAGGTTGAGGAAAGGTGCCCACTCCTGAATCCGTATGTCGATGCACTTTGGAAGTTTGGCACGAAGTACAGGCGCGGACCCAATCCTTAGCATCCTTAGAAATACCGTGCCAAATGAACTTTGCCTTCAGTAGCTGTGCAGTAGAACGGCACGAGGGATGTGAAAGGCCGTGAATGAAATCAAACACCTGCCGGCGCATGGGAGCAGGGATCCAAAATCGCGGTCTACCAGTACTGACGTCACAGAGGAGGGTGGTGTTGGAGTCTTCGGGGGGGGGGGGGGGGTCTTCCCAACGGAGGGATGTGCAGGATGTCATACATGCTTGATACTCTGGATCCTGTCGTTGGTCTTCAGCCAGGGCATTATAATCCAATCCCAGTTGAACGGCAGCCAACGTGTTTCTTGACAGGGCATCGGCAACGGGATTCATTTTCCCAGGGACGTATTGAAGGGTGCAATTGTATTCAGCCACGGCGGAGAGATGTCGGCGTTGACGGGCGGACCAGGCGTCAGACTGTCGAGTGAAGGCGTGCACCAGAGGCATGTGGTCTGTGCGAATGACGAAGGGCGTACCTTCTAAGAAATGGCGAAAGTGACGGACAGCCAAGTGCACCGCCAGGAATTCTCGATCGAAGGTAGAATAACCCGATTCTGCCTTGGACAGTTTTCTACTGAAGAAGGCCAATGGGCGGGGCAAGCCTTTGACCAACTGCTCGAGTACTGCACCAATAGCGACGTCGCTGGCATCGGTGGAGAGAAGGAGAGGGGCGTGTGGGATAGGAAAAGTGAGAGCCGCAGCAGTTGATAGGGCCTTCTTTGCATTGCAGAAGGCCGCTTCTTGAAGGGGACCCCACTTCAAGTCCTTTGGCTTGCCCTTGAGGGAGGCGTAGAGGGGAGCAAGAGTGGCAGCAATGGCTGGCAGAAAGCGGTGATAACAGTTGATCATGCCCAAGAATTCCTGCAGAGCTTTGACGGTCGAGGGCGTGGGGAAATTCTGAACGGCTGCTACCTTCTCAGGGAGGGGATGGACTCCTTCAGGAGTGATACGGTGCCCTAAGAACGACACTTCGTTGGCGCCAAAGGTACACTTGTCGTACCGGACTACAAAGCCGTTTTGTTGCAGGCGGTCGAGCACGATGTGCAGGTGACGGAGGTGTTCCTCTTTTGAGGAGGAGAACACAAGTATGTCGTACGCATAACATACACAGAAAGGGAGGTCCCCTAAGATGCCATCCATGAGACGTTGAAACGTTGCCCCAGCATTACGAAGGCCAAAACAGGAGTAATTGAAGGTGTATGTGCCAAACGGAGTGGTGATGGCGGTCTTGGGGATGTCTTCTGGGTTCATAGGCACCTGATAATACCCCTTCAGGAGGTCGAGCGTAGAGAAAACCTTTGCTTTGTGCAGGTAGGAGGTTACATCGGCAATGTTTGGGAGGGGGTAGTGATCCGGTTCTGTTTGCATGTTCAGGCGCCTGTAATCCCCGCACGGACGGAGGGAGCCGTCTTTCTTCAGAACGATGTGTAAGGGTGACGACCATGGGCTGGAGGCCTTTTGGCAAAGGCCCATTTTCTCCATTTCGGCGAACGTCTGTTTGGCGGCTGCCAATCGTTCCGGTGCCAGACGTCTGAATTTTGCGAAGACTGGGGGTCCCGTCGTCTTGATATGGTGATAAATACCGTGCTTGGCAGGAACCGTGGGCGTTAGGCGAAGTTCTGGACGGAAAACTTCCGGGTACGACGTGAGGAGGTGGGCGTAGGCATCCGTGGGTGCGCTGATGTGGAGAGCGAGGTTAGAGGGGGCGGGTTGAAGAGGTGTCGACAAGTACGAGTCTGCGTTGACCAATCGTCGGTGGGCGACATCGACCAGATGGTGGAAATGAGAGAGGAAATCCGCACCGAGGATTGGCATTGTGACGTCAGCAACGAGAAACTTCCAATTGAATTTACCGTTTCCGTTACCGTTCTCGTAACCGTAGGTGGGTATCGCAGATCCGTTGGCAGCTACCAAGCGGACGTCGGCAGATGTAGACAGACTACGTTGTGCCTTGAAGAGTTTCCTTGGCAAAAGAGAACGACAAGCACCCGTGTCTACCAAAAATCGCACGCCCGTTCCTGCATCCTGTAAAAAGAAAAGATTAGAAACATGGGAGGCCACCGCCACAAGCGATGGCCTACTTACACGTTTTTTGGCCACTGACAATCCTCAGCACATTTCTTCGCTGTTGCCCCGAATCTGAAGTGGTAGTAGCAAAACTGCGGTGGATGGGAGGTAGTAAGTGGCTGTAGAAGTCGTTCGTCGGGGCGCGAGCGATTGGTGGGTGGTGGGCGGCTTTGTCGCTGCTTCGGCACGTCACGGGGTAGGCGTGTATGTCCTACGGCATTCATGTCAGCTTCGGTTGACGTTGAATAGGCATCCTCGTCGTCAGGGGTGGAGGCGTTGATGGAGGTCTTGAAGTGGCTGTCCATAAGGGCGTCGGCTTTGGTCATCAAGTCCTTTATGGGTAAACTATCGACATCGGGTATGGCAGCGCGCACAGGTTCAGGTAAACGGAGTATCCAAAGGGCACGGAGTAGGTTCACCTCACGAGGAGAGCCGTCTGCGGCAGGTGGAAGGCGAGCGATACTGGTCATTTCCCTGAGGGCAAGCGAAGCCCTTTGGTCCCCCAACGGTTGTTGCGAGAGCTGAAAAAGCTTTGCTATACGGGCGGCTGGCGACGGCGAGTACTGCTGCAGAAGGTATGATTTGAGGTCGTCATACGCTATTACAAAGCCAGTCGGATATTTCTGGGAAGGTGTCCTCGGGTATCGCCGCGAGAACATAATCCGCTTTGGTGGTTGAGCGAGTCACGCCCCTGATACGAAACTGGACTTCTGCGCGCTGAAACCAAGCAAACGCCTCTCCGCTGGCAAACGATGAAAGTTTGAATGGAGCGGCCGCAGCACCAACTGCCGTAGAGTCCGCCATAGTACCAGCGATGAAGGGGCAAGGGGGTGGGGGTGGAAGGCGGTGGGAGCGAGTCGACTTCCGGGGTCACCAATGTGACGTGCCGAGAGAGGAGTTGTGAAATCAAAGGCAGATTGGAAACGACTGAGTTATATTGTTGTGGAACACTCTCCTTATATACAAAACCTCAAGGCAACAGGACATGACAAGTTCACAAGACAGACAATATCACAGAGGAAAAACCAGACAGGAATTTTCATGTTCGTTTTAGTGCGAGGGAGGAGCGAAGATACAAGCATAATATATATAAAAGGAATTATGTACAATTGTGTGAAACACGGTTGGTACACTATATACAAGATATCTAATTTACTGTTGTTAATGTTCATAAATATTTCATTTTCATTGTTTATTACTTCGCTTGAAGGTTATTTACTCCCTTGTTTCATTTACTCACTGGGCTATTTTTCCCTGCTTTCATCTTGCTTCTCCTACTAGCGTTATTAATTAGCTTGTAATAATTATTACACATATATATACACACACTTATATATACATATGTATATATATATATATATATATATATATATATATATATATATATATATATATATATATACACGATAATCTTGTAACTAAAACTCGACATATAGGTTTATCAAAATCGGCCACAAATATTTTTTTCGTAGCGACAGCTCCCAGTCTAGGTGTCAAATACCCTAGATTAAAGTATTAATCATAAAAAGGACATAAAAATCTCTAAGTCGAATAACCAGAAGCTCTCCCTGTTCTTAATCACCTTCAGCTACATGATGATGAAGAGTAAGACAAGTGAACTTCCTTGAAGACGCCGACGCACTAAAAAAAATAAAAAATATCCTGGTTACTGAGGTCTTTGAACGGGTTTACACTAACTAAATAACTTATGTGTGTATATATATATATATATATATATATATATATATATATATATATATATATATATATATATATATATATACCCTGTATAATGCATGTGTGTTTTTCATTTTATCAAGTAAAATCTATGTGTAGGTATATATTATTTGCCTTTCAATTATAAAAATCTATAAGGTTTACTTATGTGTATAATATATATATATATATATATATATATATATATATATATATATATATATATATATATACATATGTATATATATATGTATATGTATATATATATGTATATATATACATATATATATATATATATATATATAATATAGATATAAATATATGAATATATATATATATATATATATATATATATATATATATATATATATATATATATATATATATATATTTATATATATATATATATATATATATATATATATATACATATATATATATATATATATATATATATATATATATATATATATATATGTGTACACTTACACAAAAATTACCAATAAACCGATTGATGTATCTTTTAGTGAGAATTGTAATTTCCTTTCGCAGATTACAATTAAAAGTAATAAAAGTACTTTACTTATATTTCGCAAGTAATTATCTTTATATCTTCCGGAAGTATTCATATGTAGGCTATAATTCTTCCAGTATTCATGAGACATTCGTGGCAGGTCCTTAGAACATACAAGGTTGGTCAACTCAAAGTCCATTTTGGTAGTGTTGTAAGAAGCCAACTCCACAAAACTCTTCCTCTGCTTTAACATTCCGCCTTTCGTGGAAGTAACAGGCAATGTCTTTTGCATTCATCTATCAAACGTCAATGACATATCTGTAGAAAAATCCAATTATTTACTTACCTTTTTATCTAATTTATTTTAATAATATAAATGTAATATAAAACTGAAAGTGTTATTAGTTGTTGAGGATCAGATAAAAAGAGACAGGAAAAAAGGACCAGTAGTTTCGGTGTTAACTGTAGAACGTTATTGGTGCTTTTGAAACACACTCACTCTCTCTCTCTCTCTCTCTCTCTCTCTCTCTCTCTCTCTGGGAACAGGCGTCTATAGAGTCCTTTCATTGACGTCACTGGGAAACGCCGGCGGCCATGCTGGAGGACATACAAAGCGAAAACATGGCAGCTGCTACAGCGAATATGGACAATGAGAACGACTTTGTCAAACAATTGTCGGGTGATGATAAGCGTTTTTACAAGTAGAAACTCGATCTAATTGATGGCCTAGATCCATACCAGATGCAGAATTCATTCAGTTAAAATATTGAGGATTTTCCCAGTATTTCATACATTGATATGGTGAACTAATTGGTACTGTCGGCCAACCCAGAACATGAGTGGGCATACATTTCCATTGAATAATCTGCTTCCAGAATTTGTTGTTTTTCCCTTTAATGCTTTTAAGTCCAAAATTAGATAAACACTGGGCCAATGAAGAGAGTATTTATAATTATAAAGCTAATATTGATCATTTAGCCTAACCTTGTGTATTATAATTTTTGATTGTCAAAATGTATGTAAAAGTTTTGCATTATAATGTCAAATCTTTATCAGTACATGCCTAACCATTGTGTTTGTGTTTGGTTACAAATGCTATAATTTCTTATATATATATATATATATATATATATATATATATATATATATATATATATATATATATATATATATATATGTATATATATAAATATACATATTATATATATATATATATATATATATATATATATATATATATATATATATATATATATATACATAAACATATGATGGACAATCTCTATTGTAATGCTCTTTGATGATCGTTTTGCCTCCTTGCAATTAAATGTGCAAGTTTAATTATTTTTTCTATGTTTCATATATAAGCTGAAGACCCCTTCGGGTTAAACCAGCTTTCAGATATTATTGTAATTATCTATAATCAAAGTTTATTCATCACATAGGCCTGTATGTCTGCACAATTTAATACACAAATTAATATAAATATAAATATACACTTAATTATATATAGGCATGGGCACCTTGACGAAATAGAGACCTAGGTAAGTAGCCTTTGAATATAGCCAATATGGGCGCTTTTAATTTTTGTTTTGAAAATCTGAGATGCCCCTTTTGATGTTTAAAAATTGAGATACCCCCTCCCCCACACACACTACACACTGGACTGACGACGATACTTGTGAAGTCACCCATGCGATCAGATATAGCATGTTTACACAGGAATAAGGATACTTTTAGGGCCTAGCCGAGACTGACCTGATATGAAATGATCAGAACAGATACGTGCGTAGGATAGTGAGGATTCACGTAGATCAGCCCGTGATATTCTGGTCAACCACAAGTCACATCTGCGCTTGGATAATTCTTCTGTATCTTTGTCCTGATTCTGAATAACTGCCGGTATGTGGTAGAAACTCTTGTCATCTCTTTATCCTCGATTCCCACAGCCAACAATAGCTCAAAAACTGGGCATCGTGTGAATGTGAATGTGATGAAATGGCTAACTATTCAACAGTTCAACCACAGCTATTCACTGAACACGTCTTTGTTTGTCCTCCAAGATGGCAGACCGGAAGTTTGATGACGTATAATGAAAGGACTCTATTACCGTTGGCTGTTATGTACCACCGGCTTCTATGTACCATCCCTGGCTTCTATGTACCATGCATGGCTGCTATGTATCTGGCTGTTATGTACCATGCACGACTGCTATGTACCTCAAATAGTATTAACACATAAGTACCTTTTAAACTTGTTCGTACCCCTTTTGTTCAACTTTTAAGTGTCCACAGTTTTATAAAAAAGGATGAAATTTTGAAACAGGTTCCATTGTGCTTTGTCCTAATGTCAAGAAGAAAGAACAATGACTACGTAGCTGCCCTAAGAAAAATCACTGATTTAACACCAACATCAGTTTGTGAGGTTGTGGATTTTAAGAAAGCACTATGGACGGCAGTGCGAGTGTGCCTTCCCGAAGCTTTCATTCATGGCTGCTGATTTCACTGGGCCCAAGCAGCGTACCGAAGAGTAAAAACACTAGGTCTACAAAATGCCTATATTAATCAACTCGCTGTAAGAAAATTCATTCAGCAGTTAATGGCGCTGCCAAACTTATATATATATACATATATATATATATATATATATATATATATATATATATATATATATATATGTATATATATATACATATATATATATGTATATATATGTATATATATACATATATACTATATATATATATATATATATATATATATATATATTCTTTTATTTTGTATTAATGCAAGGTCACCAATGAATAACAATTTACATTAAAAAATACTCTTTCTAATGACGGCCGAAGTGACTAGGGTGGTTGGTCGGAGTTGCCCGAAGTGACTAGGGGTGGGTGCCGTAGTGACTCATGTTGGGGCCGTAGTGACTAGGGTCAGAGGCCGAAGTGACTGGGGCCATACTGGTTGAGGGCCGTAGTGACTGGCAACTCTCCATCACATATAGAGCCAGCTTTTCGCCATATCACTAGCCATCCACTTCCTGATCAACGATTAAAAGATCTCATTACTTATTATAATAAAATATGGATTAGGAATGAGATGCATCCTCCACATTCTTGGAGCTGTTACAAACGCCTTGTTCAGACTAACAACTATGTAGAAGGGTGGCACCATGCGATTAACAGAGTAGCAAAAACCAATTCAATTAAAATGTACTTCTTAATTAGTATTCTCCATGATGAAGCCAGTAGAATTCCCATCATTGTAAAACTAGTTAAACAAAAGAAAATGCACAGATACCAAAGGAAGCATGCTGTCAAAAAGCAAATTGCCCTTGATGACCTCTGGATGAAATATGAGAAAAAAAATCACAACTTTCAATTATTGTAGACAATTTCAATATGTTTATGGTTTTGTGCTTTATCTCCTTGTGTGTTCTCATTTCCTTACTTGGTATCTGGTACATAGCAGGATTGTTTGGTGCGTACAAGCCAAAGTAGTGGTGCATAAGAGCCAGTACATAGCAGCCCAACAATGGTACATAGAAGCCAAACAAGTGGTACGTAGGAGCCGGTACATAGCAGCCGACGGTACATAGAAGCTAGCATTCCTCTCTCTCTCTCTCTCTCTCTCTCTCTCTCTCTCTCTCTCGCGCGCGCGCGCGCTTAATTTTAGCTTTTCTTGTTCCTATATTTTACAAAGTTCTAATGATACCCTCCATAAATTAATAGTATTTATGATAAGTAATCTGATAATTCTTAAACAAAAAGGGGAATGCTTTTGAAGTTTTAGATTTGTATTAATATGTTTAGGTTCTTAGAATAAGTGCTTTGGCTTAACTATTCTTATTATTCTCTCCTTTAAAAGATCAAACTAAAACGATATTTTTTTTTCTTCCTTACAAAAGAAAAGGTCGTTTTACATTGGAAGTTTCTTGGCAAGTCATTGATAGGAAATTCCTAATATTTTCCATAAAACATTATTGATGTGTACAGGAATTATTGAAAAAGCGAAAAGACGTTGAATATAGATTTCCTATTTTCTCCATTTGATAACAATTTGATTAATGCTAAAAAAAATATTCCTAATATATAAATTCTTAATCTGCCCGTCCTCTTTTAAAATTTTAAGTGTGATTCTATTGATCAAATTTACTTTTGACTCTTCTTCAATTTCACAAAAAAGAAATTGGCCTATTGAGAAAGTCTTTTAAAATTTTCGGTGATCAATTTATTCTGAAGTGTTTTAAATCTTTCATTTTACCTTGTTTCGAGTATTGTTCGCCTATGTAGCCTTCAGCTATTGTTTCTAGTCTTAATTTGTTAGACAGGAACTTACGGTCTATTTTTTTTTATATAGATATTAATCTCTGGCACCATCGAACAATTAATTCGTTATGCATGTTGCATAATATTCCTCATAATTTTGACCATACATTGAATTCAGGTCTTCCCGGACAGTTTCATCCTGTTCGTGATACAAAGCATACAGTTGGCTTTAATAGTCATGCCTTCTCTATCAAGGAGGGTCAATACTACACAGTTTTCTAGAAGTTTTATTCAAGCTGTTACCAAGTTGTGGAATGATCTTCCTATTCGGGTGGTTGAATCGGTAAAAGTTTAAACTTGAGGCAAATGTTTTTATGATGAGCAGGTTGACATAAGTCTCTTTTCATATTTTATATATGAAAGATCTGTTTTAATGATGTTACTATTCTTAAAATGTTTAATTTTAGTTGTTAATGACTTCTCATATAGTTTATTTATGTCCTTATTTCCTTTCATTACTGAGCTATTTTTCTCTGTTGGAACCCTTGGCTTATATCATCCTGCTTTTTTAACCACTGGGGATTTCAAGGCACAGAACACCCTCCTTTTTTAATCAAACCAATGAACTAGGTTTCTTATTAATGTGAAAACGGAACTACCAGAGTTTGAGACACCGACCTAATTAAGAAAAATAGATACAAGCATCTACTCCGCATTATTGTCTTACTTTATATCGAGAAATGTCATCTCAGTTTTGTGGGAATGGCGAGAACGGAAATCAAGAACTAGCATCTATGCCCAGTATGACGTGTGTCGCCCACGGCGTGGGGCCCCGTGACGTTTACTCCTGCCACGGCCACATTTCTTTGTAGTTATCAAATAATATGCAAGTTGTAGTGAATTATAGTGCTCTTTGGTGGAATCTAAAGATAAAGATTAGTATTTATGTTTGAATGAACTCATTTCTACCTTCCTTTTTGTTTATCAATTATTTAATAGGTAATTCTTACGAAAAAAAGACAAAAAATTAAAATCTCGGATGGCAGTCAGAGGTGTGATCGTGATAGGGAAGGTAGACGTCTGTTTTATACAGGCATTGATTGATTCATTGATTGATTGATTTGAGGTTTTCTGGCATCCTGACATTTAAGGTCACTGACGCTGATATCGTTTATTGTAAACAAAAAAGAAAATAATATTTAAAATAATATTTAATTAAAACCATAAATGCAAATATGTCATTTTAAAAGTTAAATATCTTTCAGAAGATTCAGAACAGCTTCTTCTGAAATAAAGCTAAAAATACCACTAGCCTGGTAGGACACATCACGTCCTAGAATCTTAGCAAGGATAAACCTTCCATCCTCACCTCAAGCCTCAAACAGATATCTATTTCTCTCACTACTATATGTGGGGCATTCGGTTAACAAATGCCTCACTGTCAATGGTAGTCAGCAGTCGTCCTAATATGGTTAACGTTGGCCATCCAGCAAAAACTCATGTGTCATCCGAGTGTGACCAATGAGGAGACGACGGAGAAGTTTCCCACTTTTGGGGGCATCCTGTTATACCTCCAAGGGGATATAACATTATTAATTTATCTCCTTTTATTTTCATGTAAGTTATCACAATGTTGTTAGCAATTATTATAAATTAAATTCTTAATTATAAGTAAAAAATCATTACTAGGAAAGAGATACCTTCTTGGTAGCAACTCAGCTGCAGCACTCTTTGCCAGCAAATCCACCTTCTAATTTCCAGAAACACTTATGTGCTGGAACCCAGCAAAATCAAACTATTATACCTTTCATATCAATAATTAAAATCCCCTCTGGAATCTTTAAAACTAAAGGATTATTGGAATTAAAAACTTCTAAAACTTGTAGGACACTTCTTGTCTCGCTAAAAATTGTAAAATTGCCTCGGATTTTAACTCTATTTTCTCAATCGCGGTTAGTATGCCACATAGTTCGGAAGTCAATATAGAAGATGCTAGAGGAGGTGCACGTCTACAATTAAAAGCACTACTATAAACTCCTAATCCCACACCAGCATCAGATTCTTCAACGTGTTCCATAAAGAGCAACCTGGCTTTCAAGTCAGTCATGTTCTTTTTTATACTAAATAAAATATTTACAAAAAGATATATCCGGTAATTTTCATGGAGGAGTTGATGATATCCTACATGAGAGCACTTTATTTCTAACCATATATAGACTGTCTAATGATGTTTTTACCCGGAAACCATAAGGTTGAGGAGATTTTTGGCGCACTCAAAATATCTATAATTCCTTAAAAGGTTTGCAGTCTGACAAGCTAAAGATTCATGGAGTCTTGGCAACCTAAACCAATACCGAATAATAGAACACATTCGGTAAAAGCCTAAAGGTAGCTCTCCTGCGTCAGGAAGGAGGCTTGGGATAGGCAAAGTTCTAAAGGCTCTTGCGGACAATCTGATACCAGCATGGTGTATAGACTAAAACTTTTAATTAGCTTGTGGTGGATAAGGAGTGTATCTCACACCCATAGCTAATTTTGAAATAATCAAGGCCATGTATAATTTTAAAAGTTTTTTGCAGTTTGCCCCACAGCCCCCAATGTATGGGACAAAACTCCTGAAAGATTCAGAGCCTCCATGCATTTTACTTGCTAAGGCTTTCAAGTGGGGAACCCATGTAAGCCTGCAATCAAATATCAACCCTAGAAATCTAGCTTCACTTATATCCGGGTCTGGATGTACTCCCCGAATACCACAGAAGTGGATAACAATAGTTTTACTTGTCAAAAATTTAAATACATTCATATCGGCCCACTGGATAATTTTGCCAATTGAGAGTTGTAATTTTCTCTCATCCATTGCAATTCTAGCTTCAGCAAATGATATGGAGAGATCATCCATAAATAGTGTTGAGAGAATATCTTTGGAAATGACTGAGGATATCCCATTAATTGCTAGTGGAAATTGGGTTACACTTAGCACACTACCCTGCAGAACTCCTTCCTAACATTTCATCTCTGATAGAGCTTGAAGAACCATGTGAAAGAAATGATTGAATGAACATTGGTAGCTCTCATCGTAATACCAAATTATGAATGGTTTTAAGTATACCATATCTCCAAGTAGTATCTAAAGAGATTGTTACATGGTGCTGTTTGGATGCAAAGGCTTCACAAATAGAGGACTCAGGTCATATCAACACGTCAGTCGTTGAGTGCATTTTTCTGAATCCACACTGGATAGGTGATAAAATACCATTCTTTTCAAGGTACCACATCAGTCTTCCACTGACCATCTTCTCCATTTAATTGTCGTCATAACTAGGATGTTTCTTATGGAAGGGGCCGAGAGAGATGGAAGTCTCTCTCTCTTACAATTTATAGGTGGTGAGCTACCAGGTTTTTGCACCTTCTCCACTATAGGTGCACCTGGTAACTTGGTTTTGAGTGGAACCTTCATCAAATTAGGTAAGGACATGGCCTAAGAGAGAGGTTAGTACTATTGTTGGTGATGGGGGACGAAGGTGGTAGAGAGGTGAACAATGTCCAAGTTTTAATAAACCATGGCAAAGCATCAGGAGGTAATATGCTTACCCCGTCATTCAGCATTATATCAGATGGTATATTTCTTTTTCTAGAACTTTTCGCTGTACTAAGTGGGTTCGATTTTAATGTCTTTGTATATCTATTTGATTCATTTAATAGTCTTTTGGCATGTCCCATACTTATATGTTCCAAACTGGATTTGTTGAGGGCAGTTTCTTCCAACTTATACAGCTCGCATCTAATGGCAGTGGGTTTATGATTTGAGTTGCAATTTAAACAGCTGGCCTCAAGTGCACATTCTCAATGGTAAGATTTGGAGCAAATACCACACATTTTATTTCTTTTTGCAAACTTTAGACGGGTGTCCAAATCTAAAACAATTAATTTATTGCAGCAGCTTCTGCTTTAAGTGATTGATTAATTGATGGTTTTCTGGTATCCTGACATCTAAGGTCATTGGTGCCGATAGCATTTGTTATATATGAATAATAAAAGAGAATTCAATTAAAACCATAAAAGTTAAGAAGTCATTATAATAGGTAAATAGTTTTCAGAAGACCTGCTTCTGAAATAAATCTAAAAATGCCGCTCGCATAGTAGGACACATCATGTCCAAGAATCTTGGCAAGGATGAACCTGCCATCCTCACCTCGAGCCTCAAACAGATATCTATTTCTTAAGTTATCAAAATTAGGGCGTTCATTCAACAAATGCCTCACTGTTAAAGGAACTAAACAGTCCTCGCAATACGGTTGGTGTTGGCCTTTATCTTTGTTACTTCCCTCATTTTATTGCCATCTAGACTATCCCAGTGCTGTTGCCATTTATTACAAACCAATTTCTTGATGTAAGGTAGGAAATCATTACAGGGAATGGGATACCTTCTTGGTAGCAACTCGGATGCCGCATTCTTCGCTAGTAAATCTGCCTTCTCATTCCCAGACACACCTACATGTGCTGGAACCCAACAAAATCAAACTGTTATACCTCTCCGTCCAATAATAAAAAGCTATTCTAAAATCTTTAAAACTAGAGGGTTACTAGAATTAAAAACATCTAAAGCTTGAAGAACACTCCTTGCATCACTAAAAATTGTAAAATTACCCTCCTTTTCCAAAGCTATTTTCTCAAAGCGGTTAGTATGCCATACAGTTCGGCAGTAAATATGGAAGCTGTTAGAGGAAGTTCACCTCTACAATTAAAATCATTACTATGCACTCCAAATCCAACGCCAGCATCAGATTTGGAGCCATCAGTATATATAAAAGTCGATCCCCTATGCTCTGCAACATGTTCCATAAAAAGAGACATGTTCTAAGTCATTTATATTCTTCTTAACTCCAATAAAGTATTTACAAAAAGATACGTCAGGTAATTTCCATGGAGGCGTTGATGATACCTTAAATGAAAGCACCTTAATTCTAATTATATCCAGATTGTTTAATAATTGTTTCACCCAAAACCCAAAAGGTTGAGGAGATTTTGGGTGCAACTCGAAGTATGTTAAGAGCCTTACAAGGCTTGCAGTCTGAAAGGCTGAAAAATTAGGGAGTCTTTGCAATCTAAACCAATACCTAGTAATAGAGGACATTCGGTAAAGGTCTAGAGGCAACTCCCCAGCATCAACAAGGAGACTTGTGATAGGTGAGGTTCTAAACACTCCTGTGGACAATCTAATACTAGCATGATGTATAGAATCTAATATTTTTAACAGGCTTGGGGTGGCTGAGGAATATATTTTGCATCCATAACTAATTTTGGAAAAAATCAAGGCCTTGTATAATTTTAGAATAGTATTGCGGTCTGCCCCCATGACATATGGGACAATACTTTTAAAATATTTAGAGCTTCAAGACATTTAGCTTTTAATGCTTTTAGGTGAGAAACCCATGTAAGCCTACAATCAAATATCAACCGTCAAAATTTAGCTTCACTTGCACATGGGATCCGTTAACCTTTGATGTATATATCCGGGTCTGGATGTACTCCCGGGATACGACAGAAATGGACAATTGTCGTTTTACTTGTCGAGAACTTAAATTCATTCATATCGGCCCACTGGATAATTTTATCAATAGAGAGTTGTATTTTTCTCTCAACCATTGTCATTCTAGCTCCAGCAAATGATATGGAGAGATCATCCACAAATAATGTTGCAAGATCATTCCAGGGAATGACTGAGGATATCAGATTAATTGCTAGTGCAAAAGGGTTACACTCAGCACACTCCCCTGAGGAACTCCTTCTTCCTGGCATTTACTCTATGATAGAGCTTCCCCAACTCTCACTTGGATAACTCTATGTGAAAGAAAGGACTGAATAAATAGAGGTAGCTCTCCTCTTAATCCAAACTCATGGATTCTTTTAAGTATACCGTAACTCCATAAGGTATCATATGCTTTTTCACGATAAAAAAAAAACTGTCACATGGTGCTGTTTGGAAGCAAACGCTTCACAAATAAAGGACTCAAGTCGTATCAGCACATCAGTCGTTGAGTGCATTTTTCTGAATCCACATTGAATGGGTGATAAAATACCCTTCTTTTCAAGGTACAACATCAGTCTTACATTGACCATCTTCTCGATTATTTTGCGCAAACAAGATGTTAATGCAATTGGCCTATAATTTGCTACTAAAAACTTGTCCTTACCGGGTTTTATAAGGGGTAAAATAATGGCTAGTTCCCAAACACTTGGATAACTATGATCATGCCATATTCTATTAAAAATCCTTGAAATAAATAACTTTGTATTAAAAGGTACATGTTTAATAATTGCATATGGAATTCCATCGGGTCCAGGGGTGTAGCGTTACACGTAGCAAGACCAGAATCAAATTCTCTTTCAGTAAAAGGAGAATTGTGTGACTCTTGCTTTCTTGTTGCGAAGTTTAAAACTTTCTTTTCTTCAATGTTCCTATACTGGTGACCAGGAGCTGCTTCACACGTGCACGATACATATGAAAAATGGTCAGCCAGGGCATTGCTAACTTCAGTTGATCCAGTCATATACTGGCCATTTACCTTTAACACTGGTGGTGGGTTTGGGGTGAATTTGCCTGCTATCTTTTTTACTTTCTTCCACACAGATGATATTAGTGTTCTACTGTTAATGCAGGAAACAAATGACATCCAAGACTGGCACCTACCTTTTTTCATGGCACGACGGAACTGTGCTCTATATTTCTTGTATATGACTAAATTCTCCTCAGTACGGCGGATGCGCAATCGAGTTAAAAGACTTTCTTGTGGCTCTGTGCAGGGCAGTTAGTTCTGATGACCACCAGGGGACTGGTCGTCATCTGAATATCCCTGTTGGGAATGGAATTGACTCCTGCTGTGTGAAGAGTTCCATTAAGCAAGTCTATGGCATCATCAACACTTTCAAACTGTTCTGCATTTCCTTTAATTTCACTTAACTCCCGAAATCTATCCCAGTCCGCCTTATCAAGATTCCACCGAGGCGATCTCTGTAAAGGTGGACCATTGTTGGTGTGTATAATGATTGGTGCATGATCACTAGTATGCCAATCATCTAATGTTCTCCAATCAAAATCGAGAAGACAGTTAGAGCTTGCAACTGATAGGTTAATGCAGGACAAGGTACCTCTCTGAACATGAAAATGTGTAGGCTCTCCTGTATTAAGGAGTCTGACATCTTCATTCTCTAAAATTGATGATATAATATTACCCCTTGCGTTTGCCAAAACATCACCCTATAAAGAATGTCTACTATTAAGATCTCCTAGTAAGAGAAAAGGTTGTGGGAGTTGTTTAATCACCTTTACTATATCATCATATGAGATGTTATCATTTGGAGGCAGGTAAAGAGCACAGATTGTGTATTTTCCCCCTATATCAATCTGTACAACCAATGCCTGCAGAGGGGTACAGATAGACAAAGATATCTGGGGAATATCTCGACGAACATATATAAGACTTCCCCCATGGCTCCCTGCTCATTGATCATATGGTGTCATATAGCTAACATACACTCGAGGACAAGGAGTATTAGCATCGAGCTTCGTTTCTTGTAGACATACAGTTATAGGGGAGTGCTCACGTATGAGGAGCTCAAGTTGTTCACATTTCGCCCTTAAACCTTGGCAATTCCATTGTAGAATGGAGGAAAAACCTATGATTTATTTTTTGGAAGACACCTTAGATTAAGTCTTCCCAATAGCAGTATTTGATTTAACAATATTTCCCGGTGGTATCACTTAGAGAGCAACTTGATATAGTGGGTTTTGTGTTCCTCTTTTTCTTTGTGTACTTTTGATCTAATTGTTGAGGAGGATGGTGGACATCAACTTGAATTTCTGATTGGTTCAATTTACCTTTTAGTTGATCAGGAACATCAGCAGACAAGATATCATATTTATTTGAAGTTGTGACTTTTATTTTTCTTATGGTAGGAGGCGAGAGATGGAGGTCTCTCTCTTTTTCGATTAAAAGGTTGTGATCTGTCAGGTTTTTGCACCTTGCCCACAACAGGTTCACCAGGTAAATTGGTTTCAAGTGGAACCTCCACCGGATCGGGCAAGGACACGGCCTGAGGGAGGTTTGTACTATTGTTTAGAATTGGAGTAGTTGGCTTTTGAATAACTTTCAGATCTTTAAGTATCTGTTTTGATTTTTCTGGACATAGAGTTTCGAAGGGACTTTCAACCTCTTTAACTGCTTTCTTTTGTTCCTTTATCTTAGAAGTAGAGATATAATTTTCGTCTGTGTGGTTTGGCAAGTTTTTCTTCAGAACCATTGAAAAAAGTTGCCCTGGTCTTATCTGCTTTTCAAGAGCTCTTTTACAAGACTCTCTAAAAGTAACCCTTTCCGTGGTCCTAATGGCCTGAATTTCTTTTTCAAAAATAAACTTAATGCAGCTTGTAGATATAGCAGGGTGTTCTTCCCCACAATGTATGCAATTAGGGTTTTCTATGCATACTCCATGACTACTTTTTCCACAGTTGGCACAAACACCTGGCATATTATTTAGTTTTTCCTTGCATTTCTGGCTTAAATGGACTTACATTTGGCAATGATAACATCGCAATGGTGAAGGGACATAAGGTTTCACCTTCAAAGATAGCCAACCAGACTTAATAACATTTGGTAATCTACATTGATCAAATGTTATAATCAAAGTAGCAAGAGGAATACGTTGTTCTCCAACTCTCTTCCTCATTCTGACTACTTTTATTACTCCTTGAGTTTTTAGTTCATCCTTAATTTCTTTTTCCTCTATATCCAGCAATTCTGGAGTATATATCACACCTCTACTCTGGTTGAAAGTAGGGTGCAGAACGCATTTTACACTATGACCATCCAATATTGTAAGTGCTTTTAACCTATCACCGTGTAATGGGGATAGTGTCTCTATCAAGAGACTTCCATTTCCCTGGGGTAGAATTTCTGGCTGCCCTCCACATAAAGTGACTATTTCCCTGTTAGCTTTGAAAACATTTAAACACTCATTTCTTCCGTATTCTAATTCTAAGATAAAAAAAAAAAAATTCATAATAACCTACTTCATAGTGACCAGGCAATACTTCTAATTTTCTATATCTTTCTGTACTGTCATCATTTCTCACTCTCTCTCTCTCTCTTCTTCTCTAGTGTTTTCTTATTATTCTTTCCATAACGCATATAAGATTCCAACATTACAATATTAGAACCCGAGTTGGAGCTGTCTGTACCGAGGTCCATGTTTGTATTTTCCAGGTCGTCAACAGAAGGGTGGGTTTTTTGGTATGAGCAAGCCGGGTTATCCACCTCTTATCGGAGGATGTCAGTCCTCCTATCCCATGTGGCTCAACACGAGAAGAGGTTTCAGCAGGCACCAGTCCTTTATTAGAGAGGGGCTGCATCTCTTAAGGTTGGTGTACACTGGTCAGTGGGGGTGATTAGCCCCTCCCACCGGCGACTCCAATGCTGGCGTCACCAATTACCCGTAAATATGGGTGACTTGAAACCGGATCACTGGAGCCCAACTCTTAACAGACTGGGTCTGCACCCAATGGGGTCTGCCAGAAGGTGATGGTGTGTAAATTGGCACAGGTTGAGATGCAATACTGTCCATCCCACACTGTGCCAAATCCAAAGAAGCAGCCAAAGTATTCTCAAACAAGCCAAAGTCGTCAACAATATCATGCCCAAAAGGAAGAGATGGGAGAAAAAAAGAAATAACCAAAAGGAAAAGAGAAAGGGCTGACTGATTTAGTTGGGTCAACAGCTGGGCACCGAGGTCCAGTGGGACGTAGTTCCCACTATTCATTAGAGCCCAGCTGCTAATCCCTAAGGACCCCATCCTCATCAAGGCTTCAGCATCTGGGGGGCTTCTGCTTTAATGATTGTACTTTAATCCTTTAGTTTTCAATAATGATATGGAAAGGCACATCAGAGTCATGGAAAGTAAGAGTAATCATTGATGTACCTGGGACTTTGTGTACTTCCCAAACATTTGGTGGACACATGACCAGTATCTCCTTCTCTGTAAATTCGTATAGATCTTTATAGAACTATAAACTACTCCCTTTCTGTAGCTGAGATTTTGGTGGGGTTTGACATCTAACATAATATCATCATTATTGGACTTTACGTTGAACGGTATTATGGAAAGTGTGCTCGATTTGGCACGGATAAGGCAACTGTTTTTTCCAAAACAAGATATATCTCCCGGTGCAATAGTTTCTACTTTTTTTCTGAATTGATTTACATATTTTGAAATAATTCCCTGTAACCCCCTTAGATTCAGCTACAAGCCACATTGGTGGTTTAGGCTTTCTGTGGGAAGGAATAACTAAATCCCCGTCTTTTTCTAACCAGTTGGCAGGCCTATACACATCCAAATCCTTTGCTACTTTATCGCAAAGAACGGTCATGACATTCAAATTATTAATTATAATATTATTCATGTTGGTTATTGTTTTAAATGCTTCATCATGACTACTTATTTCTTTTATACATCCATAGCATTCAAATGCTTTATATAGAATATCATTATTTGTCTCTATTTAAATTTGGGTAACATGAAGGATTCGAAGTTTCCTTGTGTTACCCAAATTACTAAATTTTGGAATATAAGTAGATTGGTCCTTCCCACTTCCGAAGTCGAGAGAATTTTCCCTAATCAAATTAGCAGAGTTTGTTAACAGTGCCCGGGGAGAGAGTTAGGATATCTAGGGAAGGGGGGTTCGTCATTAGAGTGACCCCTTTTTGAGAGAGTAGTTTGTTTATGAGTTAGAAGATTTACCTAGTTGAGAATATCAATAGAGAATTATATGTCAGAGAGGAAATTTGCACTCTCCACCAACAGGCACAAAGAGAGTCCACTTCCCAGATGGTCCACTCCATACCCCACACAAAGGATAGCAGCAAAACCGATATAGAGGCACAGGTGTAAGCTGAACCCGCTTGTTAGGACTGAAACCAAGAAACTATGGAATCATCCTCCCCATATCTGTACTGATGAGCTTCTGGCCAAAAGCCGAGAGTAACAACCCAAGCAAGGGATCCCCCATGGATTCCGAAGACCCAACCGTTGAGAATGGTTCTGCCAAAAAGGTCTGAACCATCTTCAGGACAGCTGAGATCACCTAATACTCTCACAAAGAGCTTTGAATGCAAACACCTCCCAATCATGACTCCTCCTCTCATTCATCAAGCCAAGCAGCAATAACGGATGTAGAAATATCCACGCTAGGGGCATTAATCGATGTAGGAACATCCACGCGAAAAAGAAAAAAATGAAAGCATAATGTGTGTACATATAGGCACATATAATAGGGGCAATTTTACTCATAGAGTTGGGACAGCAACACGAAAGAAAGTTTATAAAATTAGGAGAAGGTCGAAGTAATATTCAGAGGAAGAAAAAGAAAAGAGAGAGAAATTTATATTCGAAACAGGGGAGCAATTTCCCCGAGTTCGAGAGCCCTCTTGCCTGTCACAATGCTTCAACATGAAAGCAATATTTCCTGTTGAAGAACGATGGCTTTGACAAGGCATTCTCTTGTTAAGAGTGTACAGGCATTGAAAAGGGCTCCTGCTGATACCTTGGTTACTGCCTACTATTGACATTTTATATCATGTCTAGAATGCTTCACCATTGCCCACAAGGTTATCGTAATGCTTCTGTGTTGCGACTCAACATACTACAAGAGAGAACAAGACAACAATAAACTAAAGACTGGATTGAATAGGTTGTTATCATGTTGTCATGTTTAATGGCGTACCGTCACGGACATACAGTATATAGTTGAATATTATGCATTAACAGATTCTCTCTCACTCTGTCTCACTCTATATATATATATATATATATATATATATATATATATATATATATATATATATATATATATATATATATATATATATTCTACTGCAGTCTTCTAACTTTTTCCATCAAAATGTTACCTGCCATACTACTATATATCTACAATACACTTATTGTTAATAAAGTATTACTATCCTTCCACCTCCATCAGATCCACTGAAGCTAAACACACAAGTCTGTAGTTGCCAGATTCTTCTTTTGGTCCTTTCTTGTAGATTGCAGGAACACTGCCTAGTTTCACCCTCGTAGTACCTCTCTTTCATTGGTAGTCTTTGGAAACATTTTGTAAAGGTTTAGGGGTTATCTCTACTTTTAGCTCTATAATCACTCTAGGATGAATATTATCTGGATATGGTGACTTAGACTTACTGAGTCCCTTTATTTTCTTTTTATCATCTTTCTGTGAGAAGGGGATTCTGTTTAGTGGTTGTGACCCTTCATATTTGATAGCTGGTTCGGGAAGGGTCGTTGATTCATCCCTAGTTAATTCAGTTGTGAAATACGCATTCATCAATTTGGCTTTTTCCAAATTATTTGCTAAAAGATTACTCGTTGAATCTCACAAAGGGCTAATGCTGTATTTGAGTGGTTTTCTACTGTTTACATATGAAAAAGATTCTTTCGTGTTTTTCTTTCTCACTTGCTGAAGTCATTCTTTTCTCTTCATTGATCTTGGCAGTTCTAAGTACTTTATCTAGATGTTTTTTATAAATTTCTTGCGCTCAGAAAGTTCACGAATTGAAGGTTGTGGACCCATTGGTATATGTTTCCTGTCTCTGCTTCTTATTTCATTGGCTCTTTCTTTGTTCAATCATTTGGGTTGTGGAGTTCCATTTGGTAAAATTATCCTATGGGGTATATATTTCGCCCTTTTTCTTTATTCATTTCTAAACAGGAGTCACATGAGTATTTATGTTCCCGGTTTCGTCAAATTCTAAATTCTTAGAAAGTGACCCAGGTTTCGGTTGATTGATTTGAGGTTTTCTTGCATGCTGACATCTAAGGTCATTGACAGTTTCGAAAGACTGGGACGGAGGAATCAGAGGGTGACAGGGGATGTAAGAATGAAATATCGCTATTAGTGCCACCTGCCCCCCCCCCCTCCCAAAAAAAAAACACATCACTAACATATACTAACTTACCACTCACTGTGACAGACCCTAGTGAAATGGCCTCAACTGCTCGTAAGGTTGACAACTTTAGTGCCATGTTAACAGCTCACCTCTCAATCCCAATTCATGAATTGTTTTAAGTATACCATATCTCCAAGTGGTATCATTAGCCTTTTGAAGGTAAAAAAAGACTGTCACAAGGTGCTGTTTGGAAGCAAATGATTCACAAATAGAGGACTCAAGTCGTATCAACACATCAGTCGTTGAGTGCATTTTTCTGAATCCACATTGAATGGGTGATAAAATACCCTTCTCTTCAAGGTACTGCATCAGTCTTACATTGACCATCTTCTCCATGATTTTACATAAAAAAAAGATTTCAATGCAAAAGGTAGGTAGTTTGTTGCTAAAGATTTGTCCTTACCGGGTTTGAAAAAGGCTAAAATAATGGCTAGTTCACCAACGCTTCGATAACTGTGATCATGCCATATTCTATTAATAATGCTTAAAATAAATAACTTTGTATTAAAATGTACATGTTTAATCATTACATATGAAATTCCATCGGGTCCAGAGGCTGTATCATTACAAGTGGAAAGTGCCGAATCATATTCTCTTTCAGTAAAAGTTGAATTATATGACTCTCCCCTTCCTGTTGCTAAATTTAAAATTTTCTTTTCTTCAATGCTCCTATATTGGTGACCAGGAGCTGCTACACACTTGCAAGATACATTTGAAAAATGATCGGCCAGGGCATTGCTCAAGTCATTTGCTTTAGTCACATACTGACCGTTCACTTTCAGCACTGGTGGTGGGTTTGGGGTAAATTTGCCAGCAATCTTTTTATTTTCCTCCATACAGAAGATGGTGGTGTTCTACTGCCAATGGAGCAAACATATGGCACCCAAGACTGGTGCCTAGCTTCTTTCATGGCACGACGGAACTGTGCTCTACACTTTTCCTATGTTATCAAATTTTCATCAATACGGCATCTACGTAATCTAGTCAGAGATTTTCGGGTGGCTCTGTGCAAGACTGGTCGCCGTTTGAATAATCCCGTGGTTTTGGGACCCGAATTGATTATTGCTGTATGGAGAGTTCCATTCAGTAGGTCTATGGCATCATCAATACTTTCAAACAGTTCTGCACTCCCTTCGCTTTCACTTAGCTCACAAAATTTAACCCATTCTGCCTTGTCAAGATTCCATTGTGGTAATCTTTGTAAAGGGGGACCCTTATTGGTGTTTATAATGATTGGTGCATGATCACTAGTATGCCAATCATCTAATGTCCTCCAATCGAAATCAAGAAGGCAGTTAGAGCTGGCAATTGAAAGGTCAATGCATGACAAGGTACCTGTCTGAACATGGAAGTGTGAGGGCTCTCCTGTATTAAGGATTCCGACAACCTCATTCTCCAAAATTGATGAGATAATATTAACCCTTGTGTTTGCTGAAACATCACCCCATAAAGAATGTCTACCATTCATATCTACCAGTAAGAGAAAATGTTGAGGGAGTTGTTGAATGACCTCTACTAAATCATCATATAAAATACTATCATTTGGAGGTAAGTACACAGAACATATTGTATATTTTCTCCCTTTATCAATTTGTACAACCACTGCCTGCAGGGGTGTACGAATAGACAGACAAAGGTATTTGGGGATCATCTCGACGAACGTACGTGAGACTTCCGCCATGGCTCCCTACTTGTTGATTATATGGTGTTCTATAGCTAACATGCTCTAGAGGACTAGGAGAGTTAGCATTAAGCTTACTTCCCTGTAGACATAAAATTATGGGGGAATGTTCATGAATTAAGATGTTAAGTTATTCATATTTGGCCCTTAAACCCTGACAATTCCATTGCAACGTGGAGGAGAAAACTGGATTATTTCCGGAAGACATCTTGGATGAGGTCTTCCCATTAGCAGTTTTTAATCTATTATTATTACCTGTAGGTTTCTTCAGAGATGGTCTTGATATGTTGGGTTTTACGTTTGTATTTTTCTTTGTGTCCTTCTGATCTATTTGTTGAGGCGGATGGTGGACCTCAACATGAATTTCTGATTTATTCAATTTATCTTCTTGTTCATTAGAAATATCAACAGAAAAAATATCAAATTCATTTGATGTCATTACTCTAATGTTTCTAATGGAGGGGGGTGAGAGAGACGGAGGTCTCTCTCTTTTACAGGTGCATAAGTTGGTTTTAAGTGGAACCTCCATCAAATTAGGCAAGGATATGGCCTGTGAGAGGTTTGTACTAGTTTTTGTAATGAGGGACGAGGGTTGTACAAAAATGGGCAATGCTTTAGTGTTAATATGCCGTGGTAAAGCCTCAGGAGGTAATATGCTTAACTCATCATTTGACATTTTATCAGATGGTATATTTCTTTTTCTAGAACTACTGACAGTACTAGGTGAGTTTGATTTTAATGCCTTAGCATAGCTATTTGATTTATTTAATAATCTTTTGGCATGTCCCACACTTATATGTTCCAAACTAGATTTGTTAAGGGCAGCTTCTTCCAACTTATACTGCTCGCAGCTCTTGTCTGTCATGTTTCAGCTTCAAGTTTCATCCTTATTTCTTTTATACTTCCATAGCATTCAAATGCTTTATATAGATCATCGTAGTTTGTCTCTAATGGAATTTGGGTAACATGAAGGAATCGAAGTTTCCTTGTGTTACCCAATTACTCGATTTTGGAATATTAGTAGAATGGTCCTTTCCCGTTCCGAGGTCATCGACAGAATTTTCCCAATTCAAATTATCAGAGGTCGTCAACAGGAGGAATCAGTGTTTGAAGGGTCCTTAGTTAAGGGTGGGAATTTCTTTATGTTTTGCTTTTTTTTTTCTTTTTTTTTTTTTTTGGTTTACCTACTCAAAAATTTTAAGAAAGTATCATACGTTGGAAAGGAAATTTGCATTCTCCACTATCGGCACAGATGGTCCACTCCATACTCTGCCCGAAGGATAGCACCAAAACGGATATAAAGGCACAGGTGGCAGCTAAACCCGCCTGTTAGGACTGAGACCAAGGAAATATGGAATCATCCTTCCCATATCTGTAATGATGGGCTTCCGGCCAGAAGCCAAGAGTCTCACCTCAAGAATTGGATCCCCCGGATTCCGATGACCCAACCCTTGAGAGTAGTTCCGCCAAAAAGATCCAAACTATCTCCAAGATGGCTGAGATCATCCAATACTCTCATATATAGCTTTGAATGCAAATACCTCCCAACCGTGATCCCTTCTCCCATTCATCTAAGCAAGCAGTAATAATGAATGTGGAAATATCCACGCCATATAAGTAAAATAAACATAAACTAATAAATAAATAAATGAACAAATGAAATCATTATAATATATATATATATATATATATATATATATATATATATATATATATATATATATATATATAAACTTGAAATAATACTCATAGAGTTAAGATAGCAACACAAAACAAAGTTGATAAAATTAGGAGAAGGTCGAAGTAATATTGAGCAGAAGGAATAGAGAAAAGGGAGAGAAATGTAGATTCGAAATTGGGGAGCAATTTCCCCAAGTTCGAGAGCCCTCTTGACCGTCAAAATTCTTCAACAATATGAAGAAACCACATAACTGCGTTAAGTCATTCTCTCATTAAGAGGGGTAAAATTGTGAAGTTATATATTAGAGGGATGAGGTAAAATCTGGGTACGTAACTTCACAGTAATATAAGTGTTCCATATTTAGACCTCGACAGCATTCTTTAGAAAAAAAAATGGCAGTTTTAGGTTTTACTTTCACCTATCCTCAAAAAGTGAGAAATCTGTAATAGTTGATTAGTATGATGTACTCATGACCGTGTCATAATAAAGATACCCCGCCTTTTTTTCAGTGTCAGCAACGAGAAGAAATTCAGCTGGTGTTTAGTCAAATATGTCATCATTTCAATTACTGGTGTTAGAACTTTGGCGGACACACCAAGCCTTGATGAAAATCCCAGTTTATGGAAAATGACATCACCGTGGGTCTCAAGCCCTACTTTTTTTATATACTATATATACTGTATACATATATATATATATATATATATATATATATATATATATACATATATAATATATATATATATATATATATATATATATATATATATATATATATATATATATATATATATATATATATACAAAATAATTAGTATGGAAATGACAATTGTCCATCGAAATTAGTTTCGTCCATAAATAATTATATGTCTCCAGAAGAGACTGTCCAGATGAGATAGGAATCACGTCCAGACAAGATAGGAACGAGGAAGTCAGAGAGAGACAGGTTCCGACTTTCCCCCTCAGACTACAAACACACATCTTGTTATGTCCGAGACGAAGAGAAGCAGCTCCTGTTTGTGACGGGAAATAGCCAAAACTGCCTGCGGCCTGGCCTAACTGTTACACTATCACCAAGTTCTGAGACAAAACGTTTGCTATCTTATCTTGAATCTACCCTTTCTGTGAAGCCTTCAAGTCGGAATTCATCGTGCCAACTTCAGTTAAGCTTCAGTCGCCCTTCTGCGATGTTCGCATACCTAAATTCACAGCTACTAGCATCATCTCAACAGTTAAGAAAAACTCTTCCATATCTTATTTAAGTATTTGATTGCTCTACTGTCATGCCTATCCCTATCCCGCTAACTATTAATATTTTAATCAATTTTATTTGTTATAAAAATAAAGGAAAAGAAACTATTTTCTTTTTTATATAATTTAGTGAATAAACGTCCTGGAATCCTTTTGTTTCCATAAGAAAAGAACCTGTAACGATTCTATGATCGTAACAGCACGAAAACCTCTTTCGCATCTGGAAATGGACAAAGGCATTTTGTACCCCCAATAATCCACCAAATAAATGAGCCACGTTTCATGTTGGGTAGGAAGTAAGCATTCCATACTATGAGGACACGATGCTCTAGTAATCAATTCATTTGAGTGAGAAAGAAAATTTGGAGTTACTAAAGAAGATTCTAATCCTCTCATTCGTTCAAGTAGAAGATACTTCTTTATCTAAAGTTTGAAGTGAATACCATGTACGGTGTTCTCTTTGTTAATTCTTGCATACAGCCTACCCCACCCCCACCCTCTCTCTCTCTCTCTCTCTCTCTCTCTCTCTCTCTCTCTCTCTCTCTCTCCCTCTCTCTCTCTCTCTCTCTCTCTCTCTCTCTCTCTCTCTCGTAAATGATGTTGCAACTCTAGATTTTCAAGACATTCGCATCTCATAAGGGTTCTTCTACTTAATTTTTGCTCTTGTGAGAGAGAGAGAGAGAGAGAGAGAGAGAGAGAGAGAGAGAGAGAGAGAGAGAGAGAGAGAGAGAGATATTATTAAGACTAGTTGTTCGTGCTCTCTTTCGATACCAGAGAACCAGCTAACAGATATATACAATCAAGTGTGGCAGGTAAAATGTTTCTGAAAGGAGATATATTTCACCAAGATAGTCACCTTATATTTTACAGGAAATAGTAAGGATCTGTTAATTGTTAAATCTAGTGATCAACTTTGTAATAGAAATTTCAAGCTGACACTAATATAAAATTATCCACATCGTTAATATTAAGATAATATATTCAAAGAAATGGACAGGTTGACAAGCTTCACATTTAGGTCTTGGATAGAAAAAGAACATGATGACATCATTTGTAGAGACGTTGAAAATTCGCATCACCACCTCGACAACTTATGAGCAATGACTTTGGAAGGAAAACAAAGCTGATGAACAAATGGTTATCAGCTGACACCATGTTAATGAGGGTAGCCGATGCATTTAGTACTTGAAAAAAAAAAGGGGGTGGGGGAGGGCTAATAGCAGGATAAGCGTAAATTTGGGAATATGTGGGAGAGACTTCTGGTGATGTAAAATGTCTATGAAACACAAGTTGATAGACATTCGACCCTCATTTCGTACAGTATAAACGACTTATCAAACAAAGTCACCATCTGAAATCGCTCATAAAAAGAATTAATACAATGGTTACGAATACTTTTCATTAAACATTGTGTAATAAAGAATTTCCGACAAAATGATATTTTTATAGCTATACGCCTAGGGGCTTCAACAGGGAAAATATCTCAGTGAGGAAAGGGAACAAGGAAAATTAAAATATTTTAAGAAGAGCAACAATATTAAAATAAATATGACTTTATAAACTATAAAAACTTTAACAAAACAAGATGAAGAGAAATAAGATATAAGATAGAACAGTGTGCCCGAGTGTACCCTCAAGCAAGAGAAATCTAACCCAAAACAGTGGAAGACCATGGTACAGAGGCTATGGCACTACCCAAGATTAGAGAACAATGGTTTGATTTAGGAGTGTCCTTCTCCTAGAATAGCTGCTTACCATAGCTAGTCTCTCTTCTACCGTTACAAAGAGGAAAGTGGCCGCTGAACAATTACAGTGTAGTAAGTAGAATTGTTTGGTCATCTCAGTGTTGTCAGGTGTATGAGGACAGATGACAATATGTAAAGAATAGGCCAGACTATTCAGTGTGTGAGTGTATAGGCAAATGGAATATGAACCGTAACCAGAGCGAAGGATCCAATGTAGTACTATCTGGCCAGTCAAAAGACCCCATAACTCTCTAGTGGTAGTATTTCAACGAGTGGCTGGTGCCCTGGCCAACCTACTACCTACTAAGCATTAGAGTCGTCCGTGGGAGGGGGTATTTAACCCCACTGACCAGTGTACGCCAACCTAAAGAGATCCAGTCCCTCTCTAATAGAGGACTGGTCCTCACTGAAGCCTCTTCTCGTGTTGGGGCACATGGGATAGGAGGACTTGACATCCTCTAATAAGAGGTGATTAACCCAGCTCGTTTCTTTTTTAAAAAACTAACGCCTCTGTTGACGACCTGGAAACTAAAAAGGACCATTCTACAGATGCTCAAAAACCAAATAATTTGGGTTACATAGGGAAACTGTGATTTCATGTCACCCAGACTCCCATAGAAATTAAAAATGATGTCCTGTATAAAACCATTTTAATGTTATGGCAGCATCAAAGAAATTCAAATGAGACTTGAAAATGACGAATGGGACACATGGATATCATTTGATAACATGATGAAGCATTAAATACAATCTGTGACTTATGAATATCAAAATCAATAATTTGAATATCAAGGGTGTGCTTTGTGATGGGGTATCTAGATATATGCAAACCTGCAGATTGAGGTGGTTCTACCCTCCCAGAGAGTCAAAACTACCAAAGTGGCATATTGCCTAGTCAAAAGGGGGTAAAGGAAATTATTTTAACATATGCAAATTTCTTCAAAAGAAAGTAGGTACCATTGCTCCAGGAGATATATCTCATTTCGGAAAAAACAGTTTCCTCATAAGTGACAAATGCGAAACAAAATCTGTTATACTATGTAATTTAAAGTCAGAATGATGACATGAAATTGGATGTGGAACCCAATCTAAACTTCAGTTATGGAATGGGAGTAGTTTTCAATAGACTTGTATTAGTTTACAGAAGAGGAGATACTGGCCATGTGGCCTTTGACGGTATGAAAAGTGAATAAAGTCCCTGGAAGATCAATGATTATCCTTACTTTCCAGGATGCTGATATGCCTTTCCACATTTACATAAAAAAATAAATGAATTAAAGTTTGAGTTTTAAGCAGAAGCCACTGCAATGTTTTATTGCTTAAGATATGAGCATCCTTCGAAAATTTGCAAGACTGAAAAATGTGTAGTACTTGCTCCAATGTTTATCATGGAAAATATATACCAGAGGCCAGTTGTTTAAACTATAAACAATTTGAATCATGAACCTACCGATGGGAGCTGACAGCACTATAAATTAGAAGAGGCTGCCCTCAATAAATCCAGCACCAAGAGACTATTGAGTAAATCAACAAGCTTTGCATGGGTATTGAAATCAGGAGGAAAACTGGTGCAGGAGACATCCAACCTACCTATTACTGCAATTATTCCCCACTAAAAAAGAAATTCGCCATCTTCTGATAAAATGCTGCATGATAGGGCAAGAATACCACCTCCTAAGACTTTGCACACAGCCTTTAAACCTTTGTCCCTTGTTAAAAATGATAATATTAACCTCTCTCAGACTATACCTTTGCCTGATTTGATGGAGGTTTCAGATAAAACCGAGTTATCATGTGTACCAGTAGTGGGGAAAACACCAAAACCTGATAAATCACTAACTATTGATAGAGAAAAAGAAAGACCTCCATATCTCTCACCCCCTTCCATTAAAAACACCAACATCAAATAAATATGATGTTCTGCCTGTTGATAATTCAGATCAACAAGAAAAATACTTTATTCAATACAAAATTCAAGTTGAGGTCCACCATCCCCCTCAAGAATTAGGTAAAAAGAACTTTGAAAAGGCTAATGTAAAACCTAACTTATCAAGACCCTCACTTAAGAAGCCTGGAGGAAATATTGTTGAATCAAAAATTATCAATGGGAAGACTTCATCAAGGATGTCTTCTGAAAATAAATCAATGTTTTTTATTCCATTTTGCAATGGAATTGTCAGGGTTTAATGGCAAAATATGAAAAATTTAAGCTCTTAATTCACGAGCATTCCCCCACAACTTTGTGTCTACAGGAGAGCAAGTTTGATTCTAATACTCCTTTTCATCGGGAATATATTAGCCATAGGAATTCGTATGATCACCAAGAAGGGAGCTATGGCAAAAGTCTCATATACGTTCGTCGAGATGTTCCTCAAATACCTTTGTCTATTCATACACCTTTACAGGTGGTGGTTGTACATATTGATATAAGAAGAAAATATATATGCTTTCTGTACTTACATCCAAATAATAATATTTTGTTAGATAATTTAGTACAGGTGATTCAACAGCTCCCTCCACCTTTCCTTTTACTTGGAGATTTGAATAGTAGTCATCCTTTATGGGATGATGTTTTAGCAAAGACCAGGGACAATCTCATATCATCAATTGTGGAAAATTAGGATGTCAGACTCATTAAAACAGGAGAACACATATCCTTTCATGTTCAAGACAGGTACCTTGACCCTGTCATGCCTTGACCTTTCTATTGCAAGCTCTAACTGCCTTCTCGATTTTGATTGGAGACATTAGATGAATGGCATACTAGTAATCATGCACCAATCATTATAAACACCAGTAATGGTCTCCCTTTACAAAGATCACAGCGATGGAATCTTGACAAGGTGGACTAAGTTAAATTTTTTGAGCAAAGTGACATTGACGGTAGTGCAGAACAGTTTAAAGGCATTGATGATAACATAGACTTACTGAGTGGAATTCTTTATACAACAGGAATCAATTTTATTCCTAGGACCACAGGGTTATTCAAACAACATTTATTCCCCTGGTGGTCTTCAGAACTAACTACCCTCCACACATCCACAAAAAGGATTGCGCAGACGCCGTACTTAAGAAAATATAATTATACAAACGAAATGTAGAGCACAGTTCCGTCATGCCATGAAAGATGCTAGGTGCCAGTCTTGGGTGTCTTTTGTTTCTTCTGTTAACAGTAGAGCACCACCATCCTCTGTGTGAAGGAAAGTAAAAACGATAGCTAGCATATTCACCAGTATTTGACTGGAGCAACAAAAGTTAGCAATGCCATGGCTGATCATTTCTCAAATGTATCCTGCAAGTGTGAACTAGCTCCTGGTCACCATTATACGAGCATTGAAGAAAAGAAAATTTTAAATATTCCAACAGGAAGGAAAGTCCTACAATTTTCCTTTTACTGAAAGATAATGGGATTCCAAACTTGCTCCTTGTAATGATACAGCCCCTAGACCTGATGGAATTCCATATGCAATGATTAAAAATGTACCTCCCAATACCAAGTTATTTAGTTTAAGCCTTATTAATAGATTATGGCATGATTATAGTTATCCAAGTGTTAAGGAATTATTCATTATTTTAGCCTTTTTAAAACCTGGTAAGGATAATTTTTTTTAGCAGCATACCATCGGCCAATTGCATTGTCATCGTGCTTATGTAAGACCATGGAGATGGTCAATGTAAGACTGATGTTGTACCTGGAAAAGAAGGGTATTTCATCACCTATCCAGTGTGGATTTGGAAAAATGCACTCAATGACTGATGTGTTGATACGTCTTGAGTTCTCTATTTGTCAAGAATTTGCCTCCAAACAACACCATATAAGTATATTTTCTACCTCAAAAAGGCATGACTGATGTGTTGATACGTCTTGAGTTCTCTATTTGTCAAGAATTTGCCTCCAAACAACACCATATAATTCTATTTTCTACCTCAAAAAGGCATATAATACTGCCTGGAGATATGATATACTTGAAACCATTCATAATTTGGGATAACGAATCATTTATTTCACATGGATTTTTTCAAGTGAGAGTGGGGGAAATTCTACCAGAGAGAAATGTCAAGAAGGTGTTCCCCAGGGTAGTGTGCTAAGTGTAAACCTAACCATTAATGGTATATCCTCTGTCATTCTCCAATATATTCTCTCAACACTATTTGTAGATGATATCTCCATGTCATTTGCTGGAGCTAGAATTGCAATGATTGAGAGAAAACTACAACTCTCAATAGACAATTTTATTCAGTTTGCTGATATGAATGGGTTTAAGTTTTCGACAACCAAAACTACTGTATCCCATTTCTGTCGTATTGAGGGAGTACATCCAGACTCAGATGTGTACATCAAACGTCAACAGATCCCATGGGTAAGTGAAGCTAGGTTTTCAGGCTTGATATTTGATTGAAGGTTGACATGACTTCCTCACTTGAAATCATTATATATAAAATGTCTTGATACTGTGAAGCTTTTAAAAGTTTAGTTCCATACATAATGGGGGCAGATTGCATAACTATTTTAAAGTTATACAAGACATTAAATTTTTCAAAAATTAGTTATGGGTGTGAAATTTACTCCTCAGCCACCCCACAGCCGATTAAAGATTTTAAAGTCTATACACCATACTGGTATCCCATGGGCAACATAAGGATTTAGAAGTTTGCCTATTCCAGGCCTCCTTGTTAATGCTGGAGAATTACCGTTAGACCTTTATCGAACGTTTTCTATTATTTGGTATTGGTTTAGATTGCAAACACTTGCTAATTCTTTACCCTGTCAGACTACAATCCTTGTAAGGTACTCAACATAGTTTGAGTTACATCCAAAATCCCCGCAACCTTATGGTTTTCGGGTGAAACAATTGATAGACAATCTTGATATAATTAGAAATAAGGTGGTTCCAGTTAAAGTACCAACAACGCCTCTATGGAAATTACCAGAGCTATCTTTATGTAAATATTTTATTGGCGTTAAAAAGAATATGACCTACTTAGAAGCCAGGTCTCTTTTTATGGAACATGTTGCAGAACATAGGGAATCGACCTTTATATATACTGATGGGTCCAAATAGAATGCTGGCATTGGATTTGGAATATATAGTAATGCTTTTAATAATAATAATAATAATAATAATAATAATAATAATAATAATAATAATATAGGACTTCCCCTTTAGATGAAAATTAAATATTGTAACTAACACCCTTGTATCCTTAATTAACTAATTGTAGCAACTAATATCATAGCTTGTTTGTATTTTACTCCTATATAAATAGCTTGCCATCCTTGGGAAGAACTCTGCCCTCTATTTCTGGAACTGATAAAATCATTATCTCTTACATTTGATATTACTAGTGTACGAGACCTGGAAAAAAGACTGCTAATTTATTACATAGATGTGTACACACACGTACACACATATTCAACATCCCCCCCCCCTTTTTCCTCTTGGGGTACCCCATCTCACCATATTTAATACTGAACTAAATGGCATACTAACCGCTATTATAAAAAATAGAGTTGGAAGAGGGGGTTAATTTTACCATTTTTAGTGATGCAAGGTGTACACTTCAAGCTTTAGAAGTTCTTAATTCCTGTAATCCTTTAGTTTTAAAGATTTTAATGGCTTCTTATTATTGAACTGAGGCGTATAAGAGCTCGATTTTGTTGGGTTTCAGCACATGCTGGTGTGTCTGAAAAAGAGAAGGCAAATTTACTGGCAAAGGACCCTGCAGCTGATTTGTAACCAAGAAGGTATCCCATTCTTTGTGATGATTGTTTACCTAATATTAAGAATTTGATTTTTAATAATTGGCAACAATATTGGGATAGTTTAGCAGAAAATAATATGCGAGAAACAATATATGTTATATTCCCCTGGAAGTATATCATGATGCCCAGAAAGTGGAAGACTACTCTTTGTCGTCCCTGCATTGGTCACACTCGGTTGACACAGGATTATCTGCTTACTGGCCAATACCAACCCTATTGCGGCAACTGTATGATACCCTTGATAGTGAGGCATTGGTTGATCGAAGGCCCCACTTATAGCAGCGAAAGAAATAGATATGTTTGGGGTCCATGGGGAGAATGGCAGGTTCATCTTTGCTTTTATGGTTTTAATTGAATATTTATTTTTTATTCTTCATTTATAATAAATGATATCGGCGTCAATGACCTTAAATGTCAGGATGCCACAAAACCTCAAATCAATCAATGATTCAATCTTTTGTATAGATAATATCCTTAATGTTATAGTAACGTTATAAATAGTTGTTTTAAAACCTACCGCAAGCAGATTCAAAAATAAGAAATAATGATCTACATATGTTTAATATGAGAGAAAGAAATTTAAATATCGGTGATAAGAACAACTTATATCAACAAGAAAATAAATCTTCATTAAAGAAACATGCGTTATTAATTTTGAAACTACTATAACAAAACAATTGTTGAGATGAGAAAGAAACAAGAAACAGCTACAGTGAATTCTTGTGAAAAAGAAAACAGCCAAATGAATCAAGGAGCTGGAAAAATCATCTGAAACTAAAATACGCTGAGAAGAAAGTCCCAGAAAAAGTCTCTCTCGGGGAACGACAAGTCATTCCAGATCAAAATATGCTGAGAAAATAAATTGTGAGAATAATATCTGATGAGCCTAGTTCTTATGAAAAAAAAGAAAAAAAAAAAACCTTTTATATCAGGTGTTCCAAGCACTTTTACTTGTCGACCCAAAAACCTCACTTTAAGAATTTTGTGATCCTTCCTATTATTATTATTATTATTATTATTATTATTAGCCAAGCTACAACCCTAGTTGGAAAAGCAAGATGCTATAAGCCCAAGGGCTCCAATAGGGAAAAATAGCCCAGTGAGGGAAGGAAATAAGGAAATAAATAAATGATGAAAAAAAATTAACAATATATCATTCTAAAAACAGTAACAGCGTCAAAAGAGATATGTCCTATATAAACTATTAACAACGACAAAAACAGATATGTCATATATAAACTATAAAAGGACTCATGTCAGCCTGGTCAACATAAAAACATTTGCTCTGACTTTGAACTTTTGAAGTTCTACTATAGAAAAATATTCTCGTACAGGAACCCACACATACATACGCATACATACCAGCGCTCGCGCGCGCACACACACACACACACACACACACACACACGTTATGACAGTATACATGGATGTAACATATATAAAAATGCTTAAGATGAACTCTGCACTGATCATTTTTGTTGTAGCTCCAGACAAAACAAGAACTGAATCTCCTTTTGGAAAATTTGAATTTATTATATCATACCAGACAACCAACATGATCCCAAACTAGTAAAATCCTGTGTTGGAACATCAAAATGCCATGTTGGATGAACGATTTGACTTTCAACTTTAAATAAAATTCTGAAAATATTTCTAACTTTTTTCTGTACAGTTTAATCAAGATACGTATATATATATATATATATATATATATATATATATATATATATATATATATATATATATATATATATATATATATATATATATATATATATATATCATCAGTCGTAGCTTGTCAACGGCCTCTGACATATTCCACTTACGTGTATGTGTAGTGTTTCTATGCCAGATCACACCCGAAATTCTATTAGCTCGTCAATCCAACGTCTTCTTTTCCTTTCCCTGCATCGTTTGCAATCGAGAGGGAGCAATCCTGTTATTATTATCATGTGACGGGCCGAGAGAGGAGTTGTGAAATCAAAGGCAGATTGGAAACGACTGAGCTATATTGTTATAGAACACTCTCCTTTATATACAAAACAGCAAGGCAACAGGACATGGCATGTTTGAGAGACAGACAAAGTTCAGAGGAAAACCGGAGACATGATCATTCAGGTTCTTTTTAGTGCGAGGGAAGAGCGCAGATACAAGCATAATATATACAATAGGAATTATGTACAATTGTGTGACACACGGTTGGTACATGGCTCCCCTCCTAAAAATGACATACTGTACATGTTAAATAGGGCGCCCTGATCTAGAGAGGCGAACTGTAGGCGGGTCATCTGGCAGAAGATAAGCAGGTTTTAGACGATCAATGGAGACCCAGTCTTCTTTGCTCCGAATGTTTAGGAGGAATGCTTTCGGACTGCGTACATACACCATTTCGGCTGCCGAGACGTCGAGGGCGTCTTTAGGAGTGGTCCTTAGTCCAAGGAGGACCCAGGGAAGCTGAGTAAACCAGTTGCAATCCTTGCAGCGGGACATCAAAGCTGCTTTGAGGGTGCGATGAAAACGTTCAACCATTCCATTGGCAGCGGGGTTGTAGGCCGTTGTCTGATGTAGGGTGATGCCCAGGAGATTCGCTAATGACGTCCATAATTGAGAGGTGAAAGTGGTTCCCCTGTCAGAAGTAATATGCTCAGGGATACCGAATCTTGAAATCCAGCCAGAGAGTAAGGCTGATGTACATGAGGCGGACGTTGCAGTTTCCATGGGAATGGCTTCAGGCCAACGAGTGGAGCGGTCGATGACGGTAAACAGGTAACGATGTCCTTGTGATGTGGGTAGGGGGCCTACAACGTCGACGTGAATGTGTGCGAAACGACGCTGAGGTTGAGGAAAGGTGCCCACTCCTGAATCCGTGTGTCGATGTACTTTGGAAGTTTGGCAAGAAGTACAGGCACGGACCCAATCCTTAGCATCCTTAGAAATGCCGTGCCAAATGAACTTTGCCTTCAGCAGCTGTGCAGTAGAACGGCACGAGGGATGTGAAAGGCCGTGGATGAAATCAAACACCTGTCGGCGCATGGGAGCAGGAATCCAAGGTCGCGGTCTACCAGTACTGACGTCACAGAGGAGGGTGGTGTTGGAGTTTTTGAGGGGAAAATCCTCCCAACGGAGGGACGTGCAGGATGTCCTACAAGCTTGATACTCTGGATCCTGTCGTTGGGCTTCAGCCAGGGCGTTGTAATCCAATCCCAGTTGAACGGCAGCCAACGTGTTTCTTGACAGGGCATCGGCAACGGGATTCATTTTCCCAGGGACGTATTGGAGGGTGCAATTGTATTCAGCCACGGCGGAGAGATGTCGGCGTTGACGGGCGGACCAGGCGTCAGACTGTCGAGTGAAGGCGTGCACCAGAGGCATGTGGTCTGTGCGAATGACGAAGGGCGTACCTTCTAAGAAATGGCGAAAGTGACGGACAGCCAATTGCACCGCCAGCAATTCTCGATCGAAGGTAGAATAACCCGATTCTGCCTTGGACAGTTTTCTGCTGAAGAAGGCCAATGGGCGGGGCGAGCCTTTGACCACCTGCTCGAGTACTGCACCAATAGCGACGTCGCTGGCATCAGTGGAGAGAAGGAGAGGGGCATGTGGGATAGGAAAAGTGAGAGCCGCAGCAGTTGATAGGGCCTTCTTTGCATTGCAGAAGGCTGCTTCTTGAAGGGGACCCCACTTCAGGTACTTTGGCTTGCCCTTGAGGGAGGCGTAGAGGGGAGCAAGAGTGGCGGCAATGGCTGGCAGAAAACGGTGATAATAGTTGATCATGCCCAAGAATTCCTGCAGAGCTTTGACGGTCGAGGGCGTTGGGAAATTCTGAACGGCTGCTACCTTCTCAGGGAGGGGATGGACTCCTTCAGGAGTGATACGGTGCCCTAAGAACGACACTTCGTTGGCGCCAAAGGTACACTTGTCGTACCGGACTACAAGGCCATTTTGTTGCAGGCGGTCGAGCACGATGCGCAGGTGACGGAGGTGTTCCTCTTTCGAGGAGGAGAACACAAGTATGTCGTCCACATAACATACACAGAAAGGGAGGTCCCCTAAGATGCCATCCATGAGACGTTGAAACGTTGCCCCAGCATTACGAAGGCCAAAACAGGAGTAATTGAAGGTGTATGTGCCAAACGGAGTGGTGATGGCGGTCTTGGGGATGTCTTCTGGGTTCATAGGCACCTGATAATACCCCTTCAGGAGGTCGAGCGTAGAGAAAACCTTTGCTTTGTGCAGGTAGGAGGTTACATCGGCAATGTTTGGGAGGGGGTAGTGATCCGGTTCTGTTTGCATGTTCAGGCGCCTGTAATCCCCGCACGGACGGAGGGAGCCGTCTTTCTTCAGAACGATGTGTAAGGGTGACGACCATGGGCTGGAGGCCTTTTGGCAAAGGCCCATTTTCTCCATTTCGGCGAACGTCTGTTTGGCGGCTGCCAATCGTTCCGGTGCCAGACGTCTGAATTTTGCGAAGACTGGGGGTCCCGTCGTCTTGATATGGTGATAAATACCGTGCTTGGCAGGAACCGTGGGCGTCTGGCGAAGTTCTGGACGGAAAACTTCCGGGTACGACGTGAGGAGGTGGGCGTAGGCATCCGTGGGTGCGCTGATGTGGAGAGCGAGGTTAGAGGGGGCGGGTTGAAGAGGTGTCGACAAGTACGAGTCTGCGTTGACCAATCGTCGGTGGGCGACATCGACCAGAAGGTGGAAATGAGAGAGGAAATCCGCACCGAGGATTGGCATTGTGACATCAGCAACGAGAAACTTCCAATTGAATTTACCGTTTCCGAACGATAATGTGAGGCTCTCGTAACCGTAGGTGGGTATCGCAGATCCGTTGGCAGCTACCAAGCGGACGTCGGCAGATGTAGACAGACTACGTTGTGCCTTGAAGAGTTTCCTTGGCAAAAGAGAACGACAGGCACCCGTGTCTACCAAAAATCGCACGCCCGTTCCTGCATCCTGCAAAAAGAAAAGATTAGAAACATGGGAGGCCACCGCCACAAGCGATGGCCTACTTACACGTTTTTTGGCCACTGACAATCTTTGGCACATTTCTTCGCGGTTGCCCCGAATCTGAAGTGATAGTAGCAAAACTGCGGCGGATGGGAGGTAGTAAGTGGCTGTAGAAGTCGTTCGTTGGGGCGCGAGCGATTGGTGGGTGGTGGGCGGCTTTGTCGCCGCTTCGGCACGTCACGGGGTAGGCGTGTATGTCCTACGGCGTTCATGTCAGCTTCGGTTGACGTTGAATAGGCATCCTCGTCGTCAGGGGTGGAGGCGTTGATGGAGGTCTTGAAGTGGCTGTCCATAAGGGCGTCGGCTTTGGTCATCAAGTCCTTTATGGCTAAACTATCGACATCGGGTATGGCAGCGCGCACAGGTTCAGGTAAACGGCGTATCCAAAGGGCACGGAGTAGGTTCACCTCACGAGGAGAGCCGTCTGCGGCAGGTTGAAGGCGAGCGATACTGGTCATTTCCCTGAGGGCAAGCGAAGCCCTTTGGTCCCCCAACGGTTGTTGCGAGAGCTGAAAAAGCTTTGCTACACGGGCGGCTGGCGACGGCGAGTACTGCTGCAGAAGGAATGATTTGAGGTCGTCATACGCTATTGGGGTGTCTCCTTGTTCACAAAGCCAGTCGGTTACTTCTGGGAAGGTGTCCTCGGGTATCGCCGCGAGAACATAATCCGCTTTGGTGGTTGAGCGAGTCACGCCCCTGATACGAAACTGGACTTCTGCGCGCTGAAACCAAGCAAACGCCTCTCCGCTGGCAAACGATGAAAGTTTGAATGGAGCGGCAGCAGCACCAACTGCCGTAGAGTCCGCTATAGTACCAACGATGAAGGGGCGAGGGGGTGGGGGTGGAAGGCGGTGGGAGCGAGTCGACTTCCGGGGTCACCAATGTGACGGGCCGAGAGAGGAGTTGTGAAATCAAAGGCAGATTGGAAACGACTGAGCTATATTGTTATAGAACACTCTCCTTTATATACAAAACGGCAAGGCAACAGGACATGGCATGTTTGAGAGACAGACAAAGTTCAGAGGAAAACCGGAGACATGATCATTCAGGTTCTTTTTAGTGCGAGGGAAGAGTGCAGATACAAGCATAATATATACAATAGGAATTATGTACAATTGTGTGACACACGGTTAGTACAATCATATAGGGAAGGTATCCATATATCACGTGTTATTCTCATTATATATATATATATATATATATATATATATATATATATATATATATATATATATATATGTGTGTGTGTGTGTGTGTATATATATAGTATATGGATACGAGAGCAAACTCATGTGAGGATATTCAAACAACATGTAATAAAAAGAAATGGACATTGACAGGACATACATTGAGTGAAAGATAATAGGTGGTTAATAAAATTAACAAAATGAGTCTTTGAAGATTGCAAAGAAGGCATTGGAAGAATTATGATGAATTGACGAGCAAAGAAAATTTGCTAGTATAGACTTGCAGAGAAAGGACATAAACAGAAGCAATTTGAAGGACATGTTTGAGGAGTTTGTCCTACAGTGGACCAGCTACAGCTAATGATTATATATATATATATATATATATATATATATATATATATATATATATATATATATATATATATATATATATATACATATACTGTATATGTAAATAAATATATATATACATACATATATATATATATATATATATATATATATATATATATATATATATATATATATATATATATATATATATATATATACACACATATATATATACAGTGAACCCTCGCTACTTCGCGGTTCGACCATCGCGGATTCACCACTTCGCGGATTTTTTTCATAACCCATGTATATACATATATCGCGGATTTTCCGGAAATATCGAAAATACCGCAATGTGACCGATGCTGCGAGATTGGAGAAAGTAAGGAAAATTGAATCATGACTGATTTTCAATATGAATGAAACTTTGAGGAGCAACAAAGACATCATTTGTTAGAGAGATAGAAAGAGGTAAGGAATGGGAGGTAGTGAAAAGTAGCCCACAGAGAGAGAGAGAGGTAGATGTAGAGAGAGAGAGGTAGAGAGGGAGAGGGAAAGAGAGAGAGAGGTAGAGAGAGAGAGAAAGGTAGAGTGAGAGAGAGAGAGAGAGAGAGAGAGAGAGAGAGATGGAGGGGGGTTTAAATGTAATAAACAAAAAAATTTGATAGGTTATAACACATTGGTGCTTATGTAATATCAACTGTATACTGTAGACGGTTTGAATAAGTTAAGAAATGGTATAAACGATACTTTGTTAGTGTATTCGTACACACTCAAGAGCGGCAGCTAGATGACAGCTGATCTAATCACAGCCAAAAGTAAAACATAAAGAAGTCAACAATACTCGATTTTTAAAACACACGCAAAATTTAAAAACAAAAGTACACGCTTTCTTAATGTGCAATTAACTATTTAAAGAGTGGCAATTTTCTAGAATAAAATGATATTTCCCAAAAAATAGTGGTTTGCTGATGAAATCGGATGCCGTATTTTTAGCTATGATTGAAATGGATGTAGACTCGGCCTAATTTTATCGTTTCTATTTAAATGACACTAAGAAAACTAATTT
>NC_090744.1:86553435-86560935 GCF_036898095.1 Palaemon carinicauda | reverse complement strand
AGGATTGCATTCTCTGTTTTATCCTTAATCCTATTAATCATTACTCTACCATACACTTTTCCAACTACACTCAACAAACTAATATCTCTTGAATTACAACACTCATGCACATCTCCCTTACCCTTATATAGTGGTTTAATACATGCACAAAGCCAATCTACTGGTACCATTGACAACACAAAACACATATTAAACAATCTCACCAACCATTCAAGTACAGTCACACCCCCTTCCTTCAACATCTCAGCTTTCACACCATCCATACTAGGCACAGGTGGTAGATAAACCCGCCTGTTAGGACTGAGACCAAGGAAATATGGAATCATCCTTCCCATATCTGTAATGATGGGCTTCGGCCAAAAGCCTAGAGTCTCACCTAAAGAATTGGATCCCCCGGATTCCGATGACCCAACCCTTGAGAGTAGTTCCGCCAAAAAGGTCCAAACTATCTCCAGGATTGCTGAGATCATCCAATACTCTCATATATAACTTTGAATGCAAATACCTCCCAACTGTGATCCCTTCACCCATTCATCTAAGCAAGCAGTAATAATGAATGTGGAAATATCCACGCCATTTAAGTAAAATAAACATTAACAAATAAATAAATTAATGAACAAATGAAATAATTAATATATATATATATATATATATATATATATATATATATATATATATATATAAATATATATAAACTTGAAAGAAATAATACTCATAGAGTTGAGATATCAAGACAAAAGAAAGTTGATAAAATTAGGAGAAGGTCGAAGTAATATTGAGCAGAAGGAATAGAGGAAATGTAGAGAAATGTAGATTCGAACATGGGGAGCAATTTCTCCAAGTTCGAGAGCCCTCTTGACCGTCACAATTCTTCAACAGTATGAAGAAACCACATGACTGCGTTAAGTCATTCTCTCATTAAGAGGGGTAAAATTGTGAAGTTATATATTAGAGGGATGAGGTAAAATCTGGGTATGTAACTTCACAGTACTATAAGTGTTCCAGATTTAGACCTCGACAGCATTCTTTAGAAAATAAAATTGCTGTTTTAGGTTTTACTTTCACATCTCAAAACGTGAGAAATCTATAATAGTTGATTAGTATGATGTACTCATGACCGTGTCATAATATAGAAACCCGGCTCTTTTTTCAGAGTCAGCAACGAGAAGATATTCAGCTGGTGTTTAGTCAAATATGTCATCATTTTAATTACTGGTGTTAGAACTTTGGCGGACACACCAAGCCTTGATTAAAATCCCAGTTTATGGAAAATGTCATCACCGTGGGTCTCAAGCCCTACTTTTGTTGTATGACGCAACATCTGGTGCAGATTGCAACAGAATTTTTTTTTCTAGAAACTTCTATAGAGACCGAAGTGGATGTATTTGAGGTAACCAATCAGCATGCATAATATATATATATATATATATATATATATATATATATATATATATATATATATATATATATATATATATATATATATATATATATACATACATACTCTATATATATATACATATATATATATATATATGTATATATAAAATAATTAGCATGGAAATGACAATTGTCCATCGAAATTAGTTTCGTCCATAAATAGTTATATGTCTCCAGAAGAGACTGTCCAGATGAGATAGGAATCACGTCCAGACAAGATAGGAACGAGGAAGTCAGAGAGAGACAGGTTCCGACTTTCCCCCTCAGACTACAAACACTCATCTTGTTATGTCCGAGACGAAGAGAAGCAGCTCCTGTTTGTGATGGGAAATAGCCAAAACTGCCTGCGGCCTGACCTACCTGTTACACTATCACCAAGTTCTGAGAGAAAACGTTTCTGTCTCATCTTGAATCTACCCTTTCTGTGAAGCCTTCAAGTCGGAATTCATCGTGCCAACTACGTTAAGCTTCAGTTGCCCTTCTGCGACGTTCGCATACCTAAATTCACAGCTACTAGCATCATCTCAACAGTTAAGAAAAACTCTTCCATATTTTATCTAAGTATTTGATTGCTCTACTGTCATGCCTATCCCTCTCCCTCTAACTTTTAATATTTTAATCAATTTTATTTGTTATAAAAGTAAAGGAAAAGAAACTATTTTCTTTTTTATATAATTTAGTGAATAAACGCGTTATGTTTTTGAGTTTCTTTTTATATTCATATCTTTTATTCTAATTGCTGTTGTCGAATCCTTTTGTTTGCATATGAAAAGAACCTGTAACGAATCTATGATCGTAACAGCACGAAAACCTCTTTCACTTCTGGAAATGGACAAAAGCATTTTGTACCCCCAATAATCCACCAAATAAACGAGCAAGGTTTCATGTTGGTTAGGGAATAGGCATTCCATACTATGAGGACACGATGCTCTAGTAATCAATTCATTTGAGTGAGAAAGAAAATTTGGAGTTACTAAAGAAGATTCTAATCCTCTCATTCGTTCAAGTAGAAGATACTTCTTTATCTAAAGTTTGAAGTGAATACCATGTACGGTGTTCTCTTTGTTAGTTCTTGCATACAGCCTACCCCACCCCCCACCCCTTCTCTCTCTCTCTCCCTCTCTCTCTCTCTCTCTCTCTCTCTCTCTCTCTCTCTCTCTCTCTCTCTCTCTCTCTCTCTCTCTCTCGTAAGTGATGTTGCAACTCTAGACTTTCAAGACATTCGCATCTCATAAGGGTTCTTCTACTCAATTTTTGCTCTTGTGAGAGAGAGAGAGAGAGAGAGAGAGAGAGAGAGAGAGAGAGAGAGAGAGAGAGAGAGAGAGAGAGAGAATATTAAGACTAGTTGTTCGTGCTCTTTTTCGATACCAGAGAACCAGCTAACAGACATATACAATCAAGTGTGGCAGGTAAAATGTTTCTGAAAGGAGATATATTTCATCGATAGTCACCATATATTTTAGAGGAAATAGCAAGGATCTGTTAATTGTTTAATCTAGTGGTCAACTTTGTAATAGGAATTTCAAGCTGACACTAATATAAAATTATCCACATCGTTAATATTACGATAATATATTCAAAGAAATGGACAAGTTGACAAGCTTCACATTTAGGTCTTGGATCGAAAAAGAACATGATGACATCATTTGTAGAGACGTTGAAAATTCGCATCACCACTTCGACAACTTATGAGCTATGACTTTGGAAGGAAAAGAAAGCTGATGAACAAATGGTTCTCAGCTGACACCATGTTAATGAGGATAGCCGATGCATTTAGTACTTAAAAAAAAGGGGGGAGGGCTAATAGCTGGATAAGCATAAATTTGGGAATATGAGGGAGAGACTTTTGGGGATGTAAAATGTCTATGAAACACAAGTTGATAGACATTCGACCCTCATTTCGTACAGTATAAACGACTTATCAAACATAAAGTCACCATCTGAAATCGCTCATAAAAAGATTAAATACAATGGTTACGAATACTTTTCACACACACACACACACACACACACATATATATATATATATATATATATATATATATATATATATATATATATATATATATACTTATCTATCTATCTATTTCTTAGTCTCTTGATTTTCTCTCAAATAAAATCTATACTGTGAACATGTTTCCTAAAGTGTGTGAACTATTTGCTGCAATCAATTAACAAACTGTCAACTTAATTACTAGCGAATGATCAGAAATATATGAAAACTATCCTCATTATGGTGTGAATTTATATATTTCAAATTTAATAACCCTTTTGAAAAGATAATATTTTCTTTAACATGAGAATTGCCTTATTCTTTTTAATTGCCGAGTAATAATGTCATATCGCTTAGAGTGAAATATGAAAATGATGATAGAAATAGTTCTTATGTTGATCAGCATTGAAGAGAAATTATACAAGAGAACTTCGTAGGGAAAAGTCCTTTTGACGAGACTGTGAAAACTAATAAACATGCGAGAGTGTGTCATGCATGTGTGACCCTGTGCACGAAAGTTAATATAGTAATCTAATAATAAAAACCAAGTTTCTTCCACAAAAATGCTGTATCTTTTATCTTGTAAGTTTATATCAGCTTAAAAACTTCACTGGAAAGAAGACTTCACTGGTTCCGGAAAAAGTCTTCCCTTTGCTGGATAATATTTTCTGTTGACTTGTTCAGAGTTCTTGCTTCTTTCCGGGACTCAAATAAAAAAAGGAAGATAGCAAGATGCATAGAATGGAAAATAAGTGAATATGTCAAAAAGATACAACGCATTGCTAAAGTAAAATAGACCGAAAATTATTGTGCTTAAGATTTGTATAAACGGAATTTAGAGATGAACAGGTTTATGTTTTGCCATCATAACCCGATAAAATACCTTTTAAAAATTCAGCTAATTATATATTTTCATCAATACATTTACCAGGATTATAGGACCCATGTTCATTTTCCTTATAATACTGTATTCACAAGCTATTTGGAAATTGTTTTCGGATAATTCAATCACAAAATAGGGTTTTTGCGGGTCAAATGACTGGCCAGAGAGCATTAAATTGGATCCCTCTCTCTGGTTACGGCTAGTTTTACCTTGCTGTACATACACCGAATAGTATGGCCTATTCTTTCCACATTCTCCTTTGTCCTCATACACGAGACAGCACTGAGAACACCAAACAATTCTTCTTCGGTTAAGGGGTTATCTACTGTACTGCATTGTAATTTTTCAGTGGCTACTTTGCTCTAGGTAAGGGTAGAGGAGACTCTTTAGTTATAATAAGCAGTTCTTCTAGGAGAAATACATTCCAAAGTCAAACCATTGGGTAGTGCCTTAGCCTCTGCACCATGGTCTTCTACAGGGAAGAGCCCCCTATACTTGGTTGGTTTACTGTAAACGATCAGACAAAAATCTCTCACCATTTCCAATCTGCAGTTGCCCAGCAAGGTGATGAAATCTGGCCAATTCCCAGATATAAATAAGGGCACGTCTGCGGCCTTTGTCCTGCAATGGACAAAGTACATTTGTTGTTGTTATTGTTGTTGTGTATGTGTGTGTGTATACACACACACACACATATATATATATATATATCTATATACATATATTTATATGTACATATATGTATGTTTGTATATATATATATATATTGTATATATATATATATATATTGTATATATATATATATATATATATATATATATTGTATATATATATATATATATATATATATATATATATATATTGTATATATATATATATATATATATATATGTATATATATATATATATATATATATATATATATATACTGTATATATATATATATATATATATATATATATATATATATATATATATATATGTATATATATATATATATATATATATATATATATATATATATATATATATATATATATATACTGTATATATATATATATTTATATATATATATATATATATATATATATATATATATATATATATATATTATGTGTGAGTGTGTGTGTTTGTGTGTGCGTAGGTGTCTATATTGTCTATACACATACAAACAGGAGGAGAGAGAGAGAGAGACAATCAATCACACAATTCACAAGATTATCTCTTAGTTCTATAAATCTTATCAAAAATCCTTAAATTATGTCTGAAATGGTCCAAATGATACAAAGAAACTTTCTCCTTAGTGTCCCGTCCGGATCAATCATAAAAAACGGGTTTTTGACCAGACGAGCAATCAACTCCTCGCTTATCAACAATGAACGGAAAAAGATCCAGCCTTAGATTGTCCTGAATGAATTAAAGGTCTGCAAACAAGAACAGTTCATCTAGGGTATTCAGCGTCGTTCATTCTTGTGGAGGTACGGTACGATACATTATTTACTTAACTTCTATTCTGGTTTACTATGGCTCGTTACTGCTTTCACTGGATGACTAATATTTAACAAAAGTTTATGAAGCAAATGCCATTTCAGAAGGTGGCTGGGTTATCGATAGCTTGGGCATTCGCTTTCATCCTGTATATGGTCGAGTACGAATTTTCATTTATGATTTCTTATCATAAGTATTTAAAAATGTGGCTCCAATTGATTTTTTTTATTCTATAAGCTTCAAATTCAATTTTACTTGTTTAAATTAATCGGCATTAAGAATGGATAACAACATATATTTGTCTACATATGAATATCAAAATATATAATTTTCAAGAAAATGACCAAGATCCTATTCTCACCATCTTTGCCTTAATAGTTTTTGTTGATAATTATCAAATTTTAACAAACTGCTAAATACTACATTACTACCAATGAACTCACTACGCATATCCTTACTTTTTAACTACATATAATGTATTTATCAAGCACTTAACCATTATGAACAGAGCTGGCCTGAAGCCTTATAAAATATTCTAACCAGAAGAATTAGACCACAATTATTATCCTAGAAGATTAGTGTCTCAGAAACTGGAAGTTCGCTTTAGCGTTGGGGGGAATTCTTATTTATATTGCACACGATTACGAGACGTTTTGCAGTAGACGTTGTTGTTTGGAGTATCTTCGTCGTGTTCTTATTTTCCTTTTTCTGTGAATTTCTTTACACATTTGATGGCATTGCATACTTCTTCTTATTAAAATTTAAATTACTTAGCGAGTATACGAGGAAGAATTTAAAAATGTTAATTTTAACCCTCTCGGGCTTGTGCCCGATCCAAAGTAGCGGTCAGGTACATCTCTTTTGTCGAGGTGCTAAAGAGGTCCTCGCTCAGAATTCTTTTTTATTGTAAAATTTGGTACGCCAAAAGTATAACTGGTATAAGTTTCCGGTTTATTGTTAGATGCCGGAAAATTATTGATATTTTCCCAAACCAATCACAATATCTTTACAAAGCAAATGAACAATAAAAAATTATTGATGAATGTAATATCTTATAATATGGAAAATCATAGATGTATTATTAAAATAATACTGCACAAAGTAATAAGTATGTTTGGGGATTTTGTTTTATGTTTTAATTACGTAGAAATGGTTAATCCTGCACGTGGAAGTAAATAATTTGGTAAAAATATCTCCTAACGAGCTGTTACCTATTAAACAATATAGTTTTTAAGGAATGCAATTTTCCAATTTTCCAACTTACTTATGTTGACGTTTCTATCGTACATAAATGAAGACTAAAGATGAAAGTTAAATAAAAGTAGCATTAAAATGCTGATCAAATTTACGACATAAAACCAAAATAAAAGTAATATGTGTAAGCAAAAACAATGTATATTGCCATTTTATATTCAATCACTATCAGGCTGTTAAGCGCACGAGTACTCGCAACGCGAGTGATTTTCGTGTATATATTTACAATTCTTTCAACAAAAATCCACGTATCTTTTAAATGGGAAGATGAAAGGGTACTATGACATGGGGAAGGTAGTTTTGCTATCCACTTGAATATATTCTGATATTTATCAAAGAGATTCTAAATTAGATTTACATTTGAATAACATTCTCGAAAGTGATATAACTATTGTTAAGGAACTGTTGATCGTTGCAAACAAACGCCATAGAAAGAATGATG
>NC_090744.1:86533435-86545935 GCF_036898095.1 Palaemon carinicauda | reverse complement strand
TTTGCCAATGAATCCGCCTTCTCATTTCCAGACACACCTATGTGTGCCAGAACCCAGCAAAATCGAACTGTTATACCTTTCATGACAATTATTAAAAGCCACTCTAAAATCTTTAAAACTAAAGGATTATTGGATTATAAAATTCTAAAGGTTGTAGGACGTGTCTTGTATCGCTAAAAATGTTAAAATTGCCCTCGTCTTTTTTTAATGCTATTTTCTCAATAGCAGTTAGTATGCCATATAGTTCAGCAGTAAATATAGAGGATGCTAGAGGAAGTGCACCTCTACAATTAAAAGCACTACTACTGTATATACCACAAATTCAACGCCAGCATCAGATTTGGAGCCATTAGTATATATAGTAGTTGATTCCCTGTGTTCTTCAACATGACTGATTTAGAAGCCTATTTGCTCTCTATGGAACATGTTCTTTTTTATACCAATAAAATATCTACAAAAAGATATATCCGGTGATTTCCATAGAGGGCTGGATGATATCCTACAAGGGAGCACTTTACTTCTACTTATATCTAAACTGTCTAATAATATTTTTACCCAGAAACCATAAGGTTGAGGAGATTATTAGTGCAACTCAAAATATTTTTAACACCGTACAAGGTTTGAAGTTTGATAAAGTAATGATTCAGGGAGTCTTTGCAACCTAAACGAATACTGAACAATAGAAGACATCCAGTAAAGATCTAAATGTAACTCTCCAGAATCAACAAGGAGGTTTCGGATGGGCGAAGTTTTAAAGGTACCTGTGGACAATCCGATACCAGCATGGTGTATAGAATCTAAAACTTTTAATTGGTTCGGGGTGGCTGAGGAATATATTTCACACCCATAACTAATTTTTGAAAAAATTAAGGTCTTGTATAATTTTAAAAGAGTTTTGCAGTCTGTCCACCATGATGTATGAGACAAGACTTTCAAAAGATTCAGAGCACATTCTACTTTTAAGGCTTTCAAGTGAAGAACTCATGTAAGCCTACAATCAAATATCAACCCTAGAAATCTAGCTTCACTTACACATCGGATCAGTTAACTTTTGATGTATATATCAGGGTCTTGATGTACTCCCCGAATACGACAAAAATGGACAACAACAGTGTTTGAGCCGAAAACTTAAATCCATTCATATCAGCTCACTGGATAATTTTGGCAATTGAGAGTTGTAGTTTCTCTCAATCATTGCAATTCTAGCTCCAGCAAATGATATGAAGAGATAATCAACAAATAGTGTTGAGAGAATATCTTAGAATGAAGGACTGAGGATATCCCATTAATTGCTATTGCAAATAGGGCTACACTTAGCACACTACCCTGGGGAACTCGTTCTTCCTGACATTTTCTCTCTGATAGAACTTCCCTCCCTCTCACTTGAAAAACTAACTGGCAAATAGGGTTACACTTAGCACACTAACCTGGGGAACTCCTCCTTCCTGACATTTCATCTCTGATAGAGCTTCCCCTTCTCTCACTTGAAAAACTCTATGTTAAAGAAATGATTGAATGAACAATGGTAGCTCTCCTCGTAATCCAATATTATGAATGGTTTTAAGGATACCATATCATATGCCTTTTCAAGGTAAAAAAAAAAAAACTGTTATATGATGCTGTTTGGAAGCAAATGCTTAACAAATAGGCTATAGGACTCAAGTCGTATCAACACGTCAGTCGTTGAATGCATTTTTCTATATGCAGACTGGATAGGTGATAAAATACCTTTCTTTTAAGGTCCCACATCAATCTTGCATTGACAATCTTCTCCATGATCTGACATAAACAAGATATCAATGCAATTGGTCGATAGTTTGCTGCTAAAAATTTATCTATAGCAGGTTTTAAAAAGGCTAAAATAATGGCTAGGCTGGCATGCTCCAAAACAGTTGGATAACTATGATCCTGACATATTCTATTAATAATGCTTAAAATTAATAACTTTGTATTAACAGGTACATGTTTAATCATTGCTGGTCCAGGGGCTGTATCATTACAGGTAGCAAGTGTGAAATGATACTCTTTCAGTAAAGTAAGAATTGTATGAATCTTCCCTTCCTGTTGCAAAATTCAAAATTTCCTTTTCTTCAATGCTCCTATACTGATGACCTGGCGCTGCTTCACACTTGCATGATACATTTGAGAAATGATCAGCCAGGGAATTGCTAACCTTATTTGCTTTAGTCACACACTGACCATTCACCTTCAACACTGGCGCTGGGTTGGGGATGAATTTGCCAGCTATCTTTTTTACTTTCCTCCACACAGCAGAAGACGGTCTTCTACTGTTAATGGAGGAAACAAAAGGTACCCAAGATTAGCGCCTTGCTTCTTTCATGCCACAACGGAACTGTGCTCTACATTTCTTTTATATACGTAATTAAATTCTCCTCTGTCTGGCGTCTGTGCAATTGAGTTAAGGACCTACTTGTTGCTCTGAGTAGGGCAGTCTGCAGGGCAGACCACCATGGGACTGGTCGTTGTTTGAATAACCCTGTTGTTTTGGGAATTGATTTGACTCCTGCTGTATGAAAAGTTCCATTCAGTAAGTCTATGGCATCATCAACACTTTCAAACTGTTCTGCACTCCCGTCGATTTTACTTAGCTCATGAAATTTAATCCAGTCGGCCTTGTCGAGATTTCATCATGACGACATTTATAAAGGAGGACCATTGTTGGTGTTTTTAATGATTGGAACATGATCACTAGTATGCCAATCATCTAATGTACTCCAATCGAAATCGAGAAGGCAGTTAGAGCTTGTAATTGAAAGGCCAATGCATGATAAGAGTATTTGTCTGAACATGAAAGTTTGTGGGCTCTCCTGTATTAAGGAGTCCGACATCCTCATTTTCTACAATTGAGGCTATAATATTGCCCCTGATGTTTTCTAAGACATCGCCCCTGTAAAAGATATCTACTATTCATATCTACAAGTAAAAGGAAAGGTTGAGGGAGTTGTTGAATTACTTCTACTAAATTATTATATGAGATGTTATCATTTGGAGGCAAGTAAAGAGAACAAATGGTGTATTTTCTACCTATATCAATGTGTACAACCTTTGCCTGCAGAGGTGTACGAATGGATATTTAGGGAACATCTCACCGAATGTATATAAGACTTCAACTATGGCTCCCTACTCGTTTATCATATGGTGCCCTGTAGCTTATATATTCGCGAGGGCAAGGAGTAATATCGTCAAGTTTGCTTTCTTGTAGACATATAATTATGGGGTAGTGCTCGTGAATGAGGAGCTTAAGTTCTTTATATTTGGCCCTTAAACCCTGACAATTCCATTGCAAAATGGAGGAAAAAGCTATGGTTTATGTTTGGAAGAAACCTTGGATGAAGCCTTCCCATTACCAATTTTTGATCTGGCAATATTTTACGGAGGTTTTATTAGAGAGGGTCTTGAAAGATTGATTTTGTATTTGTGCTTTAATTTTTTTCCTCTTGATCTAATTGGTGAAGGAGAAGGTGGACCTCAACTTGAATTTCTGATTTATTTAAATCAGATTTATTTAAAATGTCTTCTGGTTGATCAGAAACATCAACAAACAAAACATCATTTTTGTATGACGTCATAACTCTGATGTTTCTTATGCAAGGGAGCAATAGGTGATTAATAGGTGGTGAGCTACTAGGTTTTTGCACCCTCTCCACTACAGGTCCACCTGGTAACTAGGTTTCAAGTGGAACCTCCATCAAACCACGCAATGACATGGCCTGAGAGAGGTTATTACTATAATTGGTGATGGGGGACGAAGGTGGTACAGAGGTGGGTGATGCCCGGATTTTAATAAACCGTGGCAAAGCCTCAGGAGGTAACATGCTTACCCCGTCATTCAGCGTTTTATCAGATGGTATATTTCTTTTTCTAGAACTATTGGCAGTACTGGATGGTTTTGATCTGAATGCCTTTGCATAGCTATTTGATTTATCTAAAAGTCTTTTGGCGTGTCCCGCACTTATATGTTCCAAACTGGATTTGTTGAGGCCATCTTCTTCCAACTTATACAGTTCGCATCTCCAGCCAGTGGATTCATGATTCGAGTTGCAATTTAAACACCTCTCACCAAGTGCACATTCTCCATGGTAAGATTTGGAGCAAATAACCACTCATTTTTTCATTTTTGCAAACTTTCCACGGGTGCACAAATTTAAAACAATTAAAACATTGCAGTGGCTTCTGCTTTAATGGTTGTACTTTAATCATTTCGTTTTCAATAATAATATAGGAAGGTACATCAGAGTCCTGGAAAGTAAGGTTAATCATTTGTGTACCGGGGACTTTGTATACTTTCCAAACATTTGGTGGGCATATGACCAGTATCTCCTCCTCTGTAAATTCGTATAGACCTTTATTAAAAACTATTCCCCTTCCGTAGATAAATTTTAGGTAGGGTTTGACATCTAACATATCATCATCATTATTGGATTTTAGGTTGGACAGTATTATGGATTGTGTGCTCGATTTGGCATGGATAAAGTAACGTTTTTTTCCAAAACGAGATATATTTCCCTGTGCAACAGTTCCTACTTTTTTCTGAATTAATTTATAGATTTTGAAATAATTCCCTGTAACCCCCTTAGAATCAGCTAGAAGCCACATTGGTGGTTTTGCCTTTCTCTGGGAAGGCATAACTAAATCAGTGTCTTTTTCCAACCAGTCAGCAGGCCTATTCACATAGAAATCCTTGATACCTTATCGCAAAGAACGGCCATAACATTCAAGTTATTAATTTTAATATTAATACTGTTGTTTATAGCTTTGAATGTTTAATCATGACTACTGTAAGATATCCATGAATCCCATTTTTCATCTTCAAGTTTCATTCTTATTTTTTTAATACATCCAAGGCACTTGAATGCTTTATATAGATTATCATAATTTCTCTCTATTGGAATCTGGGTAACATGAAGGATTCAAAGTTTCCTCGTGTTACCCAAATTACTCGATTTTGGAATATCAGTAGAATGGTCCTTTCTAGTTCCGAGGTCATCAACAGAAATTTCCCTAATCGCATTAGCAGAGATCGTCAACAGTGGCAGGGGAGAGTCAGCGTATGCAGGGGAGGGGGGATATTCAGTAGAAGAAACCTTTTTAGAGGGAGTAGTTTGTTTATAAGTTAGAAGATTTACCTGTTTGAGAATATTAATAGAGAAGTATACATTAGAGAGGACATTTGCATTCTCAACTATCGGCAAAATGAGAGTACACTTCCAAGATGGTCCACTCCATACCCGACAAAAAAGATAGCATTAAAACAGATATAGAGGCACGGGTGTAAGCTAAACCCACCTGTTAGGACCGACACAAAGAAACTATGGAATCATCCTCCCCATATCTGTAATGATGGTCTTCCAGCCAAAAGTCGAGAGTCCTACCTCAAGCATTTGATCCCCCTGGATTCCGAAGACCCAACCCTTGAGACTAGTTACGCCAAGAAGGTTCAAACCATCTTCAGGATGGCTGAGATCATCCAATAATGTTACATACAGCTTTGAAAGCAAACAACTCCCAATCGTCATAACATCCACGTCAGGGGCAATAACGGATGTAGGAACATCCCCGCCATTAAAATAAGAAAAAAAATGAAAGCATATATATGTACATACATACACATATATAATAAGGAAAATTTTATTCAGAGTTGGGACAGCAACACGAAAAAAAGTTTATAAAATTAGAAGGTCTAAGTAATATTCAGAGGAAGAAAAAGATGAAAGAGAGAGAAATGTAGATTCGAACTAAGGGAGCAATTCCCCAGGTTCGAGAGCCCTCTTGCCCGTCACAATCCTTCAACATGAAAACATTATTTCCTGTTGAAGCACGATGACTTTAACAAGACATTCTCTCGTTAAGAGGGTGCGTAGCGAGGTGCGAAGAATCTCCCGGTTTATAAATACTAAAGACAAATCAAAAATTGGTAATTGGAATAATAAAAGCATGCATTAGAATAGGAAGTTACAGCAAGGGGAAAATGAACTTATGAAATTATAGTTCGGATATCTTGGCCCTAACTAAAACATGTAAGGGGATTGGTAAAGAAATCTTAGTCTAAGGCAATACATCTACTCAGGAAGAACATATGGAGATAGAAGAGAAGGGGGTAGGAATGATGATGACACCAAGAGCAAAAAAGACATTACTGAAAGGGAGAGCTATAAATAAAACATGGTTACTTGCTAACTTTCAATCAAGTGCTGTGTAATATGAGTATCATAGCTTGCTATGCACCAACAAATGATTCCCCTGAAAAAAAAAAAATGAATACTATGCAGAACTGCTGTGTATAAAAGATGATATCCCAGAGAGATACGAAAATTGTAATTGGTGACTTCAATGCTAAAATTAAAAAGGAATGATTTAATCAAGGTATAGAGAATGTGATGGATGTTGAGGGTCTTGAGGAAGTTACAAATAAAAATGGGACACACTTTATAAGTGTTTGTTCAACAAATAATTTTGTTATTGGAGGTACTCTTTACCAGCACAAGGACATCCACAAATATGCATGGACTACTCCATGTGGCAAGTACTAAAAATCAATTAGATCACATAGCTATTAAAGAAGAGAAAAGGAGGATTTCTGAGAAAAGTAAGAAGCTATGGAGGTCCAGATATTGGTAGTGACCACCAGCTCCTCATTTTCACAATAAGATTAAAAGCACCCAACCGAAATGTAGATAGAATACCTAGGTTTGATACAACTAAGCTTCTAGAAGATGAGCACAGAAGAGCCTTTGCAATTAAATGTAGGAATCGATTTGAAGTGTTAGAGACTTTAATAGACGAAGAACAAACACTATATGAAGAATGGTGTGATATTAAGAACATATATCAGTCAGTTGGTAGATAAGTTTTGGGACATGCAGTTACATGGAGTAAACCATTGATATCAAATGATACTTGGGATACTATAAAAGGAAACAAAGACTTAAAGTGATTGTTGTCGGTTTTTGAGGGAGTAATGAAAATTACAAAGTAGAACATGGTAAATATTCCAGCATTGATAGTGGAGTGAAAAGCAAAGCCAGGAATGACTGGAGAGAATATTTAGACAGGAATGTAGATGAGGCTGATAAAGCTATGAATTCAGGGAGTGGCTATGGTGCAAAAATTGCTCACAGAATTTTTAATGAAATGGATCTGTTATAATAAAAAAACGATAAAGAGAGGCCACGTTAGATGGAACCATTGACATTACCACTTAACCACAAAGAAAGAAAAAAATCAATGACAACTCTTCTGTACATATACCTGTCGAATTCAGGTTTATTGTACTTAGAATTGAAATCGACCCATCTTCACCATCGTAGCAAATTGGTAGATTTGTAACTTGGCCTTTGATTAATTTTGCACTTTTAAACCTGTTTTTCATATTTCAAATAAACCATATATATATCAATATATTAAAGTCTGGATTCTCTTATCGACCTCGGGATATATATATATATATATATATATATATATATATATATATATATATATATATATAATATATATATATATAAATATATATATACATATATATATACATATATATATATAGTATATATATATAATATATATATAATATATATATATATATATATATATATATATATATATATATATATATATATATATATATATATACTGTATATAAGTATATATAGCCTATATACATATATACATATATATACATATATATATATATGTATATATACATATATATATATACATATATATATATATATATATATATATATATATATATAACGGATTTTGAGCGACGCGAAAAATCTATTTTTGGGTGAGATGGCCATGTCGTCCTGATGGAAGTTCCTATAGGGTAGCTTCCTAGGGTATATTACAACTACGGCGATATTCCCAGAGAATTTACCTTAAGGTATCCAGAATTCTAACTATAATCTTTATAACTTAATTTGTTATTCAACCTTACAAAATCTTTCTATTTTATACTATCCCAGAGCAAACCAAATTCACAAAATGAGAGCCGCGATGTACTGTAAACATGCGTAATTGTAAACATCTACATTTACAAGTATGGATGTACATTTATTCGTAAAATTAGATGAATTTTTTTGGTACTACATTAAAAACTATACAATTTCTTTGTTTGTAAACTTGAATAGATTCTTATTAATCTATCTCTCTCTCTCTCTCTCTCTCTCTCTCTCTCTCTCTCTCTCTCTCTCTCTCTCTCTCTCAATCTCTCTCTCTCTCTCTCTCTCTCTCTCAGGCGGGAAATTTAACTAGCGTAACATCGGATATTTCGTGATAACAAAACTCGTGGTAACCTGTTGGAGCCGTTGCTGATTGATTTGACGCCGATATCGTTTGTTGTAAAAAAAAAAAAAAAAAAAAAAAAAAAGGCGAAGAAGCTATTTTAAAAGTTAAATATCTTTCAAAGACCTGCATCTGAAATAAAGCTAAAAATACCACTAGCATGGTGAGACATGTCCAAGAATCTTGGCAAGGATGAACCTGCCATCCTTACCTCAAGCCTCAAACAGATATCTATTTCTTTCACTACAATATGTGGGGCATTCGGTCAGCAAATACCTCACTGTCAAGGGTATCAAACAGTCGTCCCAATATAGTGATGTTGGCCAGCCAGCAAAAACTCCTGTGTCAGCCTAGTGTGACAAATGCGGTGACTACAAAAAGTAGTCTCCCACTTTGGGGCATACCATTATACCTCCAAGGGGATATAACCTTACTTATTTCTCTCATTTTATTTTCAAGTAAACTATCCCAATGTTGTTGTCAATTATTATCAATAAAATTCATAATTGTAGGTAAAAACTCATTACTGGGAATGGGATACCTTTTTGGTTGCAACTCTGCTGCAGCATTCTTAGCAAGTGGATCTGCCTTCTCAATTCCAGATACACCTGTGCCGGAACCCAGCAAAATCGAACTGTTATACCTTTCATACCAATAATTAAAAGAGTCTAAAATCTTTGAAACTAATAGATTATTGGAATTAAACACTTCTAAAGCTTTGTAGGACCGCCGGCCAATCTGATAGACTAGGGATCCTCAAACACGACAGGGGGATTTTATGCGAGTCTTTAAGTCTATCTTCTGAGTCACCAACAGCCATTGCTAGACCCTTCTTGGTACTATCCTCGGTGAAGAGAGCTTGGATGCTGATTATATGTATATACGCTCAGTCTGTAGGGTATTGTCCTGCTAGGGCATTGCCGCTGTCCTTTGCCTCTGCCATTCATAACGATCTTTAAACCTTTATACTTGTTCCCTTCATAAGGGGGTTTTCTCAGTGGTCACCTTAGTCTCCAATAACAGGATTAGGTCACATGAATCTTTTCTCATACCTGGAGTCACTAGGCCTAGTAAAGCTGACAGTTATAAACTCTGTGTTTGCAGTATTAATTTTCTTCGAATTTGTCTTCCTAGAGAATTGGCAGCCCGAGTGAAATGGGGAGAAGGCAATTGAAGAAGCGGCACAACATAATCTTCACGCCCCAAACACCTGGTGTTGGTGTCAGCCTTTTCACCTGTCACCAAGGAAAGAACCACCTGCTATGGCATCGTGAAGTCACACCCATCCCTTCTATAACGTTAAATGTAAAATATCCTTCTCAGACAAAAGAGCGATAGGTGTGACCCAAATGTTAAAATCTAGCGGACGGAAGGTTAAGGTTTTTATGTGTTTGTGTGGAGTGAAACTAAGATCCCTTGAACTACTGATGATGAACATGACATGAAAATTAACAATTTCCGTGTCTCGGTCCTTGCTTAAGAGTTGCTTACAAAATGTTCTTTTTTTAAGTAAATATTAATTTAAACGAACTATAGTTCCCAGGCTCTAATGTAATTTCCATTTCAAAGTCCCATTAATCTTTAAAGTATTAAGGCAGGAATAAATGGTTTGAGCACAAAACTTTTATAACATAGCATATTACGAACAACAGTGAGCCGGGGCCCCTCCCATTGCAGGTGTTAACTCTACTCTGTGTAGTTTACCTACATTTCAAAGCATCTAGGATGTCGAGGCCAACGATTACTCGGTCACCTTTTTACTCCACAATAGAGTAGCGTACAAATTCTCTTCGCATATCCAATACATCTAAGCCTCTTAATCCTATCTTACACTAAATTTAGTCCTTATTCCTTCGTTAATTCCCTTACCTCACCAATGCAATAATTTCATCCAACATATTGATGCAACCAATGCATCTCAGCAGCTTCGTCTTTTATATGCATTCGCCATTTAATTAAAACTTCGTTGAGGTAGATATGGCTAAACAATGCTTATGTGCAATTGAATTACTTGTAAATGACGTTTAAAAGACAATTGAAGTCAAGTGGTTAACAAATCATTGCGCATTCAAATAGGAATGAAAATTAGAACAAAATTTTTCAGTTTTCTATATTACAAAATTATTTATTATGGCAAAATATATCTATCTTACAAACAACATAAGGGTGTAATCGGAATAAAAATTCTAAATACGTATAAATAATGTAAGTTGCAAGGAAAAAAAAATTAAGAAAATTCTAGACATTGAAAACCCGATGATGATTGAAACTATATGTTACTGATATGAAAAAAAAAAAAAACAATAGGCATTTAAATACCAGGATTCCGTCGGAGTTATAAGGAATTATTCCTCCTGCAACCGCTGGCAACTGGAGAAAAAAATGAAGCGGCATTGAATCGAGAGAGAGAGAGAGAGAGAGAGAGAGAGAGAGAGAGAGAGAGAGAGAGAGAGAGAGAGAGTTAAAACAAACATGTATATACAAGCATAAGTATATATATATATATATATATATATATATATATATATATATATATATATATATATATATATATATACGTATGTATATATATATATATATATATATATATATATATATATATATATATATATATATATATATATATATATATATATCTTAATATGGGATTCTCTCTATCTCAGGATCAGAAAACTAAGGGAGAATCAATTTTTTATGTAATAGCTTCTGGCCCCGGTTCGATTCCTTGGTCGACCACAAGCTATTATCATAAAGATGATTCCCCCTTGGGTCTCTAATCCTGAGGCAGAGCGAATCTGATATTAAGAGGTATTTATAGCTTATATGAATATATATGAAAAGCACTTATAAATGTACAAAATTATCATGCAGAATATATTGTGATGAGCCGAAAGAAGGTTGCGACTCAAACGCGGAATGAAAGCAACTGAGTTACTTTATTACAAAACATTCGTTTATATAAAAATAAACTCCATGCAAAAAAAATTCATAAAAGGCATAACAGGAAATTCCATGTTCAATCGACAACGCACCGGTTAACAGTTAACGGTGAAAAAATACCCATGTTATTTCAGGTCCTTATCAATGCGAGGGTAGAACGAAGATATAAGCATAATATACACAAAAAATGAAATGTCGTTACTATGTACGATCGTGTGACACACTGTTGGTACATGGCTCCCCCCCTAAAAATGACATACTGTACATGTTAAATAGGGCGCCCTGATCTAGAGAGGCAGGTTTAAGACAATCAATGGAGACCCAGTCTTCTTTGCCACGAATGTTTAGTAGTAATGCTTTCGGACTGCGTCGGATCACAAGGAAAGGCCCCGTGTAAGGGGGCGTTAGCGGTGGCTTGGTAGTGTCATTGCGTAGGAAGACGTGCGTTGCAGAGTGCAAGTCTGTCGGTATGTGATGCTTTGCTGGGGGCTTATAAGTCTGGCAGCATGGAGTAAATTTTCCCACGATGTGACGTATGCGCTGGAGGTTGCAGAGGGAAAAAATTCGGCAGGGACGACCAACGGGTCGCCATACACCATTTCAGCTGCCGAGACGTCGAGGGCGTCTTTAGGAGTGGTCCTTAGTCCCAGGAGGACCCAGGGAAGCTGAGTAAACCAGTTGGAATCCTTGCAGTGAGACATCAAAGGTGCTTCAACCATTCCATTGGCAGCGGGGTTGTAGGCAGTTGTCTAATGTAGGGTGATGCCCAGGAGATTCGCTAATGATGTCCACAATTGAGAGGTGAAAGTGGTACCCCTGTCAGAAGTAATATGCTCAGGGATACCAAATCTTGCAATCCATCCTGATAGTAAGGCAGATGTACATGAGGCGGACGTTGCAGTTTCCATGGGAATGGCTTCAGGCCAACGAGTGGAGCGGTCGATGACGGTAAACAGGTAACGATGTCCTTTTGATGTGGGTTGGGGGGCTACAACCTCGCCGTGCATGTGGGCAAAACGACGCTGAGGTTGAGGAAAGTTGCCCACTCCTGAATCCGTGCGTCGATGAAATTTTGAAGTTTGGCAAGAAGAACAGACGCTGACCCAATCCTTAGCATTCTTAGAAATGCCGTGCCAAATGAACTTCATCTTCAACAGCTATGCAGTAGAACGGCACGAAGGATGTGAAAGGCCATGAATGAAATTAAACACCTGTAGGCGCATGGGAGCAGGAATCCAAGGTTGTGGTCTACCAGTACT
>NC_090744.1:86483435-86528435 GCF_036898095.1 Palaemon carinicauda | reverse complement strand
TCTGCGATCACAATTAACCCAATTTGACATCAAACTTCAATGCTTATTCTGTGGAGAAACAGCTGATAAAATAGCAGAGCAAAAGAAGCCAAGGAAGTATCGTAGGTCGATACATGAAGTTACGACAATGGTACTGCAGGAAACAGTACGGGAAAAAGCAAAGGAACGCGATGATAAACTTGGCTATTTAGTACTTAGTCGGATTGATAGTGTTATTGACTTAGTAGCTGCTGAGTCTAAGTATCATCGGAAGTGTTACAATGATTTTTGCAAGAATACCTGTGACAGTGGTGCGTCCTGTTCTTATAAAACAGTTGGAAGACCATGCCATATAGGTTCACTGCTAGCTTTTGATAAATTGTGTGATATTATAAATGATAGCAATGAGTGCCAATACTCACTGCAAGAATTGCATAGGATGATGGTGGAGGCTGCTGATTGTACCAACCGTGTGTCACACAATTGTACATAATTATTTTGTATATATTATGCTTGTATCTGCGCTCTTCCCTCGCACTAAAAAGAACCTGAATGATCATGTCTCCGTTTTGCTCTGTAACATTGTCTGTCTCTCGAACAGGTTATGTCCTGTTGCCTTGAGGTTTTGTATATAAAGAGGAGTGTTCCTTAATAAACAACTCAGTTGATTGCATCCTGCCTTTGAGTTCACAACCCTCACTCGGCACCGTCACATTGGTGACCCCGGAAGTCGACTCGCTCCACTGCCTTCCACCCCCACCTCCCTCGCCCCTCCATCGTTGGTACTATGCCGGACTCTACTACAGCAGTTGGCGCTGTGGCCGCCCCATTGAAACTTTCACCGTTCGCCAGCGGAGAGGCGTTTGCTTGGTTTCAGCGCGCAGAAGTCCACTTTCGTATCAGGGGCGTGACTCGCTCAACCACCAAAGCGGATTATGTTCTCGCGGCGATACCCGAGGACACCTTCCCAGAAATATCCGACTAGCTTTGTGAACAAGGAGACACCCCAATAGCGTATGACGCCCTCAAAACATACCTTCTGCAGCAGTACTCACCGTCGCCAGCCGCCCGTATAGCAAAGCTTTTTCAGCTCTCGCAACAACCGTTGGGGGACCAAAGGGCTTCGCTTGCCCTCAGGGAAATGACCAGTATCGCTCGCCTTCAACCTGCCGCAGACGGCTCTCCTCGTGAGGTGAACCTACTTCGTGCCCTTTGGATACGCCGTTTACCCGAACCTGTACACGCTGCCATACCCGGTGTCGATAGTTTACCCATAAAGGACTTGATGACCAAGGCAACGCCCTTATGGACAGCCACTTCAACACCTCCATCAACGCCTCCACCCCTGACGAAGAGGATGCCTATTCAACGTCAACTGAAGCTGACATGAATGCCGTAAGACATACACGCCTACCCCGTGACGTCCTGAAGCGGCGACAAAGCCGCCCACCACCCACCAATCGCTCGCGCCCCAACGAACGACTTCTACAGCCACTTACTACCTCCCATCCGCCGCAGTTTTGCTACTACCACTTCAGATTCGGGGCAACCGCGAAGAAATGTGCCAAGGATTGTCAGTGGCCAAAAAACGTGTAAGTAGGCCATCGCTTGTGGCGGTGGCCTCCCATGTTTCTAATCTTTTCTTTTTACAGGATGCAGGACCGGGCGTGCGATTTTTGGTAGACACGGGTGCTTGTCGTTCTCTTTTGCCAAGGAAACTCTTCAAGGCACGACGTAGTCTGTCTACATCTGCCGACGTCCGCTAGGTAGCTGCCAACGGATCTGTGATACCCACCTACGGTTACAAGAACCTCACATTATCGTTCGGAAACGGCAAATTCAATTGGAAGTTTCTCGTTGCTGACGTCACAATGCCAATCCTCGGTGCAGATTTCCTCTCTCATTTCCACCTTCTGGTCGATGCCGCCCACCGACGATTGGTCAACGCAGACTCGTACTTGTCGACACCTCTTCAACCCGCCCCCTCTAACCTCGCTCTCCACATCAGCGCACCCATGGATGCCTACGCCCACCTCCTCACGTCGTACCCGGAAGTTTTCCGTCCAGAACTTCGCCAAACGCCCACGGTTCCTGCCAAGCACGGTATTTATCACCATATCAAGACGACGGGACCCCCAGTCTTCGCAAAATTCCGACGTCTGGCACCTGAACGATTGGCAGCCACCAAACAGACGTTCGCCGAAATGGATGAAATGGGCCTTTGCCAAAAGGCCTCCAGCCCATGGTCGTCACCCTTACACACCGTTCTGAAGAAAGACGGCTCCCTCCGTCCGTGTGGGGATTACAGGCGCCTGAACATGAAAACAGAACAGGATCACTACCCCCTCCCAAACATTGCCGACGTGACCTCCTACCTGCACAAAGCAAAGGTTTTCTCTACGCTCAACCTCCTAAAGGGGTATTATCAGGTGCCTATGAACCCAGAAGACATCCCCAAGACCGCCATCACCACTCCATTTGGTACATACACCTTCAATTACTCCTGTTTTGGCCTTCGTAATGCTGGGGCAACGTTTCAACGTCTCATGGATGGCATCTTAGGGGACATCCCTTTCTGTGTATGTTATGTGGACGACATACTTGTGTTCTCCTCCTCAAAAGAGGAACACCTCCATCACCTGCGCATCGTGCTCGACCGCCTGCAACAAAACTGCCTTGTAGTCCGGTACGACAAGTGTACCTTTGGCGGCAACGAAGTGTCGTTCTTAGGGCACCGTATCACTCCTGAAGGAGTCCATCCCCTCCCTGAGAAGGTAGCAGCCGTTCAGAACTTCCCCGCGCCCTCGACCGTCAAAGCTCTGCAGGAATTCTTGGGCATGATCAACTATTATCACCGTTTTCTGCCAGCCATTGCCGCCACTCTTGCTCCTCTCTACGCCTCCCTCAAGGGCAAGCCAAAGGACCTGAAGTGGGGTCCCCTTCAAGAAGCAGCCTTCTGCAATGCAAAGAAGGCCCTATCAACTGCTGCGGCTCTCACTTTTCCTATCCCACACGCCCCTCTCCTTCTCTCCACCGATGCCAGCGACGTCGCTATTGGTGCAGTACTCGAGCAGGTGGTCAAAGGCTCGCCCCGCCCATTGGCCTTCTTCAGCAGAAAACTGTCCAAGGCAGAATCGGGTTATTCTACCTTCGATCGAGAATTGCTGGCGGTGCACTTGGCTGTCCGTCAATTTCGCCATTTCTTAGAAGGTACGCCCTTCGTCATTCGCACAGACCACATGCCTCTGGTGCATGCCTTCACTCGACAGTCTGACGCCTGGTCCGCCCATCAACGCCGACATCTCTCCGCCGTGGCTGAATACAATTGCACCCTCCAATACGTCCCTGGGAAAATGAATCCCGTTGCCGATGCCCTGTCAAGAAACACGTTGGCTGCCGTTCAACTGGGATTGGATTACAACGCCCTGGCTGAAGCCCAACGACAGGATCCAGAGTATCAAGCTTGTAGGACATCCGGCACGTCCCTCCGTTGGGAAGATTTTCCCCTCAAAGACTCCAACACCACCCTCCTCTGTGATGTCAGTAGTGGTAGACCGCGACCTTGGATTCCTGCTCCCATGCGCCGACAGGTGTTTGATTTCATTCACGGCCTTTCACATCCCTCGTGCCGTTCTACTGCACAGCTGCTGAAGGCAAAGTTCATTTGGCACGGCATTTCTAAGGATGCTAAGGATTGGGTCCGCGCCTGTACTTCTTGCCAAACTTCCAAAGTACATCGACACACTGATTCAGGAGTGGGCAACTTTCCTCAACCTCAGAGTCGTTTCGCACACATTCACGTCGACGTTGTAGGCCCCCTACCCACATCAAAAGGACATCGTTACCTGTTTACCGTCATCGACCGCTCCACTCGTTGGCCTGAAGCCATTCCCATGGAAACTGCAACGTCCGCCTCATGTACATCTGCCTTACTCTCTGGATGGATTTCAAGATTCGGTATCCCTGAACATATTACTTCCGACAGGGGAACCACTTTCACCTCTCAATTGTGGACGTCATTAGCGAATCTCCTGGGCATCACCCTACATCAGACAACTGCCTACAACCCCGCTGCCAATGGAATGGTTGAATGTTTTCATCGCACCCTCAAAGCACCTTTTATGTCCCGCTGCAAGGATTGCAACTGGTTTACTCAGCTTCCCTGGGTCCTCCTGGGACTAAGGACCACTCCTAAAGACGCCCTCGACGTCTCGGCAGCTGAAATGGTGTATGGCGACCCGTTGGTCGTCCCTGCCGAATTTTTTCCTTCTACAACCTCCTCCGACGATCTCCAGCGCATACGTCACGTCGTGGGAAAATTTACTCCGTGCCGCCAGACTTACAAGCCCCCAGCGAAGTATCACATACCAACGAACTTGCACTCTGCAACGCACGTCTTCCTGCGCAACGACACTAGCAAGCCACCACTAACGCCCCCTTACACGGGCCCTTTCCTTGTGATCCGACGCAGTCCGAAAGCATTCCTACTAAACATTCGGGGCAAAGAAGACTGGGTCTCCATTGATCGTCTAAAACCTGCTTATCTCCTGCCAGATGACCCGCCTACAGTTCGCCTCTCTAGATCAGGGCGCCCTATTTAACATGTACAGTATGTCATTTTTAGGGGGGGAGCCATGTACTAACCGTGTGTCACAGAATTGTACATAATTATTTTGTATATATTATGCTTGTATCTGCGCTCTTCCCTCGCACTAAAAAGAACCTGAATGATCATGTCTCCGTTTTGCTCTGTAACATTGTCTGTCTCTCGAACAGGTTATGTCCTGTTGCCTTGAGGTTTTGTATATAAAGAGGAGTGTTCCTTAATAAACAACTCAGTTGATTGCATCCTGCCTTTGAGTTCACAACCCTCACTCGGCACCGTCACATGATACAACAGAGACTGTATACACACACTTAGGAGATTGAAACAAAAGCTGCTTGACAGATATGGAGATAGCATCACTGTTAGTAAGTGTAAAGGTAAGGATATTTTTTCATTTAGTGAAGCAGTCAATAGATCCTTAGGAGATTCATTGTATAAAAACAGGGAGAGTAATATTCAGGATGAGAGACGTCGAATTGTATTAACAGCTGCTGCTATCGTACGTGAAGATATATGTGCACGTGTGTATGACAATTCTGTACATCCAGTTTGTGAAGACATTAGTAATTCATCAATACAGCAAGTGCCAAATACTCTCTGAGACTTTGTTGATGAAGTAACAAAATCAAAGCGACGAGATGAGCATAAGGAAAATGAGCAAAAGCGCTTAAGCATACAGCATGAAATAATATCTGCAGTACGACCAAGGTAATTCTTGTCTTCCCTTCAAATATCTTTATACATTTTTCTAAATAGGCGATTTGCTTCTTGCCAGCTTACTAATATTTTTGCAAAGCTAGGAGTAACCACGACATATAAAGAAACTCTATGTTATGTCAACTCAGTAGTTAGAACTGCATCTGTAAATATAAGAAACGATGGTTTTCTTCAATATATATTTGATAATGCAAATTTTATCATTCGCACTCTTGATGGGTTGGGAACGTTTCACAGCATGGGTGGTGTGAAATGTGTAACGCCTGTCAGTGCAGTATTAACCAGTACTGCAGTTCAGAGAATTGTGGATGTAAGTAGTTCAAGTAATGCTGGGGAACAATTCCAATAAAGACATATAGAAAACCTACAAACATGTCAGGTATGCAAAATATAATAGCAAAGGCATCTATCTCATGTGATACATATCAACCAGTAACTGTAAAACATGCTCGACACTTAGATACCTTATGGGTACACTGTAAAAAGTTCAAGGTACAGAAAGGGTATAACGATGGAGCTGAGGTTTATATACAAGTAAAACAACCCAAGGCTCAAAAATACCCCTCTACATCAGGAGGCAGGGTATTTTTTGTGAATAATATACTCTATCATACTGTCTCAAAATGGGCTTGGTAAGTTTCTGTGATCATGTCATGAAATGAACTTTTACTCTGTATTAAATCACCACATTGTTACACTGATAGTGTAATGCACCAAAAAAGTTACTAACAACATATTGGTTTTGAGTTATGGATAGTTTTGAAGCAAGTTCCTACTACAAAATGCAGTACTTGGCAATTTGTATTGTTGCCACAAGTCCCTTGATTACACAACCGCAGTTATTATACATCCATACACACACACATTATATATATATATATATATATATATATATATATATATATATATATATATATATATATATATATATAATGTGTGTGTGTATGTATTACACAGATATACGCATATGGCAGTGTAATGTGTTCGTTGTTCCGTAATTGCGAATTCTCGAGATTCTTCGAGAGCCCCGGAATTTGGCGGGAAATATCAGTGGTGTCTGGACTCTTGTGTGCTGTGCAGTGAAGATAAATTGCTGTAAGCTATTTTAATTGTAGCCTCCAATTATAATATCTACACTGCATTTCATCTGTTAACTGCTGACCAAGGTAAGAACACTAACTGTCCATCTATGCAAGCATGAACAGTGGTCCCCAACATGTATATATACCGCCAACTCTGACTTGAAAGAAAAACGCCGGGTAGGTGCTTAGGTTAGGATGAATAAAAAGAAAGCGGTTTACCATACGAATAAGCGGCTATGTACGTCTCTGTTGCATGTCATAACTATGGTGAAAGAACCACAACTATTCGAGAATGACACTCTTACATTATTTTATCTCGTTTTTACAATGATTCTAAATAGCATATACCTACGTGTGGTGCGGTTTGAACTGAAAGATGGTTAAAACAGAGACGAAGCCTTTTGACATACTATACTACTCGTCAGTAGACTTTAGTAACGAAGTATAAGTACTATTTTAGTTATAATAATTCAATTAATCTTATATATATACATATATATATATATATATATATATATATATATATATATATATATATATATATGAAATTGCTCTTGGTGAATGTATTGCGCATACAACATAATATGGGGAGGGGGATAGAATCTTACAGGTCAACCAAGGCGCAGCTTTCGCTTGGATAGCCGTTATTAATATGACGTTACTAGGTACAACTGAAACATGTGTCCTCTCTCTCTCGCATTCTTTCTCTCCTCTGTCTCTCTCTGACTGCTTATCCATAATCTCATTTAATTATACTGTTATTATTATTATTATTATTATTATTATTATTATTATACTTTTGATGTTATATAAAATAATAATAATAATAATAATAATAATGATAATAATAATAATAACAACAGCCACCACCAACAACAATAATAATAATAATAATAATAATAATATCAGGAGTATAATAATAATAATAATAATAATAATAATAATAATAATATTGCTATGATTATTATTATTCTTTTACTCTTGAGATACATTTTGGGCTTCGTTCCTTACCTTACACTCAATGAAAGTGACAACTGTTAAATTAATAAAGTTTTAGTTACATAAGAATAATAATACTCATCTGCTAATTTTGCTTTTTCCAAAATTTTTGGTTTTCCCGCTAAATTGTAAAAAAATAATATTGTCCATTTCTATAATTATTAACAATTCTCAGCTACTCAATTTACTGTTTATTTATTCATTTTTTTTTTACTCCTGTGCAGATGAATTAGAATCATCCTGTTCCATTTCATCATCGGCAAAATAATATCTTTCTGTATTTTCTCCATTATAATCTTCCCAAAAAGAACTAGCAAGATCTTTGTATTTGCAATGGAAGAATTTAGTGTTACCTTGAAGCTGTCACTAGGATCAGATTCTGTATTTTGATCATTAATAATAGTACCATCCGGATTTTGTCCGTCTTATTCACTATCATCATCATAACACACTCCATTGTTTCGGTTTCCAACGGTTTCACAGGAAGTTTCATCTGATTCACTTGCATGTGAATAGTGAATAATGGTAATAGAGTATTTAGTTCTGGAAACGCGTGAATAAACATCTTCACGATCACTGTTATCAGTACTGTCATTTTGCTCGGAATCTAATTCAGATACTACCGGGTTTTCTATGGCTTCACAATAGGTCTCGTCTGAATCTGCGAATCTCTGACCCCGGGTAGATTTGCACAATCGGTGTAGTCTATTTCACTGAAATTTTCCTCACAGGAATCACGATTTTCCCCAAAATTAATGTCAGTTTTAGTATTTTCCTGAGTTTCAAAAATTTCATCAGATTCAGAAACCCTTATTGTTTGTTCTAAAGTGTTACAATCCAATTCATTTTCCAAGGTGTTACAATCACATTCATTTTCTGAGTCGGTAAAACGTTGGTCTTTCATCTGACAGTGACATTATCAACTTGGAATCCAAGAACAAACTGAGGAAGGAGGTCCAATGAATACTAACTTACAAAGTTCCAAGCATCAGGCAATGATTAAGAAATCACAGGCGTCAGTGTTTGCTTACAATCTACTCGTAATCGTAATGTTATTAATGTTTAGCTAAATACGTTGTTTATGTTTTTTTTTCTCCCAGACAGCTTGACACACCACACATACGCGCACTCTCTCTCTCCCGTAATAATTAACACACACACACGCTCGCTCGCTCTCTCTCTCTCTCTCTCTCTCTCTCTCTCTCTCTCTCTCTCTCTCTCTCTCTCTCTCTCTCTCTCTCTCTCTCTGTAATAAGTACTAATGATAATTTCTTACTTATTTTCCCCGGTGTTAGTAATAATTATTTTTAGACTATCACAGCCTGAATGCAAACCTAATGGTGATGTCTGACAATTTTTATTCGTAACATTGAAGTAGGAAATAATGTATGTATGGTAATTTTGACTTTTAAAAGAATGCAGAAATAATGGAGAGGAGTAACTTGGAATTTAATCAAGGCAGCATTTCAGATAATAAGAAACATACATACAACATTGCTATACTGCCATACGTAAAAATTATGATAAAAAGTGTTATAGGTCACATGAATCTCAATGCACAAAACCACAATAATAAAAATATAATAATAATATAAGGAGTAGAATTATAATAATAGTAATAATAGGTTGCATTTATTCTAGCGATACACACTTCATACATCCTCTAAGAATGACACAAATAGATCATTGGAATTTTTTTCATCACCTTCCAGCAAAAGTGATCAAGATGAGAATGGAACAGCTGACGACCAACACCTCGCATTCTCTTCAGAATCATCGTTTTAGCTTCCTGATTAAGGAGCTCTATTTGCTTCCTTTTATATGGGCAAGTCACGTGGACAGGTCACATTTTTGATGGATTTGGGCAATTCAGTGTTCATATGTTCGATGGTTTAGGTGCAGGGCTCTGGGACGCTGGTCACGCGGTAGACCTCACCCTCCACCTGGGTAGGCGACATATGGCGGTAGACCTCACAGTGTGAGGTCTACCGCCATAGTGTGAGGCTCACACTATAGTAGCACCGAATTGCCTCCGCCGCGGCACAATGAATCACCATACTGCCTTAGTTTTCTATTTAGTTATACACGTTCTTATACCTCTAGCAATTTTTGCAGAAACTTAGCATTAGGGGAGGTAATACTCCACTGTGATCACAACAGCTGTAGCCCACAGCGACACAGCCTACAAAAGTTTGGGGACCACTGCATGCAGTACGTAATAGATTTTAAGCAGTAATGATTACATTTTTGGTGAATTTACATGGAATGACCCATATATATATATATATATATATATATATATATATATATATATATATATATATATATATATATATCTTCATTCCTTTATATATGATGGTAGAGGTGCTATTAGCTTTTTTATATTAATATTAGGATCTATTACAGAGGTAATGGTGTCAACCTTGGGCATTGCCGAGGTTTCTGCTTGGCTTAAAAAAATAGGATAACAAAAATATGTTCAATCTTTTGCGGGTAAGTTCTTTGCGTGAACAAATAAGAAATATTTACTTTTCAGCAAACATTTGTTTTTTCCTCTATATTAAACTATTGAAGTACTTGTCTAAATATAGTTATTGACTTAAAACCAAAATGAGTGCATCTTAAAATTCTGCCTCCGACCATATATCACATGATGCAAAGGTTAAGGTCAAGATCAAAGAAAAACAAAAAACAAACTTTTTTTTTTCACGCTAATTCCCGGTAGAATCATCATATAGGTGTCAAACCGAAACCAAAATGTGTCTTTCAATTCTGCATCTGACCTCCTTGGCAGAGGTCTGAGCTCTGAGTGCTTTTTTTCTTGTATTTGTCACAATTTTTGCATTAAATGATGTAGTCATTAACCAAACTCACCACATGTACAATTTCTGTTTCTTTTTAAATTGATTAGTAATGTTACAGAACCGTAATTAACTTTTCTTTTTACAGATCTGTAGAACAACATAATGCCTAATGTCAAAGCCCATCCACTTCCTTAACCATTTTGTAGTTTGCCAATTTAGAGTTTTTGTGAATACACTAACCACTGACAGATATTTCATGAACATGAGAAAAAGTTCAAAATCAATTGTCTTGATCATGATTGTTATAAAAAGTTTACAAGAGTGACGCCATGTAAGCGGCATGATCAAAGAAATCATGCAATAAAAGAATTCTTTGACTTCCCCTCAATTAGTTCTCCAAAACTTGCAGAATCAAACATAATAAACAATGCTGAGAAGCCACAGCATGAACATACTGAGGAAACCGATTCACCTGGAAACAATTGTGGTGAAAGCCAAGAAGGTGTGAAGGGGGATTTTACAAAGCATTTTGCACACTACCCACTTGGTATAAAAGAGTCACATGCTACCAGACAATTTGCAAAGGTTTCTAATTTCAGAGCTAGAGTTTTTACTGAATTTTACTGGCAATACATTTAAACAAATGATAAATCAATGTTTCTTAGAAGAACATGGATGTTACCCAAAGAATTCTCAAACCTACAAAAAATTAATGGCTCAGGAAACAGTGTTTGATGAGGAGATAAATGCGGTCAACAGTAAGTTCAAATTAAAGAACAATGTTATATCAAACTTTCCTTATGTTGCACCACGTACATATTTATTATCTGTTTATGACAGAGACTCCACATATCATTATGTCCTTATAATTGATATGCTAAAAGCATTTCTTTCAAGGATTGATGTCCAGAAACAAGTGCAAAAAAATTAACATAGTAGTCATCACCCAAATGTTTTATATGACACTTGTGATGGTCAGTGCAGTAATAATACTGAACGCTCTTCAACAGGTGTTAGTAAGCTTTCACATGTACATAGATGAGTTTGAACTCTGCAATCTAATTGGTGCCAAGCAAGGGGAGTACAAATTAACTGTAGTGCATTTTACAATTGGAAACTTGCCTAAAATCTACAGAAATAAAGATACCATATTTTTGCGCTTACTAGCTAGGCATAAGTATTTGAAATTATATGATCGCACATACCAAGCATTGTTTGAGCCGTTGTTAACAGACTTGCAAACTCTTGAAAATGGCATTGAGTATGAGGCAGGCTCGAAAAACTTAAACTTTCAGCAGTATTGGAGGTTGTGCTGGGAGATAATTTATCTTCCCATTCTGTGGCTGGTTTTCAGACACATTTTAATTCAGGGTCCTTTTGTAGATTTTGTTCTATAAAATACTCTCAGTTCAGGGACACATTGTGCATATCTAAACTTAGAGAGAGGAATAATGCTGCTTATGCCGATCAAATCAAGTTCATTGATGATGATGCAGCAGATGCAGCTATATATGGCATCAAGCATAGATGTCCATTCTCTCAACTAAGTTACTTCAAAGTTCCTGAGGCATTTCCTTCAGATATAATGCATGACTGTCTTGAAGGAATCATTCCCCTCACAGCTGAGCTTGTTCTTAAACAACTTTATAATGAGAAGCTTGTTACAGTTAAAGATTTGAATGAATCCCTCCTTCACACGAGGTTACCTGTCAGTGATAAGCCTAATTCTTTTTCTGACATTTTTTAGTGGTGGTTGCAAGACTGTGGGTAAGGCTTCACAGAAGTTAGAGCTTTTTCTAATCCTGCCTCAGCTTGTTGATCTTACCTCTGTGGGGAGCTCTGCAGCATGGGATGTTTACATAACAACGAGGCAATGTATGGATTTTATTTTCAGTCCAGTTATTGAGAAAGATTCTCTACCCTTTTTAGGGAGCTTAATTGAATCCTATCTTCTAAAATTCAAGAGCACATTTGTTCTTGGTAATTTAATACCTAAACATCATTTCATGATGCACTTTCCATCACAAATAGAGAAATTCGGACACCTTAGAAATTTGTGGTGTATGAATTTTGAGGCTAAACATCAATATTTTAAAAAACTTATTGTAAATACTAGGAATTTTAAGAATGTAACTCAAACAGTGGCTGAAAGACATCAAATGAAAGTTGCTCATGCACTTGCATCTACATGCTTTTTGCATGAGGGAAAGGAACCACACACTGCAGTAAAATATATTGATGTAAACAGCTTACCACAATCCCTAAAAGTTGCTCTTCAAGATAAGATTGGTAAACCATTACCTGACACAGTTAAAGTTGTAAATTGTCTGAAAGTTGATGGCATAGTTCATAACATTAATTCAATCTATATTTTAGATTGCATTGATGAAATTCCATGTTTTGCACAAGTTAAACACATAGCATTATTGGAAGATGAGTGGTAATTTTGTCTAAAATTGTTTTTACCTCAGAAGTATAATGAGATTGCTCATGCATATGAAGTTGAACCTGAGTCAGTTTGGCTTATTGTTCTCCCTAATTCTTTACTAGACAGTCACAAACATAGAATTTACAAGAAAAATCAAGTAACATATGCTTATTCTATATTCTTTGTCAACAAGTACCTCCAATACCTTAAGTAAGATTATGAAGTATTCGTTTTTTTCTCTTTGGTACTGAAAAATTATTATATGAGCATGTTTTTTTAAACAGTAATGTAAAGTTTAAGCAATTCATAATGTGGATATTTGTACCAAACTTTTTAAAAAGACTGTGATTATTTATATTTCATTAGACAATGAGATGGAAGGGCAAGCCATTTGGGAAATTAGTGAGAAGATGATTGGGGTGCTGATTCCTCCAATAGGAAAACAGCTCCTTTACCTAAGGGAGCAGGCTATTTTGAAGGGCTCATCTCCTCCCTCAAAGCTGGATGCCAAACCTGGAGCTGAAACGCAGTCACCTCCGACGGGAAACTCATCAGAAATAACTTCTACCCAAACAAGCAGTACGTCAGGCATAACCTCTACGCAGAGCAGTACGTCAGGAGAACAATCACCAACTTCCCAAATAGACACTTCGTTCACTGATGATGAGGAAAACCCTGATGAACTTTGGAATGATTTATAGAATTACAAGTGAGTTGCTGCTCTTTATAACAAATTATTTCTAGGCACGCTTTTTTGAATGTATTCATTACCAGAGTGGCCTTCTCTTGATGCTCACCTCATATAATTTTTAACATTTCAGACTGCCTCTATTTTCACCATGCATAAAGACCATCTTACAAACAAGAAAAAGTCCACAGGATTACCTGCCTGGGACTTCAAACAGAAGGGCAGTCATCAGGGCCCTTACAGATGATCTAGTGAAGAAGCATATTGTGTAAGTACCTCATTCTTTATCTATTTCATTGCTTTCATACCTTAAATGCCCCTGGTATATTATGTTATCCCTTGCTCATATATTGTCTGCAACAATATTAATTAAATTTCAGTGTATTATTAAACATTATAGTTTTGTAATCTCTCAGCTTATAAATAAAAATGATATATAGTATGTATATACTACACAGCCTGCAGGATTGTGCAAGGCAATAACTTATTTTCTGTGAATTGTTTCCTGTTCATAATATAATAGTGTCAGGTTTTTATTCAGGACACTGTCAAAGCAAGGATACACCAACCTAGTGAATGCCCTGTTCAGAGAATATCCACACATTGGAGACCCTGTGAGAATGTGTACACTGTTATTAATGTTCACTATGTGATGTTCATCTCACCTGTGTGTACACTGTTATTAATGTTCACTATATAATGTCCATCTCACCTGTGTTTGTTGTCCATTTTTATTTACTTGATCAAAGCATAAGTAGCTTTCTAGATTTAGCGTATGGAAGTATAATGTTAATGTATGCCAATATATTTCAACTTTGTATTATTAACTATTCTGTAAAATATGTTTTGGTTGCTTGTGGGAAAAATAAGTAATTCATAACACTCAACACTCTTCATTATACCCCTTATGAGATGTTTGATCACTGGAAGTACTGTATCTATCTGAATTTTTTCACAAATCTCTACATGTTACTAACTGTGCAATGTTTAGGCATGGTAAACTTAACTATATTTATGGTTTCATATTCTCTTTTATACATAAAGGTCAATAATCAGTATGTAATTATTACAATACAGCCATCTGGGATTTCACATGCTGAATCAAGGAATCATACAACTCTTTATCTCTCACATGGTTTATATTTCTAATGTAAGTTTATCTTTTAGGATATAGTGTATCACATGTACACTGTAGTGTACTAAACTACAGCGTATGTATTCTAAGGGCATTTTGTTTTTTGTTATTCAACAGAAATGTTGGAGGATGTCCCTTCGTACCAAGGTGAAAAATATTCGAATGCCATTAGAACTGAATAATGTGTAATTCCTTAAAAAAAATTTGGTTGCCTAGGGACAGGAGGTCGTAAGAGGGTTGCAGAAACAGTGGATGAAGAAAGGGAGGCCTGTAAGAAAAGAAAAACTTAAGGTACTATATTTTTTTATTTCTATTCCTGCCTGCTTATTTAAAAATGGAAGAAGTTGAAGATTAACAGAATGAGGCAACCTATTTGCTCTTGTCAGTTTATAATTTGTTTGGTGTAAAGGGACAAGGGCTTATTCATTCTATCTTACTTTCATATGTCTTGTTGCCTCCATACTACAGGCACACTCACTTGCAGTTCTAGTTGCTAACATTCTTGAGATTATGGTTAGTTATTCACGATAATGATACTTCATATAACCACTCTTTATTAATTTATTTTCCAGATTGATTTAGAAGGCCCTGGAGATGATGAAGTGACTACACTCAGCCACATAGATATTTTAAAGGCTGAATATAAAAAAGGATCACCTGATCTTGCTATGCTTGCAAGAAAAATGGAGAGGACATTTGCCTTCAGATGGAAGAATATTAACGATCCAAATTTGTATGTGGAAGACATCCTCTTAGATTTTCCAGCTCTAAGGTAAAGAAATTTTGTAAGTTTCATTGTCATTGGCATCTTATTTCTGATGTTTTTTTTTTTTTTTTTTTTTTTTGATGGCGGGGGGAGGGGGTGGATTTGAAAGATTGTGATTTATCATGTGTTTTGTTATATTACATTTATTATTGATAATATCATACTTCACATTAAATAACAATCATTTTTTCATAGACAAAACATTGTTGTGGCAGAAGGAATAGAAATTGTCATTATTACTATTAAACAAATATTTTTAGAAAAAAACTAGATTGCATAAATTGTGACGCTTTATTATTTCAGCTTCCAAGGGAAGCTGAACATCATGGTATTTTCAAGCCTCTTTGGAGTAACTACCTAAAATTACAAGCCTCTATCGTTAAGCTCATGAAGTATGCTTCGTTACGCTCCAAAAACTAAAAAAGACACTACTCAGGGTATCAAGAAGGCATGGATAGCACTTTAGATGAAGATCAGAGAACTGGTGAATATCATGGAAATATTTTGTCAATTTAAAAATAACTCACGCTAACTTAAACTTACCCCATCAAGTCAGAGATGTGATTCACAAAAGTTTCAGCCACTGTTCGGTTACCACTCTTGACCAGTCTCTTACTGTTAAACACACCCCTATACATAATATATATATATATATATATATATATATATATATATATATATATATATATATATATATACAGAGAGAGAGAGAGAGAGAGAGAGAGAGAGAGAGAGAGAGAGAGAGAGAGAGAGAGAGAGAGAGAGAGAGAGTAATTTTCCTTGTGAGGTCACAAAAATCACCATTAAGTTGGTTAACTATGTCCCCAAATCTCTTCTCAAGACATTTAACCTAACAATAGGCCATCTTCAGAAGTGGTTCTGAAAAAAATTTGACTTGAGGTAGCAGACAGTTAGGTATTTATGCATTATATTTTTTTCTTTCTTTTTTATACACACACACACACACACACACACACACACACACATATATATATATATATATATATATATATATATATATATATACATACACACACACATATATATATATATATATATATATATGTATATATATACATATATATACATATATATATATATATATATATATATGTATATATATACATATATATACATATATATATATATATATATATATATATATATATATATGTATATATATATATATATATATATATATATATATATATATAAATATATATATATATATATATATATATATATATATATATATATATATATATATATATATATATATATATATATATATATATATTTAGGCATAGGCACACTAACAAATATTTTCTTCTCACAGTTTTCTGCGTACGGTTTGCTTTGCAGCTTCTGCCATCACTCTTTAGAGAGTGTGAGGAATATCTTCTAGTTCATTCACAAGAGGTAACCCACTGTTATTAAAATGCATAGTATTATTACTGTTGCTATACTGCATTATACATATATGTTGTCCTTTTGTGTATATAACATGTCGAAATATACTTTCACCCTAAAAATTATTTCTGCTAGACACCAGAAAGGCAACAAAAACTAGTGATTACCTTATACAGTATCAACTTATATCCCTGCACGCTTCCCTGTTAAAAGCTGTCAAACAATGCATTCATTTAAATGGTATTAATGCATTAAAATACCTTGCTAAAATTATCTTTTCCCAATGTATATATAACTGGTCAGTTCACACTGTTTCTGATACTCCTTTCCAGGATATAAAATCTACAGCTCCAGTCCTCACCTTTCAAGGAGGAGAATATCAGCTTCACATCAATGGCAGCTGTTTTTTCTAGGCCAACTCCAAGTTTACAAATGCTTTTGAATGTTTGTTTCAGTCACATTTTGTATTTTCATTGGAATATCCAAAACCAATTTAAAAAACTTTGTTATTCTAAAGAATCTTATATATTTCAACATAACTGCAAATTACCCTCTTCTGTTTGTACATGGCCCCCCCCCCCCCCCAAAAAAAAAAAAAAAAAAAAAAAAAATGGCATGGCATAACATTGAGTCTATATGTGGTTGATTTTCCTTATGTTATGAATTTAAATTGATGATAATATGCATATTATACTGACTTTGTTTTTTGTAAATGAAAACTACTGAGATGGCAATTTGTCTGTCCGTCCGCCCTTTTCCTATCCGCCCTCAGATCTTGAAAACTACTGAGGCTAGAGGGCTGCAAATTGGTATGCTCGTCATAAAGCCTCAAATCATCAAATATACTTAATTACAGTCCTCTAGCCCCAGTATATATTATCAAGTGACTTTTGGCAACAATATAAACTTACTTCAAAAAAAAAATATATATATATATATATATATATATGTGTGTGTATATAAATATATATATATATATATATATGTGTATATAAATATATATACTGTATATATATATATATATATATATATATATATATATATATATATATATATATATACATATATATATATATACTTTTGATTTTCAAGTGCAATGGAAAAAATAAATTGATAAACCAACTTTTGAAATCATTGACCTTATGATTTTATATACTGCAAGCTATAACTACACCTAATGGTGGAATGGATATTAATTATATAATTATAATTAATATACACGGGTATTTATATCGTATAGAATCCCCTGTAAAAGGGTATTCTTTACCCGCAATACACTCCTAAGTAAGGGTATCTCAAGTATATGTTATACCCTTGATATGGGTATATTGTAAAGGGTATATTATAGTTCTTATATACCCCGATAGGGTATGCTATTTTAACCACTAGAAATACCCCTTTTCCACCCCTTTTATACCCTTAATTTTTTAGAGTGTATGTGGAAGCTACTTGAGTACAAGTAAAATACCAGGCTGGAATTGCTACATACAAGCAGCAATGAAAGATGGTCACTTTGAAACTAATCATATACTTGCACTCCCCTTCATCAACTTGAACCCAGGGAATCTATCAACTATATACACAGCACTTTTACATGTTGTTGAGGGTACCAAGTCCCAGAATCAAACTCACTGTGTAGTAACTTTTGACCACCCCCTCTAAATGAAAGCAGTTGAAATAGTTGGTGCAGTCGGCCAAGAAAGCCCATTGTCAAAAGTAGTTGTGCGTTTGGGTGGGTTCCATCTTCTCATGTCTTTCATCGGAGCAATAGGCACCATCATGCGCGGAAGTGGACTGGAAGAATTGTGGTTCACAATATATTCAGAAATTTCTGTAAGACACATGCTTTCTGGACACACATATTACCATGCCCTTCGAGCTCACTTTCTTACAAAGGCTGCTCTTACAAGAATTTTTCTAGATGTCAATATGAATGATGAAGAATGTAGTGTAATCCTGGAGATATTCCACTCCTTCTTGACCCATGAAGTTGATGTTGAAGACGTACTAAATAATGAAATCTTAACAGACATTAATACTAAGCTGATAAACATCAATCAACAGCAAGACTTTGGTTGCAATATCATGAGCAAGTATCCCTAATTAAGCTTTCTGAGAGCTGAACTCACAGGACAGTGGGATTAGCACCTGTATTGTGATTGAGAGATGCTTCCACATTTCCATGCTGAAGGGCTTCTACATTATGCCAAAGCTGTACAGATCTATTTGCAGCAAATGCATGAACTTTCTAATACAATGGAAAAGAAGGAATATGAGAAACTTACAATTGATGGATTCTTCACGGTGCGTCACAGCAATCGTTATTGGTCAGGGACATGGAGTGATATGATAATTGAGCAGTATCTGATGAAGGGATTTAAATCTTCTGGGGGACTTACACATAGCAGGGGTATTACCGAGAGCACTTTAGCCCAGTGGATAAAAGCAATGCCAGCAAGTACACAAGTTTGTGATGCTGTGGAGAAATTTACTGGTGTTTCATCTGCAACAACTGAACAGCATGTTGAATTGCGAGAATCACAACACTTTAATGATGAGAAGCACTTACAAATATTGCAGAACTGGCTACATTCTCACTCTCCATTTCAAGAAACTTTTAATGGGTTGGTATCCTTGGGGACAGGAATAATTGCTGATGATTTAGTGAACTGTGACACAGCAAAATCAATTTGCTTAAAATAAATGCATGATATGGATGGCAAGAAATTCTCAACTATACACTTAAAAAGAAAGAACGCAGTACGGTCAATATCAGTGTTGAGGAATGGACTTTAAGTTCATGAGGATGTTGTTGCAGTGAACTCTCAACAGCTTTTCAACAGAATAATGTGTGTTTTGAAAAATGATGACCAACTTGCTAATTATATGACTTATGAATTGGCCCATAAACCTCCTTCACTCTTTGACGACATCTCAATGAGAAAAGGCCACAAAGCAGCCTTAGTGACTAAATTGGAATCATATGGAACTTGGGAAGGGTTAGTTTCAGATGAATACCAGTATGTTGTGGATGGTGGTCATCTTCTTCATAAAGTTGTGTGGCCAAGGCCAGCTATGTATCAGGATATTTTTCAAGCCTACACAGGTTATGTAATCAATCATTATTGCAAAAATGCAACAGTTGTTTTTGATGGCTACCCAGTGACACCAACAACCAACTCTCAAGAGCAAAATCGTAGGGCATCCAAGCATTGTTCTATAGAAGTTGAAGGCAATGAGGAATGTTACTCAACGTTACCGCAAGCAGATTTCCTGTGTAATAAGCGTAACAAGACACTGCTGATCAGTAAACTGAAGGACCACATGAAGCGTTCTGGCATTACAGTTATAGTTGCCAAAGAAGATGCAGATATGTCTATTGTTCAAACTTCTGGGTCATTAGAAAATAGTGGACATAATGTAGCAGTGGTGGGTGACGACACAGAGTTACTAGTACTTCTAGTATCTCTTTCTAAATCATCCACAAAAATACTTTTTATTAAACCTGGTAAAGTACACAACAACAACAAGATCTATGATATTAGGAAACTTATATCTAACCTGGGAGATCTTCATCAACATCTGCTGTTCCTCCACGCTGTTACAGGCTGTAACACAACATCAGCTTTATATGGGAAGGGAAAGAAAAAGTCCTTTGATATTTTGAAGAAGAGCCAAGACATATGCAATACAGTCTGTATTTGATAACCGAGAAGCATCTATACAGGAAGTGGCCAAAGCTGGCGTAGCTTTCCTCCTTTCTATGTATGGAGCGGAGAAATTTCAAACATTGGACAGGTATCGTTTGCATGCATACAAGAGAACAGTTGCAAAGATGTCACTTAAATGTGAGTTTCAGTTATCAACATTGCCACCAACAAGTGATGCAGCTCGCTTGCACTCACTTAGGGTGTTCTACCAAGTACAGCATTGGCATGGAATGGGAGAGTTCCAAAAATGGGCTGAAACCCATCCCTTCCATGAAACCTCCAGCACCAGCTGACTTGTTACATTTAGTCAGCTGTAACTGTCGCAAAGGTTGCCGCCATCAATGTGAACGTCGTAGGGCTGGTTTATCATGCTCATCCATCTGTGGACAGTGTCATGGTGTTGGATGTGAAAATTCACTACTATTTGAGGAGGATGTGTCTCTCTCTCTAATTAAGTCTTATAAAAAAAAGATAAGGCGTTTTTAGACATAGGTAACGCAGGCTTCTTGACCACACCAAAGAGCTTCTGAATTGCCTCTTACATCTTTAGTTCTGTCCAGATAGAACTTCAGTGCTCTAACAGGGCACAGAACTTTCTGCAACTCTTCACCCACAATATCATAGAGATTAGCAATATCGAAAGATTTAGGCCATGGATGAGAAGGACGTTTGTTTTTGGCCAGAAATTCAAGTTGCAAGGAGCATATGGCTTTCCTGTTTCTAAAGCCAATGTTCTTGCTAAAAGCGTGAACTTCACTGACACACTTAGCTGTTGCCAGATTTACTAAGAAGAGTCTTCAAAGTCAGATCTTTAAAAGAAGCCGAGTGTAAAGGCTCAAACCTGTCACTCATGAAGAATTTTAAAATATCTAAATTCCAGGCTGGTGATTCCTGTTGACACTCCTTAAAAGTTTCAAAAGATCTGAGATCTTGAAGGTGTTTGTTATTTGAGAGATCTAAATTCCTGTGTCTGAAGACACCTGCCAGCATACTCCTGTACCCCTTGATGGTCGAGGAGGAAAAGTTGTGCTTTCTTCTAAGGTCTAAGAAGAAATTGGCAATTTGTGTTACATAGGTACTGGGTGAAGAAACTCAATTAGCTTTACACCATTCTCTAAAAACCTCCCACTTGGACTGATAAACCTTGATGGTAGAAGTCCTCCTTGCTCTAGCAATAGCCTTGGCTGCCTCCTTCGAAAATTCTCTAGATCTTGCGAGTTTTCCGATAGTCTGAAGGCAGTCAGATTCAGAGCTTGGAGGTTTAGATGGTTTCTTGCCAAGTGAGGTTGTTTGAAAAGATCTATTCTCAATAGCAGGCTTCTTGGAACGTCCACCATCCATTCCAGTACCTCTGTAAACCAACCTCTTAATGGCCAGAAGGGAGCTACTAGAGCCAACCTGGTTCCCTCATGAGACATAAACTTTTGAAACACCTTGTACAGCACTTTGAATGGTGGGAACGCGTAGAAGTCCATGTCACGAGCTGTTTGCCGCTTGGGGACGCTATGTGCTTGATGATAGACGCTCGACGTCACGTCTTGCTGGACGCTTGACGTCACATTCTGCAGGACGTCCTGTTCCACTGGAAGCTCGACATCCTGTTAGGTGGACGTACGTCGTCACGTCTGTTTGCTTGACTCCTTGGGTTAAAAATGGCTAAAATATGACATTTAACTAGGGAGTTGTAAAGACGTTCGTCATCAAGAACATCTCGACTAGTAGCCTCACTACGCTTGGTGTCCAGGTGTGAAGTTACCCGACACTCAGGGTTCAGGCCTGCTACTCTCTTGTTGTTCGCAGGCCGATAAACTAGCATGAGCGAAGAGAGCTTCTGTTGCAAATCTAGCAGTATAATAAAAATAAGGACAAACTGTTGTGGTATCGGAGACGTCACATCTACCACAAGCTCTCTTCCCACACCGTTTAAAAAATACGCAGAGCATCCAGAAGACGATAACCAGTTTGACGGTGGAGAAGGAGCATGAACCGATGCCATGCTAGGCTCAGACAACTGTCCTGCAACTGGGTGAATTGGATGTTATTTGACAGTTGCCAACATCCTAAAAGGATGTTGGAAAGGAGAGTTTTCTTCAGTAGAAAGAAAAAATGCTCAGGACTGCTCCAAAGACTACAACCAGAAGCTTGCGGTGTCACGATAGGACGCTGACTGACAGTCAGAGGTCTGGAAGTTGATGCCAGCCTCGTCTGGGCGCTGCGTCATCTGAAGACGATAAAAAAACTTTCACCTCGCCTTTCCTATAATGAAGGTGAGCGTCCTGGGAACCGTCAATAGGAATGCTCGAGTAGGTGTCTGCTCAGGAGCTAAAGCCTCTCATTTCCTGTCGTTCGATATTCCTTCTCCCAGGGAAAAGGGAGCTGGAAGAAGTTTTAAAGGATTACTAAGGATTAGAAAAAAGACAGGTCCTAACAGACGCACCCTCTATTTGAGGGGAGGTGCTTACACCGAAACAAAGAGCCCAAAACTGGACAACTTACTCCTATACACTAACCTTCCAGTATTGCTTGAAGTTCGGATGGATGAGGATATAGAAGAAAACATCCTGGAGATCTAAAGAGAGCATCCAGTGGACCTTTCCTACTGTTGAAAGGACTGATTTCGATGTCACCATGGAGAACTTTGTCTTCTGAACGAAGGCGTTGAGAGCAGTGACATCCAGGACCGTGCAATAGCCTCCCTCTCCAAAAAGAGAGAGACTTGATGTTACATAGCCTGTCTTCTAGGCTCCTCTCTGTATTTGGCAGAGAGGTCTATCAGAGTAACTAATAAGGAGGTTTCACTAGGAAAAAGATTTTGCATCCATCCTTTAGTGAAAGCACGGACCAAAAGCCTGCTCCTCTCCTCTCCCAGGATCGCTAGAAGTAGTTAAGTCTGGCTCCTACTGTTGTCTGTTTGCTTTAGAGATAAAGTATGCAGAAAACTTTCTTGCTGAATTATACACCAGAACCTGTGTCTTTGACTAACTCTTGAGGGAGAAGAGAGGAAGAAAAAGGGGGGGGGGGTGAAAAGTTATCCTGCTTCATTGGTAAGGAAGCTGGCTTCATAGGTTTTAATGCCTCATTGCATCCAGTCTCCCATCATCCTCAAGCTCTATTAGATGATCGAGAATTTTTTTATGTACGACGACTTCTCTCACAAAGCAGGTTGAACTGCAGCATTGTTGCTCACGGTTTTGACGGAGGATCAGACTCAAGACCCCAAAGACCTAAGCCCACAAGCACAGGCCAAAAAAGGAACACTGCCTTTTCTCACAAAAGCACTAATGCACATCCTGCTGCTCCAGCTGAATGTGCTGCTGCACCAACATCTACAGTTAGGCTCTTTATGCTGCATTCAGGATGCGCTATTGCACTGCCCTACCAGCACCATCTTAGAAAAACAGAGACTCCTTCGACGCCTTCCTTAGCGAAAAACTCTGAAGGCGGGACGAGGAGCAGCAGGTACAAAATAAATTGGAAACTCTTCAGAAAAAACTCATGAGTTTCTTAAAGTCAACTGAAGGGAGAAGTATCTTAGAAACTTCTCCTAAGAGAATTCCACTAAAAGATAAATAGGGGAAAAGAGATCGTCACTCTCTTCCTCCTAAAAGTCTCTAACTGAGGTAGAGAAGTCTTCCAAGTACTGACCAGACCAAACGTTGCTTAACTTTGCTGATCGGACGAGAAGTGGTGTTTTCAACGTGGTAAGTCCGAAGTGGTGTTTTCAACGTGGTAAGTCCGAAGTGGTGTTTTCAACGTGGTAAGTCCGAAGTGGTGTTTTCAACGTGGTAAGTCCGAAGTGGTGTTTTCAACGTGGTAAGGTCGTTGACTGTTTCCTAGGAGTCAACTCCTTAAGGTCCTGAATTCTGACCTCAATGCTTTTAGAGGTTTAATTCTCGCTTTCCAACAGACACCAAGAATTAGTTCAAGCGGGCCTTTGACAAAATATCTTACCAGTTAATATTTATTTCTGTATCTTTTAATATAGCGCCTGGCGTAACAATGTTCCAACGCTAGACGCTCATGGTCATTACGATCGGAACTAAGACGTTCGCGATCTTGACACTAGACTTCAAGTCCAAATGATGAAAACTTTACGCCATGGAACTGCATGACACTCGGCGTTAGGTCTAACTGCCTAACATTCGACATCAAGTCCTACTGTTGGAAGCCAGAAGCCATGCAACTGCTTGGCGTTCAGCGTCACGTGACTCTCGGAACAATGCCGTTCACGATTCAGACGCTCGTGATCTAGACGCTTGGCGCTATGATTGACACGCGGCGTCACGTTCTACTGCTTGACGCTCGACGACACATAACAGCTTGGCGTTCAGCGTCATGATTAACTGCTTGGCACTCGATGTCAAGTCCAACTGCTGGAAGCTCGACGCCATGCAACTGCTTGACGCTCGGCGCCACGTGACTTTCAGAACAATAACGCTCGCGATTAAAAACACTCGGAACTATGCCGATCGCGTCTAGACCGGTCGATCATCGAACAAGAGAAACCAAGAAGTTGCACTAAGTTACAAACATCATGTCAAACTCTTACAGCAGTGTTAGTAGCTAGCCTTGCTGGACGCTCGATGTCCAAATAGAAAACACTTTTACCTCGCCTTACCTATGGCGAGGGCGAGCGTTCTGGGAATCGTCAACAGGAACGCTCGAGGGGACTTCTGTTCGGGTCTTACAAGATGCTCGGTGCCAGGCTAATGCCTCTCACTTCCTTTCGCCGATCGACATTACTTATCCCATAGGTCCGGGAGCTTGAAAGAGGTCTAAGACTAGGATAACAACAGGTCCGAACAGAAGTACCCTCCACTGTATTGAATAAATTCACTGCACTAAGTTAGCACTAAAAAACTTGCACTTTTAACCCTGGATAGGTACGGTGGGTCGTTTGCGACCCCGAGCGTAAAAAAAAAACAGGTTTTTCTCACGTGACTCACCCCTGTGACTGAATTTGTGGGTGATCGACCTGCAGGAGGTGTCTCCCCTACACGCTCTAGTAGTGTCCAGATGTGCATTGCTGTAGCTGTACTCCTTCCCCGATTTCTGAGACGCGTCGGGGTCGTTCGCGTCCGAGTTTACCCTTCTGAGGTAGTTTGCATAATTATCAAAGTTATTACGTATTATGAAATTGTCGTAGAATGGTGCAACTTGTATAGGTTATCAGTTGTGGAAAGTCTTGGTGGATTGTTTGGCTACCATGTGCATGTTTTTTTTTTTAGTTAAAATGTCGTTCATCACCACGAGGACCATTTTACCGCGAGTGCCCCTTTTTCATTTTTTTTCATTTTTTTGCCAAGTCATTTTTCCGTAAGATATTGCCAAATAGTGTCGTAAAACTTTTGCTTGTTTAGTGTTGGAAAGTGTGTCTAGATGATCTGGCTACCCATGCATGACTTTGTTTTTGTCAGATACGACGTAGTTATTGGTATATTGGGTATTTAACTGCGGTTACCAATTTCTGTTTTTTTTCAATATTTGTAAAAATTACTACGTAGTAAGGAATTGCCGTATATTATTCATTTTTTTTTCATGTTTATGTGTTAGAAAGTGTGCCTTGATGGTTGGGGTAACACGTGCATGTCTTTTTTTTTATCTGAGATGTCGTATATTAGAATGTCGGGCATTTTACCGCGAGTGTCCCTTTTTAATTTTTTTTAATTTTTTTGCCAAGTCATTTTTCCGTAAGATATTGCGAAATAGTGTCGTAAAACTATTGTTTTTTTAGTGTTGGAAAGTGTGTCTAGATGATCTGGCTACCCATGCATGACTTTGTTTTTGTCAGATACGACGTAGTTATTGGTATATTGGGTATTTAACTGCGGTTGCCAATTTCTGTTTTTTTTTCAATATTTGTAAAAATTTGCTACGTAGTAAGGAATTGCCGTATATTATTGATTTTTTTTTCATGTTTATGTGTTAGAAAGTGTGCCTTGATGGTTGGGCTAACACGTGCATGTCTTTTTTTTTTTATCTGAGATGCCGTATATTAGAATGTTGGGCATTTTTCCGCGAGTGCCCCTTTTTATTTGTTTTGCATTTTTTTGCTTAGTCATGTTACCGTAAGGAATTGGCAAGTAGTGTCGCAAAACTTATATTTTTATAGTGTTGGAAAGTGTTTCTAGATGATCTGGCTACCCATGCCTATTTTTTTTTTAGCCAGATATGGCGTATATATAAGTATGTGTTCGATTTTCCTGTGATTGCCATTTTTTCGTTTTTCCCATTTCTTTCAAAATTACTACGTACTAAGGAACTATCACAGAGTAATATTTCATTTATATGTTTATTTGTCGGAAAATATGCCTTGATGGTTTGCCTAGCACGTGGCTGAAATTTTTTTTTTCTGAAATGCCGTATATTAGAATGGCCATTTTTCCACGAGTGCCCCTTATTATTTGTTTTGCATTTTTTTGCTTAGTCATGTTACCGTAAGGAATTGGCAAGTAGTGTCGCAAAACTTATATTTTTATAGTGTTGGAAAGTGTTTCTAGATGATCTGGCTATCCATGCCTATCTTTTTTTTAGCCAGATATGGCGTATATATAGGTATGTGTTCGATTTTCCGGTGATTGCCATTTTTTCGTTTTTTCCCAATTCTTTCAAAATTACTACGTACTAAGGAACTATCACAGAGTAATGATTCCTCTAGATGTTTATTTGTCGGAAAATTTTGTTTACTTTTTTTTTGATTGAATATCATCAAATTTTTTTAGCTAAAATATTGTTTTACATTTTTTTTTCGATTTTATTTCCCTTCAAAAAAGATTTTTTGGGTCAGAATTTTAATTTTATAGTCGTAAAATAATCGACAATTATCCAGCAACCCACCATACAATTTTTATGCATATCCAATAATAATTACATTAGTAAATAACACCGAAATTGACATACCCTTCCTACATTTCAAGTGGCAGATTAGGGAGTCTGAGTCAGTGTGGTTGGCGGCCATTTTGTGGACATATCCGAAGCGTAAGCTGCCCTATCTATATATATTCTTGTTCCCTATAGAATTTGTGATATTTTGGTATATTTTTACCTGCATAAATATCATATTATATATTAAATATATGTATTCTTTTACGAAATTTCCAAGTACTCAAAAAATTACCTTTAGATATGGCCCCTGATATAAATGTAATTTACAAAATAATGAAGATTTTTTTACATATTTCTATTTTAGGATAACATATGTTTATTCCCTAAAAAAATTAGCCACTTCCTATTTCATTTGGGTACCCAAAAAAATTCATGAAATTTGGACAATTTTTTTTGGCCAAAAAAAGTTACCCTTTTTTTCTCATTTCAGATCTTCACCTCCATGGGTCTGACTTCATCCAAAATACATCAAGATGTGTCCTAAACATTCAAGAATCAATTCCTAAAAGGATTTGTGTATATATGTATAAACTTTTTTTTTATGAATTTTTATGTCAGGTCTTTTTTTTTTCTACTTAATTTTTTAAAATATTTATAATAAATAGTTTTTCTGCATATCAGTAGTATTTATCTTTACAGTTGTTTTAAGCATTTATTGAAGTTTTTTTTGGCAAAAGAAAAAAGGAGGTTACTGCAAAAACTGATTTTTCAAGAATTTTTTTTGGCGTCGGGGTCGTTCGCGTCCGAGTATACCCTTAAAGGGGTGTCCGAGGACCGTACCTATCCAGGGTTAAACTCTTTGGCATAAGACCAAAAGTAAACATTCTGGTTGTGAGCGATCTTACTATTCTATCACGGTCTTGAATGAGAATGCAATAGGTATTGGATCCTATATAAAGTGTAAACAAATATTTTATATAAAATATTAAATGAATAGATATAGGAAAAAGAATATATATATATATATATATATATATATATATATATATATATATATATATATATATATATATATGTGTGTGTGTGTGTGTGTGTTTGTGTGTGTGTAAACAACTCTTATTACTTAAGGGTTTCCAATAAAAGATGATTAGTCACATTTTACAATTGGAACATCTATATATATTATACGAAAAAATTTAGTATTCTCAAAAACGAACAAGTAAACAACGATACAAAGAATCATGAGACTACATCGATTGTCATGAATACTACGTCGTGTAAAATTAACTGTACGCTAATTTACTTAAATCTTTGCAAAGAGATTAGCTAAAGAAAAAATACCAAAAGGACAAATATTATTGTAAAATAACATATTCCTTTTATCTTTTACAACATAAAATACTTTGGTTTTTAAGAAGAATTTACTTTTCATAAGTAACGATACAAAAAAAATTGTATTACTGTAACGATTGACTGAGAACTGCGTAGTGTAAATAACACTGAACGCTAGTTTTAGTTAATCTTTGAAAACAGATCGAAGATTATCTAAAGAAAGTATACTAAAAGGACAAAAATTTCCTTAAAATAACAATCCTTTTATCTTATAAAACTCAATACTTTGTAAGGTAGTATTCACTTATCATTCTTTGTAGAAAAAGAAAGAGATTGCAAGTCATACTCTAGCTTACGACATATGACTGTGACGTCATACAGAAGGCGGGGTATTTACCTACCGCCATCATGTTTTCGTTATTTTAAAGTAGACTGAAAAAACTTCTAATCCTACCTTTTAAGCTATAACATAGCGATCAGATACCAAACAAAAACAAAATAAGCTAATGCCAGAAACCATATTTAGAAGTACATCACCAAGATAACTACTAAAATCCAGATTAATCACGAGTGAATTCCAAACGATGTTGCCAATAATGGTAGCGCCTATCTCCCGTGAGGGCGCTAGTGTACCCCTGGCAACTCTATCTGCAATAGCCGCAAGTTTTTTTAATCTATGCCGGACGTCAGGGACTAAATCTGTTGTTATATAAACAGTGGGTAAGTTTAAAGTTTAAAACAAAGCTTCAAGAAAATCCGCAAGCAAAAGCCAATAACCAAAAACTGTTGTACATCACCAAAGATAACTGCCAAAATCTAGGTTAATTAACGAGTGAATTACAACAATGTCGCCGGCAATGGCGGCAGAGAAGATCTGAGGAATTATGGAATGGTTCTGTGTACCTCGCGTGAGGGCGCTGGTGTACACCTGGCTACTCTATCTGCGATTGCCGCGAGTTTTGAACTTCCGCCGGACGTCAGAGACTAAAGCTATTTTTATATAACCACCGGGTAAGTTTAATGTTTAAAAAGTCAGAACTTGCCAGAATGCATGTTCCGACTCATTCTGCTTCCCCCTCCGAAGAGGGACTAGCAGCGAAGTCTCCTTCCAGCCTAGAGAGTTCCTTTCAGGGTGGGGATCAGGCATCCCAGGAGTGACTAGTGGATCCTGTAGGCCTGGAGGTCCTTAAAGAGGACTTTGGGAGGGTCTTTGAGTAACCTTAGATTCCTTTCGAGGAAGGATGTAGGACGGAAGCATCGAAGGCCGGATGGGATTGTCCCTCCTGACTTTCGTCGGTGGTGGAGAACTCTACGTGCGAGGAGAAACTTCCTCCGAAGGTGGAACAGAGGAAGTCGAGGCCTCGCGCGACTCCCTCGGCAGTGGAGGTAGGGTAGTGTCCGGCAGGAGAGACAGGAAGGATGGGCCTTGAAGGCCTAATAGGAGTTAGTTTCACCCTACGGGATGTGATCGTTTCCGAGACTCTTCTTTTCCTCTTCAGGGAAGAAGAAGCAAACTTTCCTTGCGGTAGGTCTGCTGGTGCTGTTGGAAAACGTTAGTATGTAGACCAGCAAGAATGCGTTGGAGAGCGCAGGCAATCAAGAGACCGCTGGGACATTGGAAGGCGCTGATGAGCAGGCGAGTGCTGAGTCACCGAAGGCCGCTGAAGCGCAGGAGAGACCTGACGCGCTGGCAAGCAATGACGCTCTGGAAAGCATTGAAGTGCTGGAGGGCGCTGATGTGATGCTGGTGAGCGCTGGTGTACTGAAGGACACTGGCGCACTAGAGAGCGTTGGCGGCGCTGATGTGATGCTGGTGAGCGCTGGTGTACTGAAGGACACTGGCGCACTAGAGAGCGTTGGCGCTCAGCTAAACGCTTACGAGGTGCAGCACGAGGAGGCAGATGATGAAAGGGAGACAGGAATGGTGAAGGCCAGTCAGCAGGAAGGTTGAACTGAAACAGGGATGTGCCCTTTTGGAAGGACGAACATCCCCCAATCCCCCAACAGGGATCGCAAACGATCCACAGAAGAGTCCAGAACCAAAATCCGAGAACTAGTGGCAGAGTCATCAGGAGAAGGTCCACGAACCGGCGATGGTCCAGGGCCAAAAGACAACTGCAGCAGAGACAGCTGCGAGGATGAGGCTGAGGCCGCAGTCCTGTGCCAAGGAGACTTTATGAGTGAACTCCCCCGATGAGGAGAAACACTCTTGTAGGCATGCCCCCACAGGTGGACAAGCGAGGGGAATGTCTCTCCTAGCGTTTGCGGTCTCGGCCGCTTCCTCTAGGAAATTTTCTTCCCCTGGAGGAGTTATGGCCTTTCCCGTCTTTGATCGGAAAGGGCTTTTTAGACACCACTGTCTTCGCTGCTTTCTTATTCATCATGAACTTCATTGGACAGGACTGCTGAGGAGCTGGTGGTTTATAGGGTTTGGATGCCAAAGCCCTGTGGAGGAGGGAGTCCTGATGGGACTTCCTCCATCTCTCAGCTGCATGCTTTGTCCTTTTGCTCAAAAAGAGAGGATCCCTCTAAAGAGGAGTTCCTGAGCCTAAAAATCTCGGCATCCGGGACCTGCTAATGGAATCTCTCAGAGACAACATCTAGACATTTCAGAATGTTGTTTGCTCATAAGTTCGAGATTTAATGGCAAGAAACTCGGTGGTGCAAGTGCCTGAGAGAAGCAAAGTTTCCATAGGTTTCCTGGTGCGTTCCTTGGAGATATCCTCGGTTTGCACCAGGATTCCCACGTTCCCTAACCTCAGATCAAGCCAAGAAGTAGCCTGCATGGCATAGTTCGTGACCTTCTGGTTGAGGATTAAGATGCCGAGAACGAGACTTGACGGCTGGAGAGATTCTCTAGAGACTCAATTGGTGAGCTCTTCCAGAGTGATGGAGAGGAAGAGCTAGAGGAGGCTCGTCCAAGACCTCGAAATATCTCCTCTGTTGGACGCGAGGAGGTGGGAGAAGCTTGTCGGTAGAGCCGGAATGCTGAGAGAAGAGCTCGGAGAGCTTTTGAGCGATCTTAACCCAAGCACCTTTTAGCCCTTGAGACCACGGCACGACTGCACTGGTCTTTGAGGGCTTCTGAGTGCAAAAGACACTAAGAATGTGCCTTTGTCCTCTCATGTGGGGTGGGTGTTATCTCCAAGTCGGTAAAACTGTTGAGTACCAAACTAAGAGTCACAAATTGCCAGAATGCATGTTCCGACTCTTTCTGCTCCCCCTCCGAAGTGGGACTAACAGCGAAGTTTCCTTCTTACACCCCAGAGAGCTCCTCTAGAGCGACTGGTGGTTCCTGCAGGCCTGGAGGTCCTTGAAGAGGTCTTTGGAAGTCTGAGTCTTTTGATTCCTTATGAGGAAGGAGGTAGGACTCAAGCTTCAAAGGCCGGATGGGATTGTCCCTCCTGACTTCCATCGGTGATGGAGAACTCTCCGTGCCAGAGTAAACTTCCGAGTTGGAATGGAGGAAGTCCGAGACTCGTGCGACTCCCTCGGCAGAGGTAGGAGAGTGTCCAGCAGGAGAGACAAAACGGACAGTGCCTCGAAGGCCTAACAGGAGTTAGTTTCATCCTAGGTGATGTAGCCGTGTTTGACACCTCTTTTCCTCTTCAGTGGAGAAGAAGCTAAGGTTCCTGGTAGTAGGTCAGCTGGTGCTGGATGGGAGGTCACAGAACAGCATGATGACATGGCAGGCCCAAAGGCTTGCACTGCTGCTCTGAACCACGGACGCTGACTGACTGATGCTCTGTCTGAAAGATCCCTTGAAGGAAAAGGGACCAAAGGTTCCCTGTGAGGAGTCTCTACAGATGTTTGCGGTGGTGGGTCCGCCTTTGAAGATAGAACGCTCTAAAATTTGCAAGTGTGCGAGAGCGCTGGCGAGTGGCGAGTCGGATAGCACCAGTAAACAGGTTAACCTAGTTGCGCAGGTGAGCGTGGGCGCACATGAGCACTTGCGAGCTGGAGAGTGCTGAAGCACAGGAGAGCACTGGCATGTAGGAGAGTGTTGCCGTGCAGGAGAGAATTTGCAAGTTGGAGAGCGCTGACACACAGGAGAATGTCGGTGCCCATGAGAGCGCAGCTGCGCAGGGAAGAACTGAAGAGTTGAAAAGCGCTATTGTGCTGGCGAGCGATAGCGAGATAGCAAACGCTGTTCTCTAGAACGGCGAGAATACGCTGGAGAGCGCCGGTGATCAGGAGATCACTGGGGCACTGTAAGGCGCTGACAAGCAGGCAAATGCTGATGAACCAAAGAGCGCTGATGTACTGGAGAATGCCGACGCACTGGAAAACGCCGACGCACTGGAGAACGCCGACGCACTGGAGAACACCGACGCGCTGGAGAGCGATGACACTCTTGGAAGCATTGAAGCGCTGGAGGGCGCTGACGTGACTTACTTTCCCCCTCATTGGGTGGAACAGGAACGGGGGGGAAACACAGTCGGCAGCAACAGTTGGTGAGTCTGAAGGTGCAGGGGCGTCGGCAGCGGCAATGGAAGATGCTTCAGACACTACAACATCGCCGCACGACAGAGGAATCAACTCCGAAGCCGACGATGGCTGCGCGCTAGCACCATGAATGATGATATGCAGCAAGTTCTTAAAGGGCAGACCTGGAAGCCCCAAGGATGACCACACCTGTAAAAAGAAGACAGAGACAAGGCTTCACCCAGGGGGAGAAGTGCGACCGCTTCATTAGGGGAAGCATCACCATCTCTCGAGGACCGGGGTTGGCCATAAATTAAAGGGTCTACGCTACTATTTGACGGTCTCCCGGTAGATACCAAACGAGCAGGAGGTCTTGTGTTTTTCTCCTTTCGAAGAAACCTTCGACGGAGAAATACCCAATTCTAACTTCTTCCGTCGTCACCCAAACATTTCCCACTGGGAGGTAGACTACTCCCGACACTCACTATACCTGTTATCACTATCATACCGTTGACCTCTGCAGACGGGACAAAGTGTGTGGCAATCGCTGTACACGGGTGACATGAAGGTTCCACAGGGCCGTCATTCAAGTCCAGGGCAAGTATGCATGATCGCAGAAGCTAACACACACACACACACACACACTAATCAAAGAGAAAGCACAAATAAAAGCAATAATACCAAAAAGAAATGGCGAAGGATGCAGAACAACAACGACTGTTAACCATCCAAGCTAAAAGCAAAGAGCTATATTACCGATGTGTGAGCAGGAGTGGTAGCAAGCTACCCCACCCCCTACCCCCGCTAACTAGCGAAATGATATTTTCATTAATAAAATAAATTTTTGAACATACTTACCCGGTAGTTATATATATAGCTTACGTCCCCGACGTCAACGGCAGAAAATTCGAAACTCGCGCCAACCGCCAGTTGGATAGCCAGGCGTACCACCCCTGCACCCTAGCGAGGTACCTGGGAACCATTCCAGTGATCCTCATATATTCCATGCCTCTAGTCTCTTAGAGGGGAGGAGGGTGGGACTAAAATTATATATAACTACCGGGTACCGGTTAAGTATGTTCAAAAATTTATTTTATTAATGAAAATATCATTTTTAAACACAAAACTTACCAGGTAGTTATATATATAGCTGATTAACACCTTTGGTGGAGGGTTAGAGACAGCTAGCATATCTGGAATTCTACTTAAGAGTTAATTTAAAACAAACTTAAGGGTTCGTACCTCATAAGGAAGCTGACTTCAATGATACTCTGCCTCATTATGTCTGCTAGCCTTATGAGATCCATCGATCCTCCCAGGGGGCTGAAGATCTCGAAGGGACTGTCAAACCGGTGTCAAAACCTCATCATGACAGAACCTCCTCCAATAACCAGTTCCGGGTGCTCTCAAGGAACAAACATGACCACCTGACAAAATCATGATTGTGGAAGACTGACACAATCTCCACAAACAACCATAAAAAACAATTAAAAGTACCAAGAGAAGAAAAGGTTATTGGGATTATGGGAACATAGTGGTGGATCCTTCACCCACTATTGCACTCGCTGCTACGAATGGACCCAGTGTAACAGTCCTCGTAACAAGTCTGAACACCTTTCAAATATGATGACGCAAACACGGATTTGCTCCTCCAGAAGGTCGTGTCCATTATGCTTTGTAGAGATCTGTTCTGCCTGAATGCTGCCGACGTTGCCACTGCTCTGACCTCATGAGACTTGACCTTTAAAAGTCCAAGGTCTGATTCATTACAATGAATATGAGCTTCCTTTATCAAAAGCCTGACAAAATATGACAAGGCATTTTTAGACATCTGTAAAGAGGGCTTTTTGACTGAACACCACAAAGATTCAGACTTGCCTCGTAAGTCTTTTGTTCTCTCCAAGTAGCATCTCAGAGCTCTAACTGGGCATAAGACTCTTTCTACCTCATCTCCAACCAAATCTGTAAGATTTGGAATCTTGAAAGCTTTGGGCCAAGGTTGAGAAGGGCGTTCGTTTTTGGCAAGAAAGCCTAATTGTAAGGAACAGACAGCTTTACCATTACGAAATCCAACATTTTTGATAAAAGAATGAATCTCACTCACTCTTTTGGCTGTTGCAAGACTGACCAAAAATAAAATCTTCATAGTGAGGTCTTTCAAGGAAGTTGAACCCAGGGACTTCAAAACAATATTCAGATTCCAGGCTGGGGAATCTTGGTTCCATCGTTTTGAAGTCTCAAAAGACTTGAGAAGCTCTTGCAGATCCTTATTGCAAGAGAGGTCAAGGTTTCTATGCCTAAACACAGTAGCTAACATACTCCTATAGCCTTTAATAGTAGGAGGAAGAGAAATTGCACTTCCTTCGAAGATATAGCAGGAAACCCGCAATTTGAGCTACAGAGGTACTGGATGAGGAAAGAGAGTTGATTCTACACCACTCTCTGAAAACCTGCCACTTAGATTGAAAGACTTTGATAGTTGAAGTCCTTCTTGCTCTTGCAATAGCTTGAGCTGCCTCCTTCGAAAACCCTCAAGATCTAGCGAGTCTTTCGATAGTCTGAAGGCAGTCAGCTGAAGAGCGTGGAGATTTTGATGCAATCTTTCCAAGTGGGGTTGTCTGAGTAGATCTACTCTTAGAGGAAGAATTCTTGAGGTGTATCACCATTCCAGTACTTCTGTGAACCATTCTCTTGACGGCCAATAGGGAGCCACTAGGGTCATCCTGGTTCCTTTGGATGTCACAAATTTCTGTACTACTTTGTACAGGATCTTGTAAGGTGGGAAGGCATAGAGATCTAGATTGGACCAGTCCAACAGAAAAGCGTTTATGTGGACTGCTTCTGAATCCGGAACAGGGGAGCAATACGCCTCTAAGCTCTTCGTCTTCCAGGTTGCAAATAGGTCTATGCAAGGGTGACCCCAAAGACGCCACAGGCTCTTGCACACATGAAGGTTGAGGGTCCACTCTGTTGGAAGGATCTGATTCCGTCTGCTGAGACTGTCTGCCATTACGTTTTTCTCCCCTTGAATGAATCTCGTCAGAAGTATAACGTTCCTCTATCTTGCCCACACCAGGAGATTATTTGACGTCTCGTACAGAGATATCGAGTGTGTTCCCCCTTGTTTTGAGATGTATGCCAATGCTGTCGTGTTGTCCGCATTGACCTGTACTACTTTGTTGGTGACTAATTCCTCGAAACTTTTGAGGGCTAAAATAACTGCCAACAACTCCTTGTGGTTGATATGCAAGGATTTTTGGGGCTCTGACCATAGACCCGAGACTTCTAACTTGTTTAGGGTTGCTCCCCATCCTGTGTCCGAGGTGTCGGAGCATAACACAAGGTCTGGGCTCTTTATTGACCGAGACCTTCCTGGAACTTGTCTGGTTCTTCCCACCGCCGAAGGCAGTCTTTGATGGGGTTCGTGATAGGAATGAACGTTTTCAAGTCCCTCTCCTTGTCCCAATGGCTGTTGAGATGGAACTGGAGAGGACAAAGATTCAGTCTTCCCAGTGGGGCGAATTGTTCCAAGGAGGAGAGGGTTCCTACCAAACTCATCCATTTCCTTGCTGAACAAACTTTCTTGCTTTGAAACGATCTGAGTTTCAACTTGGCTTGCTCTATCCTTAAGGGAGACGGAAAAGCCCGAAAAATCCGACTCCGTATCGTCATCCCCAAATATAAAATCTCTTGAGATGGAACCAAGAGAGACTTTTCCTTGTTTACAAGGAGACCCAGTTCTTTTGCAAGGTCCAAGGTTGTCTGAAGATCCTTCAGGCAGTGATCGTAAGAGTGCGCTCTGAGAAGCCAGTCGTCGAGATACAGGGAGGCTCTTATGCCCCTTGAATGTAGGATCTTTGCTACATTCAGCATGAGCTTCATAAAGATCTGATGTGCTGTGCAAAGGCCGAAGCATAGGGCTCTGAATTGGAAGACATCTGCCATGAAAACGAACCTTAGGTAGGGTCTGAAGCTCGGATGGATGGGGATGTGGAAGTAGGCGTCCTGAAGGTCTAATGAGACCATCCAGTCGTCCCTCCTTACTGCTGCTAGCACTGACTTCAAAGTTTCCATGGTGAACTTCGTTTTGATGATGAACTTGTTCAGCGCACTCACGTCCAGAACTGGCCGCCATCCCCCCAAGTTCTTGGGTACCAGGAATAGGCGGTTGTAGAAACCCGGTGCACGAAAATCCTGAACCTTCTCTATGGCCCCCTTTTCTAACATAAGAAACACTTTGTTCGAAAGAGCTTGTCTCTTTGCCTCCTCTCTGTATCTGGGAGAGAGATCCACGGGAACTAAGACCAGGGGAGGGTTCCCTAGAAAGGGGATCTTGTAACCCTCCTTCAAGATCTGAAAAGACCATTGGTCTGCTCCTCTCTTCTCCCACGCTTGCCAGTAATTGAGTAGTCTGGCACCTACTGCCTGAAGGCGAAAGCAGTCAGACTCTGCTTAGCCCTGCTCTGAAACCTCTTCTCTTACTCCTTCTAGCATCAGGTCTGGAACTACCCCTGCTGGAAGATCTCCCTCAAAAGGGCTGGGAAAACTTGGGAAAAGAATCTTCCTTAGGCTTGCGGCTGGTAAAAGAGGGAGGAAGAGCCTGTCTAGCAGTCTTGGAGACAAGATCCTGAGTAGCCTTCTGAGCTAAAGCTGCAGAAATCTCCCTGATAAGTTCTTGTGGGAACAGCAATGGAGAAAGAGGCGCATATAAAAGTTTGGACTTCTGGAAGGGAGTCACCCCCGCCGAAAGAAAAGAGCATAGTTGATATCTTTTCTTAAGGATGCCTGAGGAAAAAAAGAGCTGCAAGTTCATTAGAGCCATCCCTCAAGGCTTTGTCCATGCACGACATCAAATGGACCAGGGCAGAGGTATCCCCCTCTTTAAAAGTCTCAACCTTTTTACCCAAAGCCCCAAGTGTCCAGTCTAAAAACTTAAAAACTTCAAAGGCTTGAAAAATTCCCTTGAGAAGGTGGTCCATCTCTGAAGTAGACCAAAAAATCTTGGTCTTTCTCATGGCCGACCGACGAGGAGCGTCTACGAGGCTTGAGAAATCTCCCTGTGCAGAGGCAGGAATCCCAAAGCCGAGAACTTCTCCTGTCTCATACCAGATGCTTGACCTCTAAGCCAGTCTAGCTGGAGGAAAGGAAAAAGACTTCTTTCCTAAGGCCTTCTTAGACTGTAACCAGTCACCCATTAATTTAAGAGCTCTCTCGGACGAATGCGACAGTACCATCTTAGTAAAGCGGGCTTTCTTAGAGGCTTTCCCAAGAGTAAACTCAGACGGAGGCGAGCGCGGAGCTATAGGCACAAAAAAGTCTGAAAACTCTTCCGTAAAAACTTTCATTAGTGTTTTAAGATCGGCAGAATGACGGAAAGAAACAGAGTCCTCGTCTTCTGAAACGTCATCAAACTCCATAGGAGAACGCTGGCCTTCTACTTCCTTATCTTGCAACGTTCCTTAGGGAGCAGTAGGGTTAAGAGCGGTTTCAATTTCAGAAAAATCCTGAGTGCCAACCGCAATAGAAATAGGCTTATTGCGAATAGTAACAGGCGGCAGAGTCGCGTGCGGCTCATCCGAACGCTCACGATCAGCTCGATCGGAGACGAGAAGTTCCTGTATATGAACCGTATCGATGTCTTGAAAAGAATGAGCCTCCTCATCGTAATCCAAACTAACATCTGAAATATGACAAGGGATAGGACATTCAGGATCATATTCATTAACAGGCTTGCCGTCAACTGCTGACAAGCGTTCGGTACTACGAACCGCTTGTTGTTCAGCAACTCGTTCAACTGTAATCCTCCTGGAAACACGACCTGAAGGACGCTCACTAAAATAATTGGCGGAGAGAGAAACTTCCTGAATGATAGGACGTTTGGCAGCCTGCTTGTAAGGAAGTTCGGTATCCTGTTTGCAAGGACGTTCGGCAGCCTATTCTGTAGGAAGTCCAGGATCCTGAATCGAAGGACGTTCGAAGGACGTTCGAAAGACTTATCCAAAGAACAAACATAAGCCTGTAGAACAGGACGTTTGGTAACCCGTTTGCAAGGACGTTCAATAACCTGTTTAACAGGACGTCCGACGTCTTAGAAGAACGCACAGGCACACTGTCTCAATCGCGTTCAATAAAAGAACTGTGGACTGCGGGCTTAGGAGAACGATCACGATCACTTCCTAAAGGCCGTTCGTAGCAGCTTAGATCCCCGATTACGAGGGCGTTCGGAAACACGTCCTGGCTCGCTGCTCCGATCACGACCGCTGATATGAGATTTGTCACTACGCTTGTATGATGCATAAATGACGAGAGCCTGCTCTGCATGTCTTGAAGAATAACAAAGTTAGGATCCGAACGTTGTGAAATCGGTGATGAAATCACAACGTTCTCCTCATCGCTAAACGGAACAGAGCGCCTAGAAGGCGAAAACCAGTCTGAAGGCTGCTTGGGAGCTTGGAATGAGGTAAAGCCTGGTCCTGAGTGCACAGAAGGATCCTTTGAAACGTCCAGCATTCTAAAAGGACGTTTGATCGGGGGACTTTCAAAAGGCTCTGGAGTATCCCAGTGACTACATCCAGCCTCTTTTAGGCAACGGGTCATCTGAAGACGACGAAAAACACATAACCTTACCTTTCCAATGGTGAGGGCGAACGTCCTGGGAGACGCCCACAGGTACATTCGAGGGGACGTCTGCTTATTTGATAAAGCCTCTCGTCTCCTTTCGCCTTTCGACATTCCTTCTCCCAGGGGTTGGGGAGCTTGGAAGAGGTCTGGGACTAGGAGGACGACAGACACGAGCAGGCGCACCCTCTATTGCACTTAACTTCACTGCACTTGCACTTGCACCTTCACCTTTTAATGGTCGCACATCGGACATCAACTGTGTCCTGTCCGCAGCCAAAGATTCAACTTTAGCGCCGAGAGCTTGAATCGTCACTAACATATCTTTTAGTGAAGGTTCATTAGCAATTGCAATAGTGGGATCGGGATCAACCACTACAGGTGAAGGAATAGGATTAATGACATGGGAAGAGCAAATATCTCTAGATGAGCGAGAACTACGCCTCAATCTATCCCTTTTGAGTTTACGTCTGTATCTATCAAACTCAATCCATTCATGATCTGACAGCAAAACACATTCATCACAGCGATCACCTAAATCACACTCTTTACCTCTACATGCAACACAGAGAGAATGGGGATCAAGAGAGGCTTTAGCCATACGGGTCTTACAACCACTAGTCACACAACGTAAAAGTTATGGGGGGGTGGCCATTTTGAAAAATCTAAGAGAATTCAGACAAGCAAAGGTCAAAAATCATCTAATCCAAACAAAATCATGAAATATCCAAAGTGAGATAAAAAACAAGCGGGAGTCAATAACCAAAGATTTGTATTTCACCAAAAAAACGATCAGTAATGACGGAGTAGAATTCACGTGTCGCCGCTAGCGACAACAGGGAATATATGAGGGTCACTGGAATGGTTCCCAGGTACCTCGCTAGGGTGCAGGGGTGGTACACCTGGCTATCCAACTGGCGGTTGGCGCGAGTTTCGAATTTTCTGCCGTTGACGTCGGGGACGTAAGCTATATATATAACTACCGGGTAAGTCTTGTGTTTAAAAATGGGTAGTTAACCCTCGCTAAAATTTTAATGGCTCATCCTTTCAGCTTTGCTAAAAGTAATAATCCCTAATAAATGGTATAGGTTTTTATTCCAGTTACGGAACCAAGAGCCTTTTCAATTCTTAAATGTAATTGCTGTGTTCACTTGCAAGGGGTGTGTCCCTGATTGTGAGGCAAAACTCGACCGCAAGATGAGAGAGCTGGAACTGCGCACTGGTTTGTGCACTTTTCCCAGTTCTAAATGGCAACAGATCTACCCATGCACGCCTTTCTCAGCTCACCCAGGTACCCTGACCATTCTTCTTGTGTGTGCCGTTCTTGATGGAAAGACTCGCCCAAGAGAGCATTCCGTGTAGCGCGTTTAGTGCCTCTCTAAGTCAGGGCATCGAGTGTGTCCGCCCACCTTACTCGGTGAATGGATGCGCAACACCATGCAAAATTTCCTTACGAAACTAGTGTGTATTAACCTCCCAGTAAGATGGACCAGGGTATTTTCCTACAAACTGTCTCTGGCAGCAGCCTGGCGAGTTGTCTTCATAACAGGCTATTAAGACTGCGGGAGACAGGTTGTACCAGCACCTGTAAAGAAAAATTCCTCCACACCATCGAAAATGGGAAGGGCTCTGGACTACCTGGTCAACCAATACCCAGTAGGATGTTAACAATACCTTGGGGTTGTCGCTATTGCCCCCCCCCCAAAAAAAAAATTGCTAGCAAGTTCCATCGAGTGGAATAAGACTTAGACCTTCCAGCGCAAGGGATTTAGAGACTACGTAGCAAGTAACATCTCAAGTTGATGTCGATTTAGAGACTGCGTAGCAAGTAACATCTCAAGTTGATGTCAAGACAGTTTGCATACACCTCCTGTTAGAGGGGGGAGGGGGATTTACTCCAACTGCCACCAACGCAATGGGAGTTAGCCAAGTATGTTAAAATCGGTAAACCAGGGTAATAAGTACAACTTAAGAGGAAGATGTTATTACAGCGAATCTCCTTAGTGATCGCTTAAAGGCAAGAGACCAGTCGGTAACGACGGATCTCGCACAACTACTTCCTAAAGGTAAGATTGAGACGTATCTCATATCTATTGTTGGATAGGTAATGTATGCATGAGTCCATCTACGGACCAGTAACAGACCATGGAGGCAGACAAATATATGGGCGTAGCCGAAATTATTAGCAATGTACTGAACTCTGTTGGAGAACGTTGATAAATGTTCGTAACTGAAACCTCTTCCTTCCTATAAACGATAAAAACATTCGTATTTCTTCGTCCCCGATCGGCAAAACTGAAATGAGTTTCAAATTTCCCTTTCAGGAAACCGATTCACTTATGTGAAGTTTCTGTTTTCTGTACTTTTTTCTTTTTAAACTGAGACCTCCAATCAGAAATCTGGAAGGAACTGCCTAGGATGAAGGGAGACCGCATATCCAGTGTCTGGTTACGGGAAGGAAAAACATTAAAGCATAACCTGGATTCCTGTAAGTAATATAACCATCAACACTGATTTATTAGAATGGAGTTCTAACTGTAAGATGGTCTATAGTCCTAGTCGGCAGCAAGATTGCTTGCCCGCATATACGCATATCAGTCTGAGGCGTTGTATGAGTAACCTCTTTGCCTCCTGGATGACGTCTGACAATTTTGAGCCTGCTTGAGTGAATAATGTATGTGCTACAAATCGCAACATTATTGCCCAAGGAATTTTATCGTCGACTATCTGTAGTATTCTTAAGAACCAAAAAAACATACAGCTACCTTGTGAATGGACCTTGCTAACGTTCACAAACGTAATGAGAAGCTGACAAAATTTGTCTGGGCGCCTTGCAGGCGTTGCTTCTTAAAGTTCATAAACGTGATGAAAAGTTAACAACATTGGTCTGGTCCCCTTGTGTATGCAGCTTGCTATCGTTCGTAAACGTGAGCAGAAACTAACATTTTCCCTTGGGACTACAGGCTTGAGATAATGACCTTATAAGGGTATATATCACAGGCCCATTGTGCTAGTGCTCCGAAGAGCTCTCCATTCCGTCAGGCAACAAAACCCAAGAAAATAACCCATAAGGATTATATTTCAAGAAACTCGGTGTTCAACGAGAATTTCTTGTGTCCAGGGACACACTGACGCATGCGGCTGACTCAAGCCATCGATAGTAAACCGTATTTGTGGCCATGACCCTGAGGTTTTGTCTTGGGGAGAGCCCATGCGCCACAGGAGTTTGTATCAGCCTTTTATAGAATTTTAACGAACGTCTGTAGTTACGTAAAACTTCTCAGGGCCGAGAGATACCCATGCAAAAGAGAAGTCTTGCATGAAGGGTTTATTGTCCCAGAACACAATGAACACAAATACAAGGCAGTTCGTATAGGGTTGCCAGCAAATGCTGCGCTTGCGAGAATCAGTGAACGCCATCTGATACTAACAAATGGTGGCAAGCGTCCACAAAACTGTGGCAATTGAACACGAACACCAGTGAGAATCCATGAACAAGAATTATAAAGCGCCAGCAATCTCCTTTCTGGCTAGACCCAGTAGAGTATGCTACTCTAGCTATGGCGAGGAGGGTTCACAAACTCTCTATGGGTACTAAGGCGAGGATTTCGCAAAACCTCGCCTCGGGAAAACCTGCCATGGATACTAAGGCGAGGCGAGAATTCCTTCAAGTCCCCTCTTAGTACTCCTACCCCCAAAAAAGGAGGAGGTGAGTAGCCTTATGTCATTCCTTCGAAAGGAAACAAAAAAGGCTGTGCTGGACTTGAAGATCAGGTGTTTCTCCCTCGTTAGAGTTAGCAACAATGATGAGCAGGTCCCGAAGAGCTTGGCCTCACAAAGCTCTAAGAGCTTTGTTGTGTCCAAAGGCAAGAAGTGGCAATAACCCCGAAAAGTTAAGGCCTTTGAGACTTGTCGATCTGCAGCAAATATCCCAGAGGAAAAATGTAACGAGACTTGTTTCATACCCTGAGGGTACAGGAGTGATGAGTAGGAATTTATAAGCAATCACCAAACTCAATCGTCTACAAGATCCGAAGAGCATGGACGAATCCACGTTACGCCGCGAGTCCAATAACTTTCGGCGGGACAATAGTGGAAGAGACCACTCAGGAGAAAATCTTTCTTCTCACAAGCGAGATGATCGATCCACATCTCTTCTTCCCGATGGCGTATCGCCTTGTGTACGAGGGAGCTGCCGCTCAGAAGGGAGTGTTGGAGAAGATCTCTCCTCTCACAAGAGAGAATTGATCAACTACTCCTCCCTATGGCACAGCCTCGTGGACAAGGGAGCTGCCACTCAGAAGGGTGTTGGAGAAGATCTCTCTATTCTCGCGAGAGAGGATCGATCAACTCCTCCTTACTATGGCGTATCGCCTCACGGACGAGGGAGCTCCTACTCAGAAGGGAGTGTTGGAGAAGATCTCTTCTCTAGCATGAGAGGATCGATCAACTCCTCCTTCCTATAGTGCATCGCCTCGCGGAGAAGGGAACTGCTGCTCAGAAGGGTGTTACATCGCCATTCCTCGGAAGGTCGGACTACATAACACTTGAAGGTGAACCTCCCGGTCGTACAGGTTGCATCTCCTTGCTTCGGGCAAACCCGGCTAGAGGTACAGCACCCTATACAGCCTCCGGAACGAAGACGAAACTTATTCCTGAGACCTTGCAGCCCCGTGACAAGACACTCCGAGGAGTTCCTATCAGCCACGGCTCATGCTCGCCCGCTGAAGCAGAGCGAATGTTGGATGACCAGCAGAGGTCGAGACCAAAGGCCTCTTGCTACCTCTTTCCCTGGGAACCTGTGTAAGGAAGACAGCTCAAAAGGAAATTTAAAAAACATTAAGCCAGTAGCTCTTAGCTATTACCAGTTAAAAGGGGGTTGACAGGAGAGAAAGACTATATCATTACTCTACCGAGCCGAAATAAAAAGTGGCGGTTAGTCACTAGTGCTGGTGTGAGCTGGAGGGTTAACCTACCCCGCTTCCCCCTCCACTAACTAGCAGTGGGTAGTTAAATCCTGACAAAAAGTTTATCGGATGGTTTCAGCCTCGGGAAATAAAACTTCACAGTAAAGAGAGGAAGGTTTTTATTTTGCAGAGGCATAAATAGTAAAATTGCCCTCCTCTTTTAATGTTAGCTTTTCAATAGCGTTTAGTATCCCATACGGTTCGACAGTAAATATGACAAATTCGGAGATAATTTGTATTTTTCCTAACCATACAAACCTTAGCTATTATATAGGGTATTACTTTCGACGTAGCTGAAATGACGAGCCATTATATTTTAACGAGGCTTAAACTACCCCCGCGCTAGTTAGCACGGGGGTAGGGGAGGGGTAGCTAGCTACCCCTGCCCCCTCACACACTGGTGAGCTGCCTCACTTCACTTAGAGGTAGGACTTGTCTTGGGGGACAGGGCTGGCGGGCAAATATGTGTAAATAGCTAAGGTTTGTATGGTTAGGAAAAATACAAATTA